>NW_024962263.1:85875153-86164870 GCF_019238085.1 Lagopus leucura | reverse complement strand
ATATATATATATATATATATATATATATATATACATATATATAAAACTCAGAACATTTACAAAGACAAAGGTCTGTTCTATGTTAGGTAAGTAATCAAGTTGACATAAATAATGGCATTATGCTATGTCCATAGCCAGTGGCCCAAAGGGAAGAAATAAAACACTAGCATCATATGTGGCCATCTTTGTTTCTTCAGCTTGATTGGCAAACACAATGACCCATGTCAGTAAGAGTTAGGTTAACTGACCTCTGGGACAAGTCCAAAGTGAGGCTTTATTTGCTAGGTACACAGTGCGGTGCCTTATCTGCACTCGCCAGAATCTTCTTGTGACCAAGATGAACGCAGAGATCCAGGCAGCTTCAGCGTGCTATAAAAGATTGTATCTAACACCTCTGTTTCAGGCATATAGCTCAAGCTTTATCTTTGCTGATAAACAAGAAGCAAATAAATTTTGTTTCTAATTTGTAATTAGGAGCCATTGATCAGCTTTACCTTCACTCTGCTTTGGTGGGAGAGGAAATTATGGAAAAAAAATTCATTACTCCATAGGCTGCATCAGGCATGCTGGTCCTGCGTCGCTTTAAAATAACAATGAATCCACTATACTTCACACAACGAGTTATCTCCCACAAATGACTCTTGCCTCAAGTTTTCCCATTCTCTCTGCCTCCCTGGGAGGACTAGATGTCATTGCCTGTGCAGCTGCACAACTTCAACAACATAGTGTGTTAAGAGCATAGTACAGTTGTGTAATCCAATTACACATATAGGATGGAAATATCCTATATTTCTCGCATTCAGAGGAGTCATGTTTGCCACATTCTCATAGAAATATGTCAGCCAGACCCAAATCTGTGGAAGGTGATGCCTACATCCCAGTATAGGCAGTAAAGCCATCTCCTGTGATGCTGTACTACTAAGTACTTAACTCTGAAGTGCCACTCACCAAGGGCATTTTGTTTTTATTTTAGGCCTCCCAGGAGAGCCTGGCTATGCCAAAGATGGGATACCAGGACCACCTGGCCCTCAAGGTGAAGCTGGGGTACCTGGTCTCATGGGCCCACAGGGACCTCCGGGAGCCAATGGACAGTGTGACCCTGCTCAATGCGCTTACTATGCAAGCCTGGCTGCCAGGCCTGCCAATGTCAAAGGGCCCTAGGATACAGGGAGTATCCCCAGACTTGTTTTTAAAACTTGAATTCATCCAGCCTGCCAAGAGCTCTCAGATGTCTTCAACTTTTTTTCTTTCACGGGAGGCCTTCTAAAGCCAACAAATGCTGCCGGTCGGTCAGATTATTTTTATGAATTATAATAATAATTATTATTATCTTTGATGTGACATGTGAATTTGATCTTGTTTCTCTAACACCAGGGCATATTAAAACATTAAAAATGTGGTTTTTTTTCTTTTGAAGAGCATGCAACATTGATGCGTTGTGTAGCAGTTTATGCAAAACCAATCTGATACCAATTTTTTTTTTCCTTTTTGTGGTTAATTCTTTCCAAAGCTTTAGGCTTGAAACGGAAATTAAATCCTGCACTGCGCAGCATGGGGCATTAACTGTGTAGTCACAGGACTGTGGTGCTAGCTGCCATCCACACAGAGGACAGGAAGATAAGGTCATGCCAAAGCTGGGGAAGAGATCTCTAATGCACTCAGTTCACAATGGACAGGCAAGGTGTTCCTTGGAAGATCTCTTTTACATTTATTATTCTGTCCACAAAAGAATTGGAATTCTATAGAAGCCAATTTTTTGGGACCATGTGAAATCTCACAGTGAGGCCTGGATCACTGTTCCTCATGCAATAACTTCAGTAGATGAAGAGTATGTTCATATCAGATGGAGCTTGTCTTCCTTCTGTCAGGGAGATGCCTCTGAAAAAGCCACAATATTATCCTCCATCAGCTCAGGGCTGTCAATTTCACTTTTCATTGTCAGTGCACACACAGCTCTATCACTTCTTCACCCAAGAATTCTGCCAGACCAATGTCTTCTACTGTTAAAAATCTCAGGAAGCAAAGTGTCACCTGACTTCACTGTTTTGAATGATACACCATGACAATAACTTGGAAAAGTTGTGTTTTAGAGGGAGGTGAGAAATTAGTGGCTAGTTTTCATCTCTGATGAAAAGTTCAGAACAAAGAGGTGTTCAGAAATTGTGTTTGAGAGTGAAAGACAAAACTCAGACACAGGCCGTTTTGCCTATCAGCTCATTGCCAAAATCAAGTTGGGAATTCACTGAAAAAATAAATAGGGGACAGAGTCTGAGAAGACATTCACAGCATTCAATCTAACTTTCTCACAGAGACACATGGAAGAGCCAGATTTCCAAAACTCTTCTGAATAAGCAGTTTGTATTGAGTGATCAGAGTAACGAACGTGATACAGACACTAAGTGCTGAATCTGTTTTGAAATCCCATCTGATCTTTTGGAGGGATAAATGTGGCCCCCTGCCCTGCTGGCATGTTCACCATGTGGCATGGTGCTTCCAAAGTGGCTAAGTGGCTAAGCCAAGCAGGAGGCACAGCTGTCTATAACCATCCCAAAATCAGACACTGTAGCTATAAGCCCAAAGCTGACTATTTGCAAACCTTGGAGTCTTTTTCTTACCCAGAAGATTAAACAGTCTTTTTTATGTAGATCTCAGTGGTGACATTTTTGCTATTTCCTATGCAAGTAAATTATTTTATTGGATTTTACTGTGATCCTGTCTGCGGAAAGACCAAGCAAAGTGAAAATATCATGAAGAGAAGAGCATACTGCTTTTTAGTAATTCTCAATAGTATATGTTACTGTAGTGCTTTCTATAGTTCAGTTTTATGCAAGCATGTTGATCACATAGTATTTAACATCATCATTTTTTCTAGTCCAGAATGAATGAGATTTTATTCCTCTAGTGGTGATGTAGAATAAGCTTCTTACTCAGGAGAGACCTCTCAACATGGTATGAGCCATTATTTTGAGTAAATATCATGGCAATGAGCAGGTTTTATGGAGGTCAGGCATGCTAGTTGTCCCATATTAATGTGACATGGTGTGATGAGTAATAAGCTGATGATTGGACTAGATGATCTTTTTCAACCTTAATGATTCTGTGATTCTATGATTCTATGATGTGAAACTCCCCAAATTCTGCATTGTGCATATTTGCATACACCATGAATGGCTCATACTTTAATACACTCAAGTATACCATGTGACAGGTAAATATATAATGATGCTCTATTGAACAAATTCCAGGGCCTTTCATCTCTCCAAAACGGTGCATTGGAATCTAGATAAAGGAGATAGGAGATTCTGGAGTTTTTGTTGTTCTGACCTTTTTTAATTTTAATTTTAATTTTAATTTTCTTTGATAACTCATTTCATCTGCAAGTCTCTCAAAGCCATTGCCAGCAGCAGTCTGTGTTAGGAAAATGAGACACATTGACATCTTCAATAGAAATATTAGACTATTTAATACAAATATCTATTTTATTGTTGCCTGTTCAGTCCATTCCTGCCTTTGTGTTCTGAGTTCAGTGGATACCATTTCCCTGCTTTTTCTTAAACCTCGTTTTCTCTTCAGCCAGTTACATGACATTTACAAAGCACAATCTGTCAGTAGTGAGGAGTACAAGACAGTTGCTGCAGACTCTGCAGGGGTGCTTATAGCCACCCAATACAGCTTCCAAGGCAGCAATGGATGCAGGAGGTGAAAGATAGGGCAGAGGTAATGTGTGTGGCTGCTCTACTGACCACTCTTGAACAAGATGAGGATGTGGCTTTTGCATCTCAATGTTCCTGGCTCAGAAACAAAGCATTTGGTACATCACAGTGAAGTTTATTCAGTGTCTGAGATTTAATCCCAGAAATCCACTGTTATTTTTGTATGATTTTTTTTTTGGCCAGCCATGTGATAAGAGGGAACAGACTGATAAGATGGCATTAGAGAGGCAGAGAATGCATTGTCTATATGTTACCATGGTGCTAATGATACACGCATCTTACTATATTGCTGGAGTGTTGGGTTTTTTTAATCAATTGTGTAAATTATTACAGCTATAGCAAACAAACTATTATTCCATTATACATTTCTCCTGTCAAATAAATAATTTAAAATTTTAAAGAGATTAATTTGGGTAAAATAGTTTTTTGTGTTACATTATTTAACAATTTACACTTGTATTCTGAACTGCTCTAAATTAGCTTTTTTTGGAGCTGTAGCAAGGAATAAATTATTCTCCTTTTTTGCTGCTTTTGAGAGGCTCATCTCATTACAATCTTGTGATGTTGTTTTTCTGAGCTGTCCTTTTCACACCTCTCGTTAATATGGGATAATTAATCTGTCTAAGGTTGAACTCATTTCCACATGTTTATCCAGAAATGTGTAATCAAAGCAAAATGGTACTGCTCAGGACTGAAACAAATGTGTGTGTTTTTCCAGAGCTGCAATAAAAATGTAGCAGCAGCTAAGCCTCGGATCTGTGCTCTGAGCATAGAACTGTCAGGGAGATGAGCACATCTTTTACTTTCTGGACTATTAAGAAAAAATACAATTAAAATTAAAAGAAAATAAAAAGAAAAATATGGAGAAATTTTGATCTTTTAATGTGAAAACTATCCAAGCCTTAACCTGCTACAGGCTGCTTTTTGGCAGCTTCTGAACAGGATGTGATGCTGATGCAAGTCTGGGTATCATCATCTGAGAATGTGTTGGGAACCAAAGACACCGAGAGAGTACTTCATGGATTCGAGTTGGAATGGACCCCAAAAGGGCATCTACTCCAACTCCCCTGCAATGAACAGGGGCACCTACAGCTAGGTCAGGGTGCTCAGAACTTGTCCCAGTCTGACATTGAATGTCTCCAAGAATGGGGCATCCACCACATCTTTGGGCAATGTGTGCCAGTGTGCCTCAGTACTCTTATAGTAAAAAACTTCTTCCTTCTACTTCCTTGGTCTAAAAGACTTCCAGGTACAACGTAAGACCTGGGAGTATCCTAGATCTTCAGTGAGTCTATGAGGGAGATTATGTATATCTCAAATGATGTGAGATGCTTATGTCTAGGTTCCTGAATCTCATGCTCAGAGCTAGGCTGTGACACCTGCTTTTAGGTGATTCCAGTGTGAGGTTTGGACCTTGGAAGAGCATCCTAAAGTAATCAGCTGAAGCACTCTGGGCTGCATTACTTGAATTGGCCTGGTGTTGACAGAAGAGCTTCTGATAAGTGTGTGTCTTTCACCATTACTGGGTTGCTCCTGGGTTGCTCATGTTGCTACTGGGTTGATATGGGGATGGATGTGTTACAGACAATGAGGTGTTCGGTACTATGGGAATGGCACAGGGAGATGGACAATGTTATGGCACCAATGTGTACTGTCCTTTTGCCAGGAAATAACAGAAAATAAAACATTGAGTTACTAAAAAAATCCGCTACCAGCTCTTTCAGTCTGTCAGACTGGGTAAAGGATGCTGCTTTGTGGCAACCCTGCACAAGGTGAGCATCCTAACATGAGGAGTCCTCCTTGATGACCCTGCAAAGCCATCTCTGCTTATGGGGAGAATTGTTGCATCAGCCATCTAGTTGCTTCCTGAATCCTAAGTTTGGCACTTCTTGTAGGTTAACAAGAGTCCGTCAGAGCCTGGGCTTTCATTTCATCACCTTGTACTGGTGAAGCTGTGTTAAGAAATGGAAGAATGCTTGCCCTCATCCATCTAGTTTAAACCTAGAAATCACAAATGGATTTTTGTGTCTTGACTTGTGAAATGTGCACAACTGATTAGAAAAGCCTAAAGAGATGATGAACTTTTCATTATCCAGGTTGGTTTCCAAACAGATTTTCAGGCTAAATTATGAATTCATCATGCACCTTGATTTAAAACTATTGACTCTGGCATATTCTTATTGGAGTTGTGTGAACTGAGAGTGAGAATATCCTTCTGGGTCTCTAAATGGATCACGTGTTGAAAGTATGGTCTCCTTCTTGCAATTTTATTTATTGGACCGTGAACTGCATGTAGGAAGGACAAGGGAACAATGTGACAGAGAGGCATTAATCATACACTGATGAGACAGTGATCAGCATTAGGAAGAAGGATGTCCTGAAAGATGGAGCAGAATAGAACTTGCTGCCTTTTAAAGAAAAGCCCAGAGTCATACTTTTAGGGAGAAACAGTTCAATAGGGAGAGCAGTGCCCAGCATCAGAAAAGACTTTGCTCTAAGCACAGCTTTGGTCAGCATGATGCGCTGTCTGAAAGGCTTGGATTTTGATGCGGAGAGAGAAGAGTGTTTAAGAAGAAAGCAGCACACACAGCAGTTCATTGTGTTTCACAGGACAGACATAGCTGACAATGTATATTTAGAAACACATTGGGATGGCTTTTGTTCAAGTCTGAAATGCAGCTCATTGCAGGAACTTTTTCAGCACTCTTGGTGGGAATTGTATTTCAGTGTTATTTTTATGGTTAATTATGAGGTCTGTTATTTCTGGTCAGAAGCCTTCCTTTGCAAGTGAAAAAATCTCACTTGTCCTTTGTTATTATAATCATCTTTGATATATACATATATTTCCAGGCTACTGTACCCATTCCTACTTGTGAAAAGGTATTAGATTTCCTCTGTTTACCCTTTTTTAATGTAAAACGTAC
Organism: Lagopus leucura; assembly: GCF_019238085.1. NCBI lineage: Eukaryota > Metazoa > Chordata > Aves > Galliformes > Phasianidae > Lagopus > Lagopus leucura. The sequence goes on along the minus strand of NW_024962263.1, from coordinate 86,158,233 downwards.
ACCACTTCTTAATGAAGGTAACATAGCTTTCAGATCTCATTGACATTAATGGTGATCCTAAAGAACAGAAAACCACTTTGTGTCCACAGGATTTGCTCACATTGTTATCCATTCAGCTGTAATATTCCCAGCTCAATAGCTTGTAGTCTCCATCAAGAAACTACTGGCATTGCAGGTGCTTATAATTCAAAAACAGAATCACAGAATCACAGAATGGCCAGGGTTGGAAGGGACCTCAAGGATCATGAATCTCCAACACCCCTGCCACATGCAGGGCCACCAACGTCCACATTTAGTACTAGGCCAGATTGCCCAGGCGCCCATCCAACCTGGCCTTGAAAACCTCCAGGGACGGGGCATCCACAACGTCTCTGGGCAGCCTGTTCCAGCACCTCACCACTCTCATAGTAAAGAATTTCCCCTGACATCCAACCTAAATCTTCCCTTCCTCAACTTTAAACCATTTCCCCTTGTCCTGCTGTTATCTACCCTTTCAAAGAGTTGATTCCCCTCCTGTTTGTAGGCTCCCTTTAGGTACTGAAAGGCTGCCATGAGGTCACCCTGCAGCCTTCTTTTCTCCAGGCTGAACAAGCCCAGCTCCCTCAGCCTGTCTTCATAGGGGAGGTGCTCCAGACCGCTGATCATCTTTGTGTCTCTCCTCTGGACCCTCTCCAACAGCTCTCTGTCTTTCTTGTACTGGGGGCCTGGACACAGTACTCCATATGGGGCCTCATGAGGGCAGAATAAAGAGGGACAATCACCTCCCTGTCTCTGTTGGCGATCCCACTTTTGATGGAGCCCGGGATGTCATTTGCTTTCTGAGCTGCAAGAGCACACTGCTGGCTCATGTTAAGCTTTTCACCCATCAAGACCCCCAGGTCCTTCTCCACAGGGCTGCTCTCAGGGTCCGCTCCTTTCAGTCTGTATGGATGCCTGGGATTCCTCTAGCCCAAGTGCAGAACCTTGCACTTTGCTGTGTTGAACCCCTTCAGGTTCAACCAGGCCCACCTTTCAAGCCTGTTGAGGTCCCTCTGAATGGCATCCTTTCCTTCCACCGTGTCAACCGCACCACTCAGCTTGGTGTCATCAGCAAACTTGCTGAGGGTGCACTCGATTCCACCATCAATGTCATTGATAAAGATGTCAAAGAGCACTGGTCCCAAGACAGACCCCTGGGGGATGCTGCTTGTTACTGACCTTCACCTGGACATACGTAACATATAACAACCTCTAAGCACTGACAGATACCAGATTAGTGACATGGTTTTATCTTATAGATGCTGAAGATGAATCTGAAAGAAATCCAGAGCTTGATTTCAACAGGATTAAGGCATTTGCATGCTGAATCCAAGCCAAGGGTTGGTTTGTAACAGCACCGAAAATCTGTATCTCAGGGCAAATCCATTAAAAAACAGAATAACCTAAATTGTAAGTTCGGAGCTTGAATTATGATCCTGAAATCCTCTGGTCAGCATTTTCTGGCTAGAGGGCTTTCAACTCTGCCCACCCATCTGTGCTGCCATACAGTTCCCCAGTGCTGGATACAAGGCCCCTGCAAGCTCAGCACCACACAGGGCTGAGGAGATCTGATGGATGGGGAATTGATGTTGGATGGAAAACTGGAGCATCACTCTTCCCCAGACCTGACCTGGTTGATCTTTTCAGGTATTTTGGTATTTTGTTCTGCCTTTAATAGCCTTTCATGAAGAAATTTCTTCATGAAAAGCATTTTAAATTGTCATTCTAAGCATTTTTTATCTGAGACATATGAATTAGAGGATGAAATAAAAGAGGTGGCTTTCTCAGCCTGAGGCTTCAAACCCACAATTGTCTCCTTCTGGGAAAATGCCCTTCTCTGTACACAGCATGCTGTGCTGAGTGGCTTAGGATAAACCTGGTATTTCTCATCTCCTACAAAAGCTATGTTGTGAGGAATAAAAAATTCTTTTTAAATATGCCAGAGCAAGTTCAGCACAAGATCCTATCTCTGTGGTACTGAGGGTCATACACTCAGCAGGAGAGAGGAGGACTTTCAGATTTCAAAACCTATGCTTTATTGTGTTTGCTTAATGTTAAAGGCACAACTGCCCTGAGGGCAGGCCCTCTTCTTGGCTGCCAGCTCCTAGGCACCAGTACCAAGTCTGTCTTCTTGCTTCATTTACCACATGCTTTATCTTCAGTTGCAGTCCCCTGGGACTGACCAACATGAATTCCACAAACAAAATCACTTTATGTTTGCCCACCCGCTGTTTCATTTTCTAAACACCTTCGCTTCCTGAATGCCAGCAGATCACTGCCACCAGCTGACTGCCTGAAACAAGAGAAAACATCCATTAGGTGGGTTTTGTGTGCACTGCAGTGCTGGAAAGGAAGCACCTGGCCATGTGAGAAGGGCAAATGTTTACTCGGTGGGACGTATCTGAGCAACCCAAACACTCTGCATGTGTATTGTTAATATGCCTGGCAGAGAGGAAAGCTGACAGAGAGCTTCAGTCAACCAAGAAACTCAGTGGTTGCCCGTGGTGCAAGCAACAAAGGATCAGTCACCACTGTGCTCTGGGTTCAAGCAGTTTCTGGTGGGAGAATGAATGCAGTCACGTCCTTCAGATGCACCTCTACGGGTCCTGATTTACACTGGAGATATCTCACAGAACATGATCCAAAGTGCAAAGGAAAGAAGAAACTGAAGATTTCAGGCAGAGATCTGGCATCAGTCCCTGCACAGGTCTTTGGGCTGGACCAGCTGCAGGCCCTGGAGATGAGTCCAGAACGAGAGAGCTGCCTGAGGTACCGCATGGAGCTGCTGCCCTGCGAGATCAGCCGCTTGAAGAACCTAACCCTCCTCTATATGGACTCCAATAACCTGAAGAAAATTCCTGCTGAAATTGGTACCTTGAAGAACTTGGAGAGGCTGACGCTGAGCAACAACCACCTGAGCTCCCTGCCCCCAGAGATGGGGACCCTGCAGCGGCTGCACAGCCTCCACCTGGCCAACAACAGCTTCACCCACCTGCCCGCAGCCCTCTGCCAGCTGAGCAGCCTCACCTTCCTGGACCTGAGCGACAACAAAATACGCACCATCCCCTCCAGCATCCGGCAGCTGGAGAAACTGGAAACGTTGCTGCTGCTCTTCAACTCGCTGGAAAACCTGCCCGAGGATGTCTGTCTTTTAAGGAATCTGCACACACTTTGGCTGGGAAACAACCATCTGCGATCCCTTCCACCACGATTTGGGGAGCTGGTCAACCTGGACTGGGGGTACAACTACTGTTCCTGCAATTTCGAAGGGAATCCACTAGAAAATCCTCCCCCTGAAGTCTGTAGCAGAGGTTCCGAGGAGATCAGAGACTATTTCTTGTCGTTTCATAGAGTACTGGCAGAATAGAAGACTGGGGTCAGCCCTTCAGCTGACTGACATGGGTTTATGCTGTGCAAATCATCTGCACAAGGAAAATGTGTTTCAGATGGAAAAATGTGGTGAAATCACTCTGTGAAGCTCAAAAGCTTCCTCTCTGCTGTAAGGTGATTTTTCTGACAGTCTTTTTTTGACACTAGTATTGAGTGATGGTGTATATCTTTCATCAGTTGTTTTAAGGACAGCTATAATCATTTCATTATTTATGGCTGTATAAATCTATCTCATGAAATGTTGCAGCCAAACGTTCAGTCAGAGAAAATGAACAGTATTGAGTCAGGGAGGATAGAGTCAGGTAAACACTTTGTGGTCTGTAAATAGAAGTAACAAGTTTGCATGCCAAGTCAATGCTTGAGTCTGGGCTTGAACAAGTGCAGACTGAGATTTATCTCAGTGTTTAATGCCATTCAGACTTGTGGATTTAGATTTGCTTCACATGGCTCAGAATTTCTTTACTTTTCATGGTATTTCACTGTTTTGCACTTGCAGAATCACCTCAGGGTTCTGGATAGAAGCAACCTATATCCAGGTTGCAGAAGGTAATATGCAAATGATGTCTCCATTGCTTTGGCAGAACATAATGTGTATCTTATCATGCTTCTCTTGAGCAGCAGCATTGGTACGGAACTGTGGCTCTCCTGTGAAACAGCACATAGCTGGGGCTGGTTTGTCAATCCCTGTGGAGTTACACAGAGCAATAATGGAATGTGGGTAGCCCTCCTTTATTGCATGCAGCCCCAGCAGAAGGTTTCCACCTCTACCATGTCTGGAAAAGTGTTCAGAGATATTAAAATATGAGTATGCAAACTTTCTGCAAGGGAATATTTCTGAGCATTCTTGTTTGCAGTCAAAAAAAGGCTTCATCAGTGCTGTATTATGGAAATTTGCTGAGACTCCCTTCCTTTCATTTTACATTCTCTCCCCTTAGTTTCTCATCAGTATTTTCTTTCCACCTACCCTTTGCTCTTGTTGGGTGTTTTCTGTCAGGCTGTTGCCTCTGTCCTTATCTTCCTTTTTCATTATTGCCTCCTCAAAAGCATCTCATTCCTTAATAAATGCCATTATTTGCCCTTTTTTGTCTTTTGTCTTTTATTTTTCATTTGGCCAGTGTGCAAAAAGCTGCAACTTCGTGTCTTTCCAGGAAGGAAGGGTGGAATTGGGCTTGCTGGGATCTGAGCATGGGTTTCCAGGTTTTGTGGAGAGAGGGACTGTTGGTGTGTGAGACACAGATATATGGATCATTAAGTGTGTTGTTCAGGCATTGTCTTCTCCTTGGTCATCAAGAGAACGTGAGACCAGAACAGATGCTGAAATTGTACCGAGTAACAAAACACAATGGCAGATATTCTTGGCATGGACTGATTTGTACAGTGCTCTGACATTGGGTCTGGCCCTGACCTATGTGCTGTGAAGCTTTCAAGCCAGTATCACCTTTTCGTGATTTAGTAACCAGATTTGGTATAGGTGTAGTATATCACATTGCAGTAAATTAATGCATGCTAATGATGGGCATGCAATAATGCCTCAGCAGCTTCTTTCTTTGTTTTCCTGCAGGCAATTATTTTTAAAGGCTTGGAGGCAAATTATGTGGCACAGGAAATAAAAGATTAAAGGGATTATATTGCCTTGCTTGTTTGGGTCTTCTGTGGCAGCATGAAGAATCAGAAACCTGTTTACTTTTCGAAGGAGATTTGCAGCATGATAGGAGACTGTACGTGAAGTAGCTCCTAAAGCTGGTCTTAGATAAGATGGAGGGTGAATCAAGGTGGCAACACTAAAGGCACTGAAGGACTTGAGTTTTGTTTCTGTTTCTATCACTGATTCATTACATGGAGTTGAGCAGGTATTCTCAAGGTCTTCTGTTGTATTTGCCTGTTCTGGGACAAGTGTGAGACTGAAATTCCCTAAGCGTGATCTTTTCTAGAGACTTAAATCTTACACACTGAATCTTGCCAGGGCAGCATCTTTAGCCGTGTAGTAAGAGGGACACTTTCTCATATCCTCTTTCAAACCATTTAGATCCTATCTTGCTGTCTCTCTTCTGCACTGCACAGGATTTGGTTCTGAAGATTTATTTCCTTTCCCTTCTGCTTCCTGGTCACCCATTCCCAAATGGAAGCTTGCTTGGGAAATTTGCAGCATCTCACAACTTTAATTTTTGTTTTTGGCCAACAACATTTCAAATAGAGTCATAGAATCGTAGAATCACCAAGGCTGTAAAAGACCTCCAAGATCATCCAATCAGTCCAACCAATGTCAGAAGTTTCACACCGAGGAGTCGAGCTCATTCCAAAGCCAGTCAGAGTTTACTTTATCTAGTCCTTTTCCTCAAAAAAAAACTGTGAATTCTAAAGCATGATTATATCCATTAACCATTGAGCTGTTCCTCCTGGTAATAAATTGAGACAAAAAGGGGGATAAGGCCTACAAGAACATGGAATCTTTAACAGATAGTGTCAGTACCTTTGCTATAGTTCTTCAGTCTGTAAGGATCAAGAGAAACTTCATGAGATCAATGCAAGTGAGTTGCTTGGATAGACTGAATGTCATGCAGCAAGAAGAAATTCTCCCTCTGTATCATGCTGTCTGATGCCTCTTCACCTCTCTTTGTGTCCTGGTGGCTTTCAAAATCTAATTTCCCAAAATGGAAACCCCAGCAGTGTGTAAGTGTTGTAGTATTCCAGCATCTGTTTTAGTGGCTTAGTTACACAGAGCAATAACTAGATCTTGGTGTTGTCATTAAGATGGTATTAAAATCTAATCTCAAACTGCTTATTCTTTATTTGTTGTACTATCTGTATTGTTGCTAAGCACTCTCATTTTCATCTGCTCATTAAAACCTCAAGTGTTAATATCAGCGAAGAGCAAACTGCTTGGATATGAGCCCCAGTGGAAAGGCTTAGATGTATGCCTGGACCCCCCATACTTCGTGGAGGAGCATTTGTTGAAGCTGACATTCAGTACTGAGGGAGTTGTTCATTTACTTCCCTTCACTCCATACCATACTGCAAACAGACCAGCATTGGAGAGCATTGTACCCTGGAACTGCATAGACTTTTCTTTGCAACAGAACAGTAATGACATATAAAAGCAGTGAGTGAAAAAGGCCCCAAATAGAATTTCAGAATAATAATATATGTAAGGGCAGAGAGCTCTTTAATTTAACATACAAATGTATGACGGTCACAGACTACTTCAGACTACAGATAAACTGCATATTTTTAATGCTGAAGAGTTCACCTGAGAATATGACAGATTTTCCACCAACTGAAGTCTGTAAAATCCCCAGTCTAGCTCATCCAAAGGTTTGATGGTAACACCCAACCTTGTTTTATGCAAAATGAAGCTTACAAGGACTTTTTATCCCTTTGAAATTACATGGCTACAATCTATAGCTGCTGCAAATCTAAAATAGTAAGTCTTGTACCTCAGCATGAACTTCTCGGTTTTCAAGGGATAAGAGCAATGCTGGAAAAACTGAAGGTCACTAAGCCAGGAGAACTGAACAAAGGGCTCTTATATTTGGTGTTGGTGTTGTGGTTGTAATAAAAACCAACAAAAGTGGTAGTTACTATTCTCATTCTTTTTTGGAGTCAGCAAAAGACTTCCAGAGGCACAAAAAGAAAACTGTCTCTGAATTCCTTTCAAGTGGAGTATAGCACCCTCCAGTTTTCCAAGTCTTTGAAAGGTCTTGTGGTTGATCAGTCAGTTATATTTCACATTAACAGACAGAAAAAGAAATGCCCTTTGGCAGATCCCAGAAAACAAAATACACTTCAAATCATGTCCTACACACAGTGCAAATGCATTTGACATCTGAAAGAAGGATGCTAGTTTCTGAAGGTGTAGTTGTTAAGGGGTCTGTCCTCAGATGTTTTCTATGAGTTCCCTAGTCTGGGAGGGTATCCATCAAAGAGGCCACCATCACTGACCACTGTTTCTCTTAGGTGGACCTACTCCAATGTACTTCCTGCCTACCTCCATGGTCAGTTGTCTTGTCTCAGAAGTGAGCAGTCTGTCTCCCACAAAAACCCTGTAATGAAGCTTAGGAAGTGTGGGATAGATGAGTGGATAGTGACGTGGACAGAACAGTGTCTGACTGGCAGAGATCAGAGGGTCGTGATCAGTGATGCAGAGCTATCTGGAGGCCTGTAACTAGCAGTTTTCTCTAGGGGATAGGTGCTAGGCGTGGTCTTGTTCAGCATCTTCATCAATGACCAAATAGTTTCAAAAAGAGCAAGTATAGAGTCCTAAACCTGGGGAGAAATAACTGCATGCATCAGAGCTGGTTAGGGGATGACCTGCTGGAAAGGAGCCCCGCAGAGAAGGATCTGGGTGTCCTCTTGGACAACAGGTTAGCTGTGAGCCAGCAGTGTGCCCTTGTGCCCAAGAAGGCCAATGGTATCCTGGGGTGTATTAAAAAGAAAGTGGCCAGGAGGTTGAGGGTGGTAATCATTCCTGTCTACTCTGTTCTGGAACACTGTGTCCAATTCTGGGCTTCCCAGTTCAAGAAAGACAAGGAACTGCTGGAGACAGAGGGTCACAAAGATGATGAGGAGCCTGAAACATCTCCTTTATGAGGGAAGTCTGAGACACCTGGCACTTTTCAGTCTGAAGAAGAGGAGACTGAGAGGCATCTTATCAGTGCTTATAAATATCGGAGGTGAAGTGGATAAGGCCAGGCTCTTCAGTGGTGCCCAGCGACAGAACAAGGGGCAATGGGCAGAAACTGGAACACGGGAAGTTCCTTACATACTTGAGAAAAAACTTCTTTGAGAGGGTGACAGAGCACTGGAACAGGCTGTCCAGAGATCTTGTGGATCCTCCTTCTTTGGAGATATTCAAATCCCACCTGGACACTCTTCTGTGCAACCTGAAGTAGGGAACCTGTTCTAGCAGCAGGTTAAACTGGATGATCTCTAGAACTTCCTTCCAATCCCCACAATTCTGTGATTCTGTGATCAAAAATTATGATTTTTTTTCTGATTATTTGGCAGTGAGTCAAAGAGGTTCAGGTCTGGCAAGAATCAATTGGCTTAATTATTGATTGCATATCATCAGTCCCTGCTAAAGGCATCAGATTCAGGGTTCCCTGCATTTGGGAAATGGTACCACAGGAGATGAAAGCATGCTGTCATAAGCAATCTGTCATGCCGTGTCTTTCAGCACACCAAATTACAAAACAAGTCTAAATAACATATCTAATGAAGATCACTCTAAACAGTGCAAAGAAAGATACTAGACTTCTCAGAGTGTTCTGCCCACGAGCCAAGAGACAGGTAGTAAATGTGCTTAAATACCACGTGTGATCCATGGAGTTCTCATGTGTCTGTTTGTTAAAGATCTCAGCGGCTGTCAAGAAGCTTTTTATTTTTCCACCACCCTAGGGAAACTGTAAAATGTGTTGTCATTCTCATTGCATGCAAACAAACTTTCCTTGAGCAGTTCAGGAAAGAAGAAAATAGCAGGTGTGGAAAAGAGTGATGCGGCAAGCAAAGTCCAGATGGAACAGCCCACACTGAGTCCTTGTCTTGAAACTCACTGTTTTTTTGTTTTTGTCAGACTGACAGAGCCAGCATGGAGCTCACTGCAGCTGACTCCCAAAGTGATCCTACACTCTCTCATCTGATGCATGAGCTTTATAGGAGGGCTTGTATTCCGAATGTTGTGATGACTCTCACATCAAAGGTACTAGTTCAGTTGCAGTTAGACTGTTAGCACCAAGTTATGTCTTAAAGAGGAATTGTTCCATTACTTTGCAAGTGTCACTGTTGAAGTTTAAATTGAAACATCTTCCTGCAATTTAAGCATGCTTCTGTTCCATTCCCCAGAGACTTAGAAAACAGGTTGTTTTTTATTCCTGTTTGCATTAACTCTTCTATGCACCTGAAGCTTGTTGAAGAGCTTCTTATAAGGCTTGTTAAAATTAAGCAACCATAAAATCTGTCAATTTTTCTGTTTTCAAGCCACATTTTCTTCATCTCTGATACCACTGTTCTCTGCATAATTGCTGCCTACCTTTACGAAGATGTCACTTTCAAAACTGAATAGAATGAGGTTGTTCCAGTCTGAAGTTGTTCCAGTGGCAAGCCGAAGGACTAATGCATGTCTTGAAAGCTATACTCTGTTCATGCTGCTTTGGTGGTGATTTGTGTTTTTTTACATCATCATGACAATTTGGCTTGCAGCCCACTTTGACAACATGATTCACTATGGTTGTGATATTGGCAAATTTTGATGTTGGTGCATGCACATGATTTTAACTTTCTAACCTTGCACTCATCCCTGCTGAAATGCAGCTTTCTAATTCCTGACCAGGTTATACAATTTTTGGAAATCATTCTGAATTCAAATCCTGTCTTCCCATACTTACATTGCCTCTGAGCTTTATGCCATCTGAAAATTTAATAACCACGCTCTCACCATCTAATTTGATAATGAAAACACATACCAGAACTGGTTCCAAAACAGATCTGGCTGAGTTCCATTTTCTACATCCTTCCACTCTGACAAAGCTCTGCCAATAACCTCTCTAACACATTATCAAACCAGCATTGCACCCAGTCTATCACTGTTTCATCTTGACCATTTACTGCTGTAGCCTGTTTCTGAAAATGGCACATGTGGACATTTTGGAAACCTTAGTAATGGTGAGATTTGTGACTGCTACATTTCCTTTATTCTTAAAGCCTGTTACCTTGCTAAAAGTAGAAAATTAGATTAGTTCAACACAATTCATGGTTGTCAAATCTGCATGGGCTGCTTGTCCTTGCTGCTACGTGAAGCAGATGCTGGTGCTACTTATAACCTTGTAGGTGCTTATGAAACATGCATTTGTTCCAGAGGTTTTGGAAGCCTGAAGACAGGTTAGAATCATTTCCTGCACACCTCCTCTTTCACTGTGCTCCCTCCATCCCACCTAAAAAAAGCTCACAACCAAAAGAAAAAGACAAAGGAATTACCATTTAGCTTAGACTTTATATGTGACATGCTACCATGACTTTGTGGCCCTACACAGGTGCCTTGTGAAACAGTTATCTTCACTGCAACAGCTACTTGCTGCTTTACCCTCTGCAGAAAGGCTTAGGGCTGGTTAAAGATTGGGGCTCCAGTTGAGCTCATCAGAGCACAAGCACACACATATTGGAAGAGTTTGGTTTACTCTATGCTGTGTTATGCCAGATATGCTTTGGGTGGCCTCATGGTGATAGTGGGGGGCTGCAGCTCTTGCAGTTTGAGTATTTATTCATTCAATTCTTCATTCAATGCATTTCCTTTGGTGGTTTCTGTGAAGGGTGTATTGTCCTGCTCGTGTTTCAGGGAAAATGCAGTCACCCAGAGAGTGGAAATGACACAAGTCTTGAGATATCCAACTTGTTCTGATCCCGTGTTCTCAGCTGGGAGCTCTCCTGGCTCTTCTTGCTGCACAGCAGAACTAAATAATCCTGTTTTCAAACTGATGTTCTTAATCGTTGCTTAGACTCAAAACAAAAAGAGTAGCATGCTATTGCTAAAAGGGCAGCAGTAAACTGATAGTTTTGGTCCTGAATAATCAGCTTCTGCATTGCTCACAATGTGTATCTGTGTGTGTTCCTTTGGCAGCTACATCACCTGGAGAATCTCTGCACCATACCTACCATTGTAAAAAGGCTCTTTCAGATCAGCCAGACACCTTCTTTTCATCTACATAAAAAGAAGATTCCTTTTTGTACTCAGCACTACTACTGGCTGTTGGGAAGATCACCCTTTGCATTAGGTCTGTATGCTCATAGAAAGAATAGAAGAAAAATGTTAGCTCACACAGGCATAGTATCTGCCATTCAAAGACCTGTTGCTTCTGTATGGCTTTCCCACATCAAATGCTGCTAGATTTGAGCAATTTTTAAATGTCTACATAGCAACAACAGCATGGTTCTGGAAAATACTTGCAAAGTTTCATTTTCAGATATGACAGGTTTTATTTAGACTGAATAACTGTGGTTTGTTTGTGGTTTGTTGTAAATTATTCCTTCTATTTCTAATACTTTTCAACTCTGAGGATCAAAATCATGCCCCCGATTTCCCCTTCTAGGGAAATCCAACTAGGAAGAATTTCATGGCTCTGTAGATTCCTTTGTAGCTAACATCTATCCAAAGGCTACCTATCTCCCATCCAAGGAGTAAGACTTGGTGACTCTGCTTGTTCCTTCCAGTTCTGTTGACTTTGTTATTGTTTGGAATTTAAGGGTTTTGTTTGTTTGTTTGTTTTGTTACAGTATCTGAGAAACTACATTGCAATTTAACACCAGTTTTGCACATCTGATGAGACTACTAAAAAATCTCATTTGCTGGGTTGTTTTTTGGTTTGGTTTGGTTTTTTTTTTTTTTTTTTTTTTTTTTTATTTATTTCCTGGAAAACTTTTGTTGATCTGGCTGAAACTAGAAAAGAAAATGAATGAAATTATATGATGCTGAGAGTATGTATGCATGTGGATTCTGCATGCTCATTTAGAGGAGCCAGAAAGCAGATGTCCTATAGAGATTCCAGTTCCTTGCCCTGCTGTAATATGCTAAGCACATTACAGTCTCTTCTGGGTGTCACTGTGTTCATGCCAGACCTTCAGATGTTTCTTTAGAAAGAAAGGCTGATAATGAACTGATAAACAAACATTAGTGCTACTTGAACTAGTAAGATTCTCACTACAAAGAGCTCACATATCTGATGATTGGAAAGATCTTATGCCAAAATGATCCTCCTTTCAGGAGGACAGCATAAAGAATATTCTCCAAGTATTTTTCAAAATGAAATGTGTTTTTTAGTCACACAAGTTACAAGTACTACCCTGCCCACTCTGGAAAGGTGGAGGGAACTGGGATTATTTAGCTTGGAGAAGAGAAGGCTTCAGGGAGACCTCATTGCATCCTTCCAGTACTTGAAAGGAGCGTATAAACAGGAGGAGGAACAGCTGTTTATGAGTGTGGATAGTGATAGGACAAGGGAGAATGGTTTTAAAATAAGATGGGAGATTTAGATTGTCGGCTCAGTCGAGTTAGAGAGCTCTCACAGTTTCTTGTAGCATCAGAATAGTTCTCCGAATCCTTCTCAGAATAGTTCTGCTTTATTGTGTTCAACATACATCTTATATATACTTATATTTATCACTTACAAGCCAGAAATTCCTGTCCCTCTAATCAGTTAATTGGCCCTATCTTCTCCCAAACAACAGTGAGAAAGGATCTTAAGTGTAATAAGATTAACAATGCATACAAAAAGAGCCTCTGTTTACCCTTAGATGCAGACAGCTGCTGTTTGCTCTCTGTCTTACACTCCAGACTCCCAAGGTTTCACAGAGATAGGGTCTATCAAGGAGTCTGATAAACTCTTTGGTAACTCTCTCACAGTTACATCTTTCCCCACATTAGGTTAGATATTAGGAGGAAGTTTTTTACACAGAGAGTGGTGAGGCACTGGAACAGGTTGCTCAAGGAGGCTGTGGATGCCCCATCCCTGGAGGCATTCAAGGCCAGGCTGGATGTGGCTCTGGGCAGCCTGGTCTGGTGGCTGGCAACTTTGTACATAGCAGGGGGGTTGAAATCAGATGATCATTGTGGTCCTTTTCAACCCAGGCCATTCTATGATTCTATGATTTCAAAATCCTCGTAAGTTTGCCTTTAACTTTTCTCATTGCAGACTATAGTAACAAGTCTGCAAGTATTATATGTGTTATATGCCCGGAAAATATAGACATTGCTGCTGCAGACAAACCTAAGAATGTTTTGGTCTTATCTCTATGATAAAGTGAGATTCATCAAGTTAAATTCATATTTTCACAGCCAGAGCTGCTGAACTGGAGGATCCTCCAGGAACTGGGCATCCTGATTCCTTTATCACCACGTGTTCAAAGGAGGGCAACAAAGCTGGTGAGGGGTCTGGAACACAGGCCATATGAGGAGAGGCTGAAGGAGCTGGGAATGTTCAGCCTGGAGAAGAGGAGGCTCAGGGGAGACCTCATTGCTCTCTATAACTTCCTGAAGGGAGGTTGTAGTGAGCTGGGGGTCGGCCTCTTCTCTCGTGTCATTAGTGATAGGACCAGAGGGAATGGCTTCAAGCTACGGCAGGGGAGATTCAGGCTGGACATGAGGAAGTATTACTTTTCAGAAAGGGTGGTCAGGCACTGGAATGGACTGCCCAGGGAGGTGGTGGAGTCACCTAGCCTGGGGGTGTTCAAGGAAAGGCTGGATGTTGTGTTGAGGGACATGGTTTAGTAGGAGCTATTGGGAATAGGTGAACGGTTGGACTGGGTGATCTTTTAGATCTTTTCCAACCTTGGTGATTCCATGATTCTATGATTCTATGATTGCAGTCATTAGCTTCTAGTGCTAACTGGGCAAACAGTCTCAAAGCAATTCCCACTAGGGACCTTTTCATATGGCACCAGTGCCATGTATGGGCAGCCTTGCTGGTGCTTCTTGGAGGAAAAATGGGGACAATGGGATCCCCAGAGCAAAGATGCTCACTGTTCTCCAAAATGGTTTCCTTGGACAGGATGCTCTGTGGTACGAACTGCTCCTGAAGTACGGCTGCTCTTCTGCAGTTACCTATTAATGAATAGATCCTGGCTTAAACTTACAGCTGTAACCTGTTCATGATAAGATGCAGTCAGCTATCAGATTTAATAAACACTGTATAAAAATAAGCAATCTCAGCTGATGGAACTATGCCCCTCACTTTAACTGCAGCCAGAGATGTCCAAAATGAGCTTTCAAAAACGGGGGCCAAAAAAGTTTTGGAGGTTATAGCAAGGTGTTAGTTACTCAGAGCTATACATGCAAATCTATGCCTCTGCTCCTCTGGTGAGTGAATATGGCTGAAATTTTTGGCTTCTCCTATCTACACATCTGGAAAACAATCTGGTGAGTTCAACCTGCTGGAAGCAGAGCCTGGAAGCAACTGCCTGTTGTTTGCACACTGAGCACGAAGGGCAGAACTCACAGATGGATTTTCCTCTAAGTTTCCCTGGAGGTACAACACTCCCCCACACAAAATTTTCAACAGTGATTAGAGTCTCAAAAGCAAGATTGTATTAAAACAACAGAATGAGGGCAATAAAAATTTTAAACTCGAGAAAACTCAGAGTGAGACAGAGAGAATAAAAATTGGTTTTTGAACATAGCTTCTGTACTGGCAGTGGAGTTCCTTATTTAAGATTTGTTGTATTTCCAGTAATCTTTCAGTAGCTTCTGGGATCACAGCACACTACACATGTACCCTCTGAAGTAGTTTCTTTTCATTCCTTATTAGCCCTGCCTCCCTGGCCCCAGCACGGCCATAATAGATGAGATTGAGGGTTATCTTGCACCATCTGTGCAGTACTGTCTCTCCAATTACAGCCATAAAAAAGAAGCCCAGAAAAAACAGAAGGCAGAGAAAAAAAAATAAAAAAAAAGAAAAAAAAAAAAAAAAGGAATATTACACATTGAAGTGTTCTCAGTTTCTGAGCATTTTTAATTTGGGGAGACCTTGGTCTGTTTCAGCATGTCTGCTTAACAGATAATCTTAACCAATTTCCTTTCCAAGTCTTCCAAGAGGCAGACTTGTGCAAACTACTTTTGTCCACATTTTTGGCAAGATATTTTCCAGAGCTGCAGCCCATTTCTTTGATGATGACCTCCACAGGCCACCACTCCTTGTGACCTTAGAACAGCTCTGAAGTCAGTCCCCATGCACTGTTTTCGGCATTTCAGCACTGCAGTACAAAAAAAAAAAAAAAAAAGGCATAAAATTACTAGGGTACAAAGGAGCACTACAGAGATGGTAAAGGGTATAGAGGGGAAGATGTATGAAGAGCAGCTGAGGTCCCGTGGCTTTTTCAGCCCAGAGCAGAGGAGCTGAGGGGAGGCCCGATGGCGGCTGCAGCTCCTCACAGGGAGTGGAGGGCAGCGCTGAGCTCTGCTCTGTGTGACAGTGACAGGGCTGAGGGAACGGCATGGAGCTGCGTCAGGGGAGGGGAAGCTGGGGGTTAGGGAAAGGGTTGCACCAGAGGGCAGTGGGCATGGAATGGGCTGCACAGGGCAGTTGGGCATGGCCCCGAGCTGCTGGAGTTCAAGGAGTGTTTGGGCAGTGCTATGACATAGGGTTTGGATGTGGGGTGATCTTTTATGGAGCCAGGAGTTGGACTCTGAGATCCTTGTGAGTCCCTTCCAACTGAGGCTATCTTATTATTCCATGATTCTGAGATTTCTTGTTGCTTTTATTTTGTTTTAAATAATCTCTCCAGTCTTCCCTTCCTCTCTTCCCTTGGCAATTTTTGTTATTCAAAAAATGACATTTCTTTTGCAATTAAAAGAACAAGGACCCTTTTAGAGCAAATATGTAAATTTAAACTAAACATATTTGGTCTGAACTGCAAGGCCTCTGTGGGACAAAGAACATCTCAGTAATATTAAAAAGCAACAATTCAGTCATCTACTAAATAAGTGCAAGTTAGATCTGTAGTTAAAACTGCTTTAGTTCCACGCACTTCTGAGCAACTGCAGCAATTTACTGCACTTGACCTTTAGCATGAGATTTAGAAAGGAAATGTTTGACATTCTGCTCTGTTTGCAAGAAGCCTGTGAGGCAAATAAGTAATACTGCCTTCTTTTCCAGATTGTTCCCTGAATAGCTTTGATACACTGTTAGAATTCAGAAACCTTGATTTCTTGCTCAGAGGTCTCTTAGGAAGAGAGAGATGGCCATTGAATATACTTAACATCATGAACCCAAACTCTCCTGTTTTCAAAATTTTCCTTAAAGTCCTTCAAGAATTACGCTGAGAAGCAGCACAAATCTTTTCTTTAGGGAAAAAAATCTATAAAGTGTGTTAAAACAGGTGGGCATCTTTCTGTCCCGGAGGTGAGTGTTCTGGCTTTGTTTGTTCCAGCAATTTGTATGATTTTGAAATTAGTCCTAAATTTCACATGAAATTGCCTCTGCAGGAATCCCATCATACATTCATTGTGTAATCTGTAGCAAAGAACTGTTTTTTTTTTCTAAACTGTTCACTGGAAAGTGGTGCTGGCTATATGTGAAGTCATTATGGAGCACTGATTATTCTGGAACTCAGAATCCTTTAAATAATGGATGAGAAGAGCAGTGATTTTTTTTTTGTCATCTTCATTTTACTATAGAACTTTAATGTACATATGCAGACACCTGCATATAGCTTTCTGTCTTCTGTCTTGCTAAAACAAAATGGGAATTTTATTTCTGAAAGCTTTCAGAACTCTAACAGCAATGCAGGACAGTCAATGTACTAAAGCACTACGAAGTACTTATGCAAGGCAATCTCTCCAGTTTATAGCTCACTGTCAGATGAATCTCACGTACTGCAAAGTGTGCTAGCAGAGTGCTGCAAAGCTGTACACACAATGCCTTCAGACATGTTTGGGTATGATAATGAGCACCGAAGAAGAAACGACCAGTTTTCAGGATGGTGTCTGTCAATATTATCAGCTAGGTGTTTAAGAAATTGAGTTGCATTCATGCAATTAAATATCTAATTCCAGAAGTTGGTGTGTTACACTAGCCATGTTGTATGACAAACACATGGCTTCCCTACAGAGCCATGTCTCTCAGTATTGATGAAGAAACAGGCTTGATCTTTAATCTCCCCAATGGTTTCCTGTTTGATATTTACTGAAAACATGACAAATTAATAAAATCATAGAATCATAGAAATATTAAGGTTGGAAAAGACCACTAAGATCTAACCAACAACCCATCACCACCATGCCCTGTAACGATGTTACTGAAATATAATTAATTAATATAATCAAAATATCATTTTGTTTTCATAATTACTTCTTGAACTGTGATTCCTTGCCTAGTTAGTTCACGAAGGAAAGCAAAACCGGTATGGAACCGTGGCAGCGGGACTTCAGACTTTTGCACACGTATAGCTTTTCCAAGCTAATATCCAGAATGAAAATGAGATTTAGATAAAATTGTGCTTGTCCCATTGTACTGCTGTTGCTTGTCTTCTCGTGTTATTTTCCTTTTTTATGACGCAAGTAAATTTTGTGCTGTGTTCAGTAGAGTGTATTTGTGATGAATAAGCTAGCTACAGAGAACACAGTGCTGGAGATAGATAGCTTCAGGGATCTGGAGCTGTGACATTTTAATGCGGAGAAACCTCACAAATGAAAAATGTTGTAAAAATGCACTGTATGGACACAGCGTGACATTCTCAGCTTTCAGAACTGTCTGAGGGCTCAGTAAATGTAATTAATTTAGTCACACTCTCCATACCATACTAACAGAACAGAAGAAAGACATAAAAACAGCAAAGCCTGATAAACTCTTTTTTTCCCAGACTTCATTCATTCACACGTGGAAAACAAGTTGCCGAACAAACTACATTTTGCTGTTTTTATGGTGAAGGTATTAAGAACCAGGCTGGAGTTACCACAGCAGTAAGCATTCTGGGACATTATGTATCTGGTTCAATAGCTGAAGGGAGGCACAGTTCCTTGTCTTACTACAAGACTGTAGTCAATGGGCATTCATGTGCACATTTGTCTTCTTGGGACAGTTCTAAGAGATCCAAGAAAATCATTAAGTGGAGAAGAAATGTCATATTGTGCAGATGGGGTTGCTGTTCTGTCTCTGCTTGCTGGACTTGGGATGTTATCAAGTAATATGGTGAAGAACAAGTTCAAGAGAGCAGTTATCACCAGCTTGTCATTTGTAAGGGAGGGCATGCTGAGTGAGAGACATGCTGAATTAGAGACGGAGGAAGGTGAGGCCTTCTTGTGTGATATTACATAGGCTTTTTTATTTGGCTGCTGCTCATTCATCTATCAAAGATATCTCAGACTAGACCAGATTCACTGTGCTGTCCCACTCATCTCACTGTATAGATTTTTCTGGTTGCTGTTTTTATCAACAGCTCTGGAACAAAACTGAGAAATAAGAGCAAAGTCAATAAGACTGTGTGTGAGTTACTAAAGAACCTTCAGCCTGGAGGGTTAGCAGCAAAAGTTTCTGTCCATTTTTTTGTGCAACAGCTGTAGAAGTTGTGTAAGAACACCACCAAGCATTTTGAGAAAAGATTGCTTTTATCTGTTTGGCAATCTTCTATTTGTAGTTGGCAAATATTTCCACGGTTGAAGTTTACAAGGCCTCTGTATGCTTTGCTACTGTGGCTCAAGCTTAAGCCAGTTATAACCATGGACAGGTTGTATGTAAGCCTTTTCTGCTGGGAACAGCAGTAGATGATCCACCAGTACCATTTATCTCAAGACCAGAGCTGCTGGAAACAAGTTCCAATAAGTGAAGAAAAAATTGTGCAGGCCCCTAAAATTCAAGAATAATATATTTTTTTTTCCCCCCAATAAATTACAAAACAAAGAACAAGCAAACTAACAAAAACAACAAAAAAACAGAGGTAAGGTACCCGAAAGAGTCTCATTTCTTCACTATATTGAATGATTATTATAAGGAAACAGGTTCCTAGCAGAAGGTATGCAGACTGCACCTCAGATTCTGAGTACATTTTATGAACAACAATGATGCAGAACAGTGCAGTACTCAGATACCAGTCCAGCATTTATTCACATTTAACAGCCAAGGAGGTAGGAGTTTGTACCCTCCTGGTTATCATGGAATCATATAGTGGTCTGGGTTGAAAAGGACCATAACGATCATCTAGTTTCAACCCCCTCATTCATGTTCACCAGGACGTGATTTCTTATTCCTGCTGGAAGGTTGCTTCTGGTCTGGGATACTTGGAATAGAGTTGTGCAGGTCCTTGCTGTAAAGCTACTTTTGATTACAAGACTTGGGGCTACAGGTTGAGGTCCCTGTGTATCCCCACGATTTATCTTTGTGCCTCTTCTCCATCTCCCATACCTTCTCCCCACTCCCAGGATGTTTCTTCCATGCAGAATCTTTTTCCTTTCTGTTTCTCCTTTTTCTTCCTAAGATCATTTCCTTTCAAGTATGTCTTCTTTTCTCGCCAGACTGCAAGCCTACAGTTTTCCCATCTGAACAGTCTATGTGTAGCAGCACAGCATGTGATCAGCCTCCTATCTGATGGTCCTGTTTCATGTCTCTTTATTAACAGGAGGATTCAGGATGTGTCATTTCTGTTTAGACCAGAAGTCTTCAAAATTTACAGCCAGCCTTTGCTGGTTGCAGCTAGCAAATAGCAGGCTGCTACTTGAGAGTTCAAAAGTTCAATTTCAGACATTTCCCACAAACATGTATACACCCAATTATCTGCTGTCTGTCAGTTTTCACAATTCAAGCGATTTTTTGCCTATGACAGGGTTATAATTTGAAAAAAATGTATGGATCACTAGATGAGAAGTGTTGTCATTCAGGGTATTTAAGCAATCTTAAACGATTGTCTCCTGAAGGCATCACTGTAGTCAAACAATATGATTTTTAAAATTTCTGCCTATGTTCTAATAATTAAGTAATTTTAATTCTATCATTTCTTTTTCAACTAAAAAGCTGCTTAAATTTGATAGTTTCATAAGTTTACCAGAGGTCATTGAAAAGTAAATGGCTGCTACTCTTCTTACCTGTAGAATCTCTTCCCCATTTTTTTTCTTCTTGTTTTAGTTGTTCTTACTTTTTTCTTGTTTAGTTGGAAAGTCAAATTATGAAGTCTGCTGTTTTGCGCAGAATTGGTGAAGTTGCAAGCAATAGGATTGTGCTCTTTAACCACAAAGCACTACTTGCTTGGGTCTAGATTGGGTCTAGAGGAGGTTGCATGTGCTCTCAAAGAGCAGAGAATCAGAGTCATAGAATCATTAAGGATGGAAAATACAGTTAATATAATCTCATCCAACCATCAACTCATCACCACCATGTCCACTGAATCATGTCCCTCAGTACCACATCTGCCCTTTTCTTGAACACCTCCAGGGACAGTGACTCCACCACCTTCATGGGCTGCCTGTTCCAATACCTCACCACTCTTTCTGAGAGGAAATTTCTCCTAACCGTAATCCCTCTGTTACAACTTAAGGCAATTACCTCTTGTCCTATGAAACTGAGACTAAAGCAGATATCTGCCAGTTTTTCCTTCGACTATAGGCTTCAGTGGGCAGTGCAGCATGGCATACTTTTCATTAGTTATCTCATCTATGGCAGTCTTGAAAACGATTAATTCACAGTGCTATTCAATGTATTGTGTAAAACTGTAGAATTTCCTAACAGATTGTTGTGATGATTGAGGGTGAGGTATATCTGGCATGGAGCAGTTCTTCTCCTGGACTTGTCCTCATTCTTCATTAGCAATGGAGGCTGAACTGTGTAGTGTGAAAGTAAACATTTCAAAGTTCATAGCTCAGCAGCTGGTGAGTCACTCCAGAGCCAAGGTGAATGTCAATAAGAAGAGATGCACTGTGAAAGGTGATTAGTTTCTGTGGAGAGACTCAGTGATTCATTATCAGGTCTTGCTGCATTTTAATTGAAAGGATTAGAAAACTATATTTTGACCTAGCAGATAACAAGGAAAATAACAGATTTTTTGTTGAGTGGAAGGTCTTAGCTGAAACATTTGCTTAGATCTGCTCATAGTCATTTTCTGTGCAAGTGTTTCATGTCTTTTTCTTGGATCTGTCCTTTGGTATTAAGAAGATGAGTCCTGTGCCATGGTTGCCCCAGAAAGCTGTGGAAATAACAGAAGAATGCAGTAGACTCTGGCCTAAAAATACGTTATCACTGTAGAGTACAAAAAAAAAATGTAGGTGTGTACTCATGGTGGGGAAGCAGAAGGGGAAAACAAGACAGTGCAGATTGCATGAAATGATCTGAAAGAGGCAAGGATTTGGGAAAACAGTTCTTCAAGTCACACAAGGTTGTAATGGGAGGAGGTCAGAAGAATGGAAGCACATGGGTTAACTGATAAAAGACTCTGGAGTCATTAATTTGGGCAAAAAAAACTAATTTGTGCTTTATCAATGGACTATAAGAGCATACAATAGGACTCTGTTCTAGGGAACCTTCGGAAAACTAAGAGGAGGAAACTGTTCAGTGCTAGTTGAGAAACAGGTACTGCTATCATGAGCTGAGCTAGGAAAACCAGATATGGTTAAGCTTATGCAAGATTTGCCCTCATTTCTTACTTGTAACTTTGCCAAACTTTAATTATCCTGGCTGAAACTTTTCTTGCGAGATGTGGGCCTAAGACTGAAGGGTGTGTGTATGTTTCCCTGTGTGTTATCCAATTTCAGTCATCCTGAAAACTGAGAACTGAAGAAACAGTGTTTTAGCCAGGTGAAGGAAAATACAGTAACCTTTTTCTTCAAGCAGCTCTAATGTGCAGAGTAGCTGAAAGTCCAGCTGTTAATAACAGAGATGCTTCTTTTGCTGCTGGCTTGTGAATGTCAAAGTGTGTAAATCTTATGGAAAACAGAGAAGAAAAATCTCTGAGGGTGCTCCATTGAGGATGGTCCATCAACTCCTAACCTCCCAGTATGCAGTGGTGGCATATGCATCTTACACAAAGCAGACAGAATTTTTCCTACATAAAATCCATGCTTTCCAAGGACCTGAAACAATGCAAACTAAGTCAATATGTACATGAAGTATATGAATGTTCACATGCCCTTTAGGCTCCAAACAAACCCAGAGGAGAGCAAAGCTACCAAATGGTGAGGAGAGCTGAACTGCTCTCTAGGTTCCCTGTTGACTTAATGGGAGCTTAAACACCTACGTCTAGATGCAAGTACTTGAATTTGGAGCTGATCCCATCCCTCTCATCTCTAGCAAGCAGGAGATAAAGAGCGTTGACAGCAGAGGGAGTTGACAGAGAATGAGTGTTGACAGCAGAAAACCTATCATTTGTGCTCATGGTTATTTCTTCTGCAGGCACCATGATGGAGGAGAAGAGATTCTGGCTAAAACTGACAGTGTGGGGTTGCAAGGCCAACAAGCCTGGGAGGAAAGCCCAAAGAGCCCAGATACAAGGAGTCACGAGACTGAACTATACAGAGGGACCTGGAGAAAGACTGCTGAAGACAGCTGAAGGGGAAAGTCAGACAGAATGGGACAAAGCAAATTTAAATAGAGACAGTAGAAGGTGATTTTCTCTTGCCTGCATGAGATTATTTCCTGGATTGGAGTATGTGAGTTAATTTTTTCTATTAGAAATGTAACATAAGGCTCAAAGCCTGCCCTTGTTTAACAAGTCTCATAATAAAATTCCCAGGCTTGAAAATATCTGTGTCATAACCTCATTTTTTTCAGTAAACAACAGACAGATGGGGTAGAAAATAACTCCTAGAACTGTTGTGGTTTTCAATATATAAAAAGAAGTAATCAACAACAATTAGAAAACTTTAATAGGTCTTCATAAAGTCCGTTGCACACTCTCCATAACCACACATCACTTGTGCCTCCTGGAGCACTCAACTTGCAATGACCTTGCACAGGAATTGTTCTACTGAATCAGTCTGTGCTTGCTCAAGAATATGGCTGAAGTTTGAGTTAAAGAATAGGAAAAAACAAAGCACTGGGCAACTCATCTGCCTGTCACTCCATTATGTCTATATGCAGACTAAATCTTTAATTCAGCTACATTTATTTCTAATCTTTTTGAAGAGAAACAAACCAATTTTATTAGCTGGTAATCAGACCACTAGCTAACTGTTCCAACACTGCAAGGTATATGTGTTTAAGTATGGTCCTTAATTACAGCTAGTTAGTTATCAGATCTAGCATTTCTGGAAGTTCTGTAACAGGTGAACTTTAATTTTGGGATTCTGTGCAGAACACTTACATTTTAGTGTTTCAGACTGTTAGAAACTCATCCTAAATATAAGAAAGTCACTGACAAGTGCTTCAGCTTGTGTTTTTAGGCTTGTAGTTTCATATAGATGGGTTTTATAATTAGTATTTCATCACCATCATAACCCTAGTAGGAACCCTGGTCATAGATCAAGCCTGCATTAGCAGCTGTACAAAATGACAGAATGAGCCCTCCATCCTTGTGGATTGCATCCCTTCCTGCTGAAGTCAGGTCAAATTCTGTTGTCAGTTACCCTGGTGTATATCGAAAACCACTTTGTTGTTATTTCAGTGCAAACAGAGATCAGAGTACAGAGAAAGGTTTTTGCTTATGGACTGAATGCCCTTCACCAGTGTGGAACAGCCTCATACAGCAGAAACCTATCACTGACCTGTGCTGCTTAATCCGTCAGATGCTGACAGTTAATAAACTTAATGCTAGAAGTGCCAGCTGGCAGCCTGTTGCTTGGGTGGATTAAACCAATTATTACAGTTCTCGCTCTTTCTGCAATCCCCTGATGTCCTCGCTCTTTCTCTGTACAATTCCCAGTGAAGCTCCTGTGATTTTATAGGATTGATAGAGTGGTGTTATCTTTGTGTAGAAGACGGGCACAGTGTGAGTCTCTGCACACAGCTGCTAGTGTTGAGCAGGCTGATCAGACAGAGGTCCTGGTGTGCTGGGAACATCTGGGAGGATGGTGGTACTCCTGATTGGGTGCGTGAACATCAAGGACAAGGCTCTTTTCTGTGAGAGTTGCAGGTTTCCTTTCCACCCGTATTCTAGAAAAGGGCTGTTTCTCTTGGAGTGAGAGATGAAGTTTATCATTATATGTGCACAACACTAGATACTTTGCCGTCACTACAAGAAAGATATTGAGGCCCTGAAGTTTTTCCAAAGAAGGACAATGAAGCTGTGAGTGGTCTCCCAAGTAACAGTGATAGAATAAGAGGGAATGGCCTGAAGTTGGACTAGGGGAGGTTCAGATTAGGTATTAGGAAAGATTTCCTCCGAAAGAGTGGTGAGGCATTGGAACAGGCTGCCCAAGGAGGTGGTGGAGTCACTGTCCCTGGAGGAGTTCAAGAAAAGGGCAGATGTGGCCCAGAGGATCATGGTTAATGGGCATGGTGGTGACGGGTTGATGATTGGGCTAGATGATTGTAGTGGTATTTTCCAGCCTTAATGATTCTATGATTCTGTGACTCTATATCTTCACCACCTCTGCCTTTGTTTCTCTTCTCTGTAGATCTTCAGTGGGCAGAAAATTTGTTTTCAGAACACTAGTCTGGGTATTTCCTCTATTCACATCTGAGCAAAGATCTGAGGTATTCATGGTACAAGGACTCCACACAGCAGAATGATTTGGGCTGAATCACTATGGGGCTACTCTAACAAGTTCCTGGCTGATTAACATACTTCTCCACAAAAAGTATTCAAATGGCTGTGTTGGGCACACTAGTGTTTTGCACATCTGTGGCTGTGTGTCTTATAAAAAGCTGATCAAGCTGATCTCAGCCTTCTAGGAAGTGGTAAATCCTGGATTAATCTTTTACTGGATAAATTCATATCCAAATGGCTTTTGATCTTTTTTTTTTTTTTTTCTTTTTTTCCCCCCAGGTACCTGTGTTACTACTGTGAATAGAACCTTTCTGTTTCCCTTGACATACCCTGCTGGGCTGAAAGACCTCCAGAGGGATCACAGAAAACTATAATACAGGTTGTGTCACAGAAGGATACCTGCCCTTTGCCAAGACACCAACCCATGCTTTTGGACATTTTTATTTTGTTTGTTTGTTTTGATTTATTACTTTATTTTATTTTTAATGCAGTCATTGTCTGATCTGTTTTGGAGAATAATGTACACAAGTCAGGCAGCAAATCAATAGAAATAATTGTTTTTCATTTTTGTTGTTGGTCTTGTATGATTCTTTTGACTCCTGTTATTGCATCTATTACATTCTTTTTCTGCTGTGGTGTAAATGATCTCCATTACAGAGTTGCTGATGTTGTTGTTTTTGTTTTTAATACACAGAATATCAGATCCAACCAAAGCCATTAAGTTTATTCAGAGAGTTAGTTTTGTTCTTTAATATAGCCAGATTATTAGAATTCCAAAATAGTTCACCAAATAAAGAATTCTCATGATAAAAACTTGTCTTAACATTATGATCAGATGTCTCTCTGTACTAAGAAAGAAATGCAAAAAAACATGTTGTGGTTGAATTATTTAATGCATGGTCTTGTATGTCATCTTTTATAGCTGCCTTAATATTAATAGTGAAACAAAACCAAAGTTTGCCTAGGCATTGTGAAGCCTGAAAAAATATCTGCCTTTTATGTTATCATCTACCACATGGCACTGGGATCCTGTTTCTTTTAAAAATGAAAGAACAATAAAGGCCCCAGTATTGTGCTTTTCTTTTACTGGATGGATGAATATATTTGTAATGGGTTTTACATATCCAGTTCATATAAAAATGTGAATTTCACTGCATCTTCATCACTTTGATGCATTTGTTCAATAAACATCCAATTATACAATCTATTGCTGATCTACAATGTATCAATGCCTTTATCAGTGATCCACCAGTTTGATGCCAAACGGCTTTCAGCAAACAGATCCAATTGTGTTTGTGGGTGCATTTGGCTGGAAAGAGCAGGAGAGTCACTCCTCCAGCTCTCCGTTGTATCAGTCTTCTAGCTCTTCCATGGCAAGGTTGAATGCATCTGTATGAAACACTGGAACAGGTTGTCCAGAGATCTTGTAGATGCCCTGTTCTTGAATACATTCAAGTTCAGGCTAGACAAGGCTCTGAGCAATCTGATCTAGCTGTATTTGTCTCTGTACAATGTGGGGGAGTTGAAATAGCCGGCCTTTAAATGTCTCTTCCAACTCAAATCATTCTATTCTCTCAAGTGATTCTATTCTATGATTCTATGAATGCAGTGTTTTAGCACTGATGAATCTATTTAACTTAACTTGAACCACACCAGGCCTTCTAGAAAGAGAAGCAAAATACTCCCCCTGCAAAACAAAACAAAACAAAACAAAACATGGATGAATATTCCACCTACAGATGTGCTATGTCTCTTTTCTGTGCAAATAGCAACCTGAAGATATATCTTCATTCTCACCACTCTTCTTTCTAAATTAAAGTAGAAGAGTAACAAGTACTGCACTGATTCAATAACCCTTGCTTTTACTGCAAAGGGTAGATGTGGTACTGAGGGACATAGTTTAATGGGCATGGTGGTGCTGGGTTGTCTTGATGACCTTAGTGGACTTTTCCAACCTTACTGATTCTGTGATTCTATGACTGTGTGGCTTTGATACAGATGGCAGCTGAATGGGTAAGCCAGTGCCCAGTTTGGGTCTTGTCAATCATTAAGGCTTCCTGTATGGGAACTGCTGAGTCACGGCCTGAACCTCTGATTAATCACCTGAGGCAAGCCATGAGCCAGCCACAGGAGCACAGGTGAAGGCAATTCACCTGTGCTGCCGGAAGGGGTGGAGCCAGGCTCCACCCCTCCTAGACTTATTTAAGAGCTGGCTACCAGAGGAGAAGGATCTCTTCTGGAGATTGCCTCTATTGGTGTTTTGTGGTGAGCCCAGCTGAAGGGTAAGCTTTCCATTTTATTCTCTTTTGCTATCATTGTCTATTTTGCCTAACTCTCTTGATTATATTGTGATTATAACATCTTGATATCCATTGATTATACACTTCCCAAAAGAATGGCTTAGCTAGAACTGGAGCATGATTCCCATGTGCAATGTGTGACATAGTCAGCTTAATGTGAGAAAGAATGAAATGGCAACTCTCATATTGCAGAGCTCTAGTGGGGTCAGGATATATGTTGGGCAGTTTCGCATTACATTTTACACTTGTCTATTCTGCATCTTAACCCAAATGACCACCTCTGTGGAGAAGGTGACAGAGAAGGCAATGTCCTAGCCAAGTCCATTAAATTAAACTGTCATCCATTTGACTTTATTCTCCAGTATATGAACTATGACAGTCAAGAGCTCCACTTCACCATCTTCAAAGATTCATAAAACATGAAGCTGATGTAGGACCATGACTTGAGGCTTTAAGTCTGATTCAGAGAAGGTGTTGGTCAGCAAAAATAACCTCTCTGAATTAAATAGGAATACAGTGTTATATTGTATGTTTTATGTAAGCTTCAGAACAAAGAAAAGTGAATGAGGGAAATGGGGGATATTACAGTATCAAGGTAGCTGGTGACCTTTTCAGCAGGAGCTTAATGACAGTAATTTGCAGCTGTTTGTCAGAATTCACAGGTGAGAACAGAATATCAGAAGCCTTCTTTCAGGTATGGCAATTAAGGCATAATTTGAGCAATTTACAGAGAAAGCATGTATTTTTCCTCACCTGGGAACACAGAGATCTCTCCTTTCCATTCAATAGCTCAGCTGCAGCCATCAGCCCAGGAGCCAGGCATCACACTGTTGTTCCTTCTCTGGTTCTGACTAATTATTTAGGAGAATTTGTAAGGGAAACCCTGATCCATACTGTTAATAGCTAGGACTGGAGGACTTCTTCCATCTCCCCAGTATAGTCTCTTCTTGGAGATGGGTTAATGGTTAGACTAGATGATTGTAGTGGTCTTTTTCAATCTTAACAATTCTGTGATTCTAAAACTACTTAATTTTCTGTCTCTGAAGGTAGGTAGCTGTTTGCACTGCTCTCCTTACGTGAGTCATCATGTATGAAGATTTTTCCCCGTATGTTTTGTACATTCCTTTTTTTTTGATTGTAAAGGACATGAGTTTATTAATAATCTCAGACTTTTATTTTGAGCTGATAAATTTTCCATACTGTCAGCTATGGAAGACCAGAATTAAATCCTTTGTGTAGTGGCCAAAAGGAAGAATCACCCTGTGTTTTCTTCCATGCTATGAGACTGACCTCCTTCAGGGTATTTTTAATCCTACACTGTTCCATTTTTGAATGCTCAGTAGAAAGAGTAGCTTGAGAACTACTTTGGATATTTTATTGGGGGTTAAATGGCTTTCAGAGGAAAATCATCCTTTCTATTTTTTTTCCTCATATTAAATGCAAGGTCCTAACCTTTTTGAATACATTTCA
This sequence comes from Lagopus leucura, assembly GCF_019238085.1. NCBI lineage: Eukaryota > Metazoa > Chordata > Aves > Galliformes > Phasianidae > Lagopus > Lagopus leucura. The sequence goes on along the minus strand of NW_024962263.1, from coordinate 86,129,950 downwards.
GGGAAGCCTGTTATAGATTGTTCTTGTCTTTATTTAATTGGAAAAGTAGTCGCAGGTTTTCATTTTCCCTTCACCTCTCCACTTTGTTCAGGCTGGATAAGCGAAGTCTCATTAAGCTCCTTTTCCATTTCATTCCTTGCAAGTCTTTCACCATTTGTACTATGCAGCTTTGTTTCAGGTTACTTTAAAACCTCACTTGCTCCAGTTTCTGTGAGACTGGGCAAGGTACTGGCATGGCAAGTATTATTAGCAAGATTAGATCAAAACTGTGCATAATGGGACATTGTAGTCAGAAATTCCAGCTCCTGACATTCTTCAAAATAGGCACTACTTGAACACCATGAGAGGAATCTGTATTAAATAACTTTATTTTATTTATGCCCTGCCAGGCATTCTGAACAATGCGGCTGCAAAGAACAGTATTGATTAACATATCAGCAGTTTCACAAGTAGAACCTATGGCTATAGGTTTTCTATGAGTAATTGTGGGGCTGCTAATGACAGTCATGGGCAGAATTATGGAGAAGATGGATTATGCTTCAACATCAGAACTCAATAGCAGAGCAACAGTTTGGGTTCTCCTCACTGACTATTGGTGAACTGTACTGAACAGGACATATGAAATAGCTCTACTGAATTCAGTGGAGACCTCAAAGCTGAAAATGGAATAGCTGAGATAGGAGCACATTCGTGGTATAACCACTTGCATTCAAATGATTTACTGAAGTCTGAGTGTGGTGTTGCCAGTACAACTGTAACAAAATTTAAAAGCACACAAAAGTAACTATTGGATTAAAATGCAATTAATCCTGCACTCTCCACATGTCCCTCGTGCCATTGTCCCCACAGTTCTATTAACTTGTGATGTTTCCCTACTGCACAGAGCTGCTTACTTTAGGGCTGACTGTGCTTGGCCATCAGAAGATGAGATCAGAAAAGATGACAGCCTGTGTAGTGTCACATACTACTTTTTATGGGTGTTTGGTTTCTGCATCCTTTGCTGCTCTTGTGAAGCAGTATCACAAATTAGATCACTTTAGCTTCTATGGCTAAAGAAATAGCATAACCAGCAGGACCAAGTTGGTAATTGTCCCACTGTACTCAACACCAGTAAGGCTGCACCTCAAGTACTATGTTCAGCTTTGGGCTGCTCACTGCAGGACAGACACTGAGGCCCTGGAGTTTGTCCTGAAGATGGGTAATGAAGCATTGAAAGGTCTGGAACACAAGTCTTATGGCGAACAGCTGAGGGAACTGGGATTGTTTAGTCTGGAGGAGGCTCAGGAGACCTTTCTAAAACCCTCTGAATGCACATTGTAATGAGGTGGGGCATTGGCCTCTTCTCCCAGGTAGCAGTGATAGAATAAGAGGGAATGGCTTGAAGTTGCACCAGGAGAGGTTCAGGCTGGATATTAGGAAAAAATTCTTTTCAGAAAGAGTGACAAGGCGTTGGAACAGGCTGCCTAGGGAGCTGGTGGAGTTTTTTTTTTTTTTGGCTTTTGCCTTGCTCTGATGGAAATCTTTCAAGAATGTCAGTGATTTAAAAAAAAGACAATGTTGCTTCTATTTCAGTCAAAGTTAACAGCTACATATCGTGGCCTATTGTATTATTATTTTTTAATGAGTTCATGTTCCTGACAAGTGATGACAAGACTAAATGCAGTGCCACTCTGTTATAGGGCAGTTGCAGCATATCAGCTGTCACTACACATCATGACACACGTACAGAGACTTTGAGGGACTTTGTGCAAGCAAGAGTTTCTTCTCCTACCTATTATTTCTGAGGGAAAAAAAAAAGAAAAGTGATAATTAGGCCTATTTAGGAGGTCTGGATGAGCATTATGTACCTTTCACACAGGCTACTGGGAAGTATTTATTAGAAACCAATTTAGCTCATGACTAATCTGAACCATATTTAAACCATGATCTCACTCATTCATTAATTTTGATCACAGTAGGATGCACTGGAATGAGAAAACTCGTCTGCATGCTGTTCCTTCATATAATTTGTTTACATCGGTAATGTTTTACAGTCAAAAGTATCAACCTTCATACAAAAATCACTAGACCTAGAAAGAAAGCTCAACTGTAAATCCAAGTCTTATGGATCCAGAGCATGTAATTTCCTCTAGGAGCATTTCTTTCCCTTTTATTTGTGATCATGTAGCAAGTTTAATATGACAAACAAAATCAGAAAATACTTACTGATTTATATAACGTCATAAAGGCATAGTGAAAAAGCCCAGCTATCCCCTAAGTGTATTTTCAACTACTGAATAGTAGATTAATTTTAAATTAAAAATAGGGAAAAGCATATCAATTCAGAACTTGCTCATGAAATCCAAAACAGAATGCACCAAGGACAAAAAGAGAGGAAGGAAATGGTCATACAGGGATCACAGAATCACAGAATTGTAGGGGTTGGAAGGGACCTCCAGAGATCATCGAGTCCAACCCCCAATTACAATGTGAGTGGATTGTGAATGGATGTGAATGGATTACAATGTGAGTGTGTATTGCTATAGAGTAAGGGAAACAATCAAAAATAGTTATAACCACAAAAAAACACCCTAATTATATATATATATATATATATATATATGTATGTATCCCAACCCAAAAACAACAAAATGCCTTTGTCCTGCATTTGTCAGAACTATATGCCTAAATCTCTTTGTGTCCATAACTATTAATGGCTTTCTAAAAGATTCTTACTGGTAGACTGTGGAGACCAGACTGAAGGCACTGCCTATATCCACTCAGCAAATGTTTCTTGTATAGAAAGAGAGAAGCTTCTTCAGAATATGCTGTCCCATTCTGTGATCCGAGTGCTTGTCTGGAGAACTCTGGCTCTACACAGATTCCTTAGAGAGAGGATAGATGAACTATTGCACTGGTGGATTGAGTCTGGCCCTGTGTTACTCTGAATATTGGCTTCTCAATGTTCATAAAGTGATTTGAGATAAGGATATTTGCTGTGAACAGAAAATATGTCTTTGATAAGGCAAGTTTCTTCATTTCAAGCTTTGAGATACAGACAGCTCATATAACATAACATATATTGTTAGAATCTTAAAATGTGTTTCCTAGGGCAAATCAAACAACCTATAAAGGAAAAACAAGTATTTTGGTAATAAGATTGCCTATCTTTTAAATAATACATTTTAGTTTATCTATTGGTCTTGATGCATGCTAATAAAAAGTGAGTAGCAGTTATGAACTTCTGCGTTATTACAACTCTGAAGAGGACTGCAGAGGTTAGGAACCAGTAGCATAATGGGAGATTTTGAATGGGTTGAGTTCACCCATGCCTGACCCAGGTTGAGTGCAGCTGGGCACAGCACCAGTGTGGAGCAGAAGGGTCCCAGTGTGCTCCCAGTGGGTATTTTGTAAAGTGTGGTCCCTACTCTGGCAGCATTTATTGAAGCAAATCACCACTGGGAGGAACCTGGGAGCAATACTGCGTCTCACTGAATTCCTTAGTGATAAGACTGGTGGAAGGACAGCGGAAATTGGTACTGTTTTCAGGTTCTAAATGGATTGGGAATAGCTTATCAAGGTGCTTAGATCTTTCTAATGCATAAAAATGAAAGCATCAAAGGGAGTAAACTGGGAGCAATATGGCCAGGTTAGCTGCAGCCTGGTAATCAGAAGAGTAACCAGAGAAAAAAGATCAGTAACCAATGAGTAGAAAGGAGGTGAGCTGAGGAGAGGGTTTTCACTGTCTGCAGAGACTAAGCCATGACTATTTTTGTACCTCGAAGTATAGGAAATGTCAGGGAAAATTTTGGCTAGGAATAATTAGTAAGCATGAATCACCCAAGTGAGTTTTCCCAGGATTTGCAGACAAACATTATTGCAGGGAAAAGAAAAAGGGGAGGAAAAAAAAAAAAGGAAAAAAGAAAAACCAGAGCCAGAACCTTCTCACAAGAAGACAGCAGTATTTCTTCAGTATTTGAGTTCAGTGACTGAAATCTTCCAAAATAGAGGAAATGCCACTTGGGAGAGGGTTTTTCTGTTGTTGTTTGTTATTTTCAGGAAGAATTAATACAGAAGGAAGAAATTCCTAACCTGGTTAAAATTAGAAAGCCAGGTAGGTAAAGTATCATCCAGCTCATAAATCAGTGCAGTTCTGGGACAAAGGTGGGATGGAAATAATCATTGGGGAAACATAAGATCATGAGTCCAGCTAGAATAACTCTGACAAATATGTATTAAACAGGCTTGCAAGAAAAAATCTTGACAGAGCATTACCTCTAACACCATATCCATTCCTGGTGCATAGCTGAGAAGTTACCTTCATTCTCATTTTCACAGGACAATCACATGGAATAATTAGCTAGCCAGTAAAGACCATAACAAATAGAAAGCAGCACAAGCTGCTCTTAATTAGAGCAACTAGGAATGACAGAATGATCTCATTCTTCTCAGTTGCAAGTGAGTTAGTACAGCAACCAATTTTTGTTAAAACTGCATGGCTTGAAATTAATTACATAGGTACAGAAACCATCTCTGAAAGCCCAGTGATGAGCAGGGGGACAAAGAGATACAAGGACCTTGGGAAGTAAGCATTACCAAGTACTTATTTTTGTATGGGGTGCCCATTAAGTATCTCCTTGACTGTATTATTGTGGAGGCACTGAAATTTTAGGGGCAGTTTCCTCAGACTTTCATCTCTCTCAAATTATTCAAGAATAGAAACACCTGTCTTGAAAGTCCTGATTAGCTCATGTCTCTATCCAGGCAAAAATCGATTGGAAGGTTTCAAGCACCTCTTTCAAGAGCTGTCCTTGAGAAGGGCGCAGAAGGAGCAATTCTGGGAACTTTTCATCCAGTGGATCAGTAGTTAAGGCAATTGTGGATATATGGGAGGCATAACTATATCATTTGCCAAAGGAAATACAGAATTGTGCTCCCAATTTAAGGCAAAAACCTTAAAAACTGGATTTGAGGATGTTCACAAAAGCGTCCTTTTACTAAGTTATTGAGTTATTGAAGTGGTTCCATTTTTGCTTTAAGTAGTGATATGTTTTCAGGTCAAAAATGAGAGAGTGTAATTGTTTGGGTTACTTGCAAATCTCATATTCTAAGTAAGAAAGGAAAGATTTTGTTTCAGTCTTTGGTTCTCTGAATACCTAAAAGAGGAAACAAAAAATAATGAAATGCTGGAGGGGGAGGAAATGAGTTTGATATCATCACTAGATCCACAGAATCTCTTGTGGATTCTGAACCCTTAACTAGTCAGATCTCAAAGTGAAGTGTGTTACTTTATCACATAATCACTAATGTTGCAGAAGATTACAAAGATCATCTAGTTCAACCATCAGCTCATGTTTTCTCAGTGACATGTCTACCTTTTTCACAAAAACCTCCAGGAATGGCAGCTTCACCTCTTCCCTGGGTAGCTCTAAGGGAATAGCTATTAGTACTTAAAGGATCAAATCCCTTTGGGAATACTGAAGGGAGAAGATATGGGTTAAGATCAACACAAGCAGGGCAAGGGAACTGATTTTGGAAGTCTATCATGTAGTGGTTAATAGTTTATTCATAGAACTTCTGGATGAAAGACAGAACTTCTGTTACTCTATGTTTTACAGAAAAACTGAATACAAAAATAGGTATAGATTGTTTATGTGTCCTTTGTCCTTTCTCTCTTTGGTAATACTGGAAGATATATTGTTGTTTTGGGGACCTCTCTGATATGCCCCTAAGGTTTGTGACCTCTATAAGAAATAATGTCTGGATATATTGTAAAACTGTATATAGCAACAGAAATTAAACATCAAGCATGTGATGTTAACACAGGAAGGTATAGTGGGAAGGGAATGCCTGGGTCACTTAGTTTGATCCAGCGTTTTGAAAGCACCACTGCTGGGTTGCAAGGGCTAAGACTATGGTGTGTATTAGTTGTTTGCTGCATATCTATAGATGCTCTGATATGTGGATGTATGTATACACATATGAATTCATCTGCATAACACAAGTACCAACGCCTGAAGACTGGCAAAAAAGTGAACCAGGATGAACTCTTGCAATAAAAGAGATTTCTGGAAAATATGGGTGAATGAGCTTAAAAAGAGCTCCTGTATAATTACACATGCGATAAGGCATCAGACAGATGATCATGAATCACATCTCTGATCTACACTGAGGTCCCTAGCACAGACCCACAAAGCAGTCAATGGATGTAAAAGGTCTACTTTTCTCTGTGGGTCAGAGGGCACAGTTTGGCAATAGGTGGGGGCATGCTGGTATACTTCAGATTTATTTGAAGTATTTCCTCTAAAACCGAAGCATCGAAAATATCTGAGCTATCTCTACAAATTACTTGCAAGTTAGATACTGATTTAAATGGGTTAATCAACTGAACATTTTAAAGTAAATCACTCAGTGAGATAAAGTCATGTATTGTTTGAAAGTTATTCTTAGGTGTGTGTGAGGAGTCTGCCATTTCAACTGCTGCTGTGTGACACGCTGCACTCTCCTGCGTTGCTATGGCATTAATATACAAGGGCTGTTCTGAAAGTAAAGCCTCATATCTTTCTGTGCTGGTCCACGATATCAGAGACCAATGTTGGTGGAATGGCAGCAGAGGCTGAACTTCTCACCATTGTTCTGTTACACATTATTGCTATGTGACAGATGGCAGCAGAGGGGCAGTCTGACAGAATGGTGTCTGACATGGGAGTGCACATGAAGCAAAGGTGTGTTACTGAACTCCTCCATGCGGAAACAACGGCACCTATTGATACTCATCAGTGCTTGCTGAATGTTTATGGAGACCAAAGATTGGATGTGAGCACAGAGAGGTGGTGGTGATGTGTTTCAGCAGCAGTGACAGTGCATGGAGCACCTCCACTGGTGTAGACTTCTGCATGCAGGCTCTTATTCATCACTGACAAAAAATACATAGCTTAATGGTGGTGTGTATAACCTATGAATATACAGATATTATAATTCAGAAATATACAGGAAAGCTAGGCTAAGTAAGATTATTGCAACAGGAAGATAATAAATGGAAAACGCTTACCAATGTTGTAGGCTCACAATGTTCTCCACCTCTAGGAGAGGTGGAGGCAGGCTCCACCCCTTCGAGTAGCACAGGTGAATTACCTTCACCTGTGCTTCTGTGGCTGACTCACTGCTTGCCTCAGGTGGTCAATCAGGGGTTCAGGCTGTGATTCAGCACTTCTCATACATGGTGTCTATTTTGAAAAATAGTGTTTTTTAGCTGAGAATTTTCTCTGTCAAATAGTGTTGATGTGTTCTTAGTATTGGTTATACAGTTTCCATTGTAAGAAATAGGAGGCATTACTTTTGGAGAGACTGACATATGCTTTTCTCTCTCTGTTGCTTGTTTCTGTCACAAATGCAGCCCCCCCCGACATGCAGACGGCCTGGCCAAAATGCAACAAAACTAACCAACCAGAGCTGCCAACAAAACGTGCAACTTGAAAACAGCTTGGTCTTTAATGGCTATTAGAATATCAGTCAATTTTAAATGTAAAAACTGAAGTTTGCTCTATATGTATTTGTGCATGTTGCATGATTTCCTAATTGTTGCAATAACCTAGCTATATAAATTTGTTCTCCTAAAAAGAGAAGCCTTTTTTGCTCTATCTTTAGGTGTGCAATTGATTTGTCATCATACTGGGGTTACCTGAGCTAATTATCATCCTAAGCAGTCAAATGAAAAGGGAGAAGGCTCATTTTGTCATACCTAGAAGCATTTTTCTTCTTGCCTGAATCATGCTGGCAGAGCAACATGATCAAGGTAAGCTTTGCAATACCTGTGCTGTAATTGTTTGGAAAAGATACTGAAACCCTGGGGGAAGCACCTTGTGTATTACTTTTTCCTCTGCCCTAAATTCACTTCAATTTGTTTCAAAGGATTATTGATCTGAATGCTAAAGTCATTAGCCTCGGCACTTAACTGAGGATAGGAGTAACTTCATTTAGGTTAGCATCTCCAGGTCAAAAGCACATGTGAGATGGAAATAATTTTTGGAGTTCCTGCAAGCGGATCCAGTAAGAGACAATATATGTACCTGAACTCCCTGGTTCTTACGTTGTCACGTTTTATTTCCATATACAGTTATCTCCCTGTTGTAGGCTACTCTTTTTTTTTTTTTTCTTCATTTTTTTTTTTTAACATCAAGTCAGTAGAGGTATCAGAGAGAGCAATGGGAGATAATTGGATATAATTTATTTTCCACCCTGTACCTTGGCCTATCAATGGTTGTATAGAATTGCTCAGGAAGATGTTTTTAGGTAATAAGTGTTAATGTATCTTCCAGAACTAACGCTTCCCACCACAACAGGGGAGGAAGACTATTTCTGGGCAGAATGTCACCATGGTATAAGATTGAGAAATGTCAATTAGCCCTAAAGCAGCAGAGGTCTAACCTCACTCATTTGAATCCATAGGGTAAGATCAATGGGTTGGAATTAACACTTGGAAGATGTGAGTAATCTTCTCTTAAGCTGGAACTCATCCAGAGCCCTTAATATTTGGAGATTCTCTGAAGTCTTACAGATTGAGATTTAACATCCTTTCTCAATGTTTTGTGAGGGTGAATTATTTTAATTAAAAAATTTAATCATCAGTAAAAATAACTGCAAGTATTCCTGGTATTTATGTAGATGCTTTATCGCATTTAGAATCCTGCTATTTTTCTTGGCCTCAGCCCCATCCTTTGGCAATTAATTCCAGTTTAATCACATGGTGAGTTAGAAATGACATTCCTTTGATCTGCCTTTCATTCCTCACCTCTTAATTTCCTTGAACATCTATTTGGACTCATGAGACAGAATCTTCTCCGGAGCATTCATTATCTTATATTCTTTACCACATCCCCTCCTAGCCATCTGCTTTCTAAAACACATAATTGCAGCCTTCGCAAGGTTAGAATTTGGAATAGTTTACCAAGTGCTTTATAAAAGGGATCATTCACACTTAGATCTTCCACTCTCTGCTCCATGAACATCAGTTCGTTATATGCTACGTTCAATAGTGAGATACTACTGATATTTTAATGCTACTTTACCTTGTATTTCTGGCTCCTCAGCATTATCTTGTATATCATTTCTGAGAGAGTAACATCAACACTGAGATTCTCCACCGGGTCAGATGTCAACTCTCACTGCTCCATTCATCTTACCTAATCTGCTCCCTATTTGTTCTGCTTCAGATTTCTCAAGTGTGGCCACAACTGACACAGACCTCCATTTCATATCAGTGTACCTAGCTTTCAGAAAACAAAACAAAATCTTAACTAGATAAAAGCCATGAACACCAGCCAGCAGTGTGCCCAACTAGCCAAGAAGGCTGAGAGCATAGTGGCCTCCATAAGAAATAGTGTGGCAGCAAATCTGCGGAGGTATTTTCTCCTTGCATGTGGCACTTGTGGGATCACATCTTGAATATTGTGTTTACTTTTGGGCCTTATTAAAAGGATATGGAGTTTCTACCTTTGAAGACATAAATAACTGCCTATATGAACACACTTGGAAGAACGGTGGCATCTCAGAGGGAAGTAAGATGTACAACCTAAATGACAATGTTCTTTGGCAAAGAAATGCTGGAGGTTAGGAGGATTTGCTGTTGTTGCCTTTTAACCAGTGAAAGGCCTCATTGATAAAGCTCTCTGACATGAGCGAGGAGGAGGACAACAAGGAAGAAATGAAAACCTGCAGGAAGGTATAAAAGAATGGGTTCATCTTGGAAGTCTGTCCTTCTGCATCTGGAAAGAGGAAAAAAATAAATAAACCCAAACAAATCTGCTTCTATGTGATTAAAGCTGTAAAGGTAGGGCAGGCATAAAAGGGACGGTATGCAAACATTTGGAAATTTTTCCACAAGTGAAAACAGAAAGAAGAGGTAAAGGTTAAAAAAAAAAAAAGTATGAAATGTGATCCTTTGGAAACATGATCTGTTCTCACAGCCAGGAGCTGAAAGGAAAAGCTCAGCACCTGAGATCAAATAGGCAGGAGGAACACAGCCAATGGCAAGTCCTTATCTGTGGTTGCCATAGAATTATATGCATAGAGGGCAAGAGGGTGCATCAGGAAAAGTTTCACTGCACAGAACCAAGTAGCTGATACAACTGGTGTTTGCACATCACCTCATTAACACCAGCAGGTCAAGTGCTGCCTTGTTTCAGGGCTGGAGATGCAGTCCTGCCCCCATGGTGCTATTTTTGTCCATAAATAGAAGATTTCTGAGTTAGAAATGACTTCATCTGGCAAAAAGCAGCACTTTGCTTTTAGGAGAGGCAGCGGGTTGCTCTCTACTCTGTTTACAGGTGCAACAAGCAAGCCTCATGCTTGTTTTATTCCCAGTATGGTTATGTGGTGCAAGTGAAAATGTACAAAATATGATTGCAAGGAAAAGCCCTGATTTTTATTATTTATTTTATTCCAGAGGACTTAATTACTTCTACTCCAGCTGCCTTTGGTTTTTAGACTCAGTTTCTCAGACATGAGGCCTGAAATACCAACAGAAAACAAAATAGCTCTGTTCCAGGGGAAAAAACAAACAAACAAAAAAAAAAAACACGTAAGAAAAACGTGGAATGAACATAATACTTGAATACTATTTTTCCTGCTTTAACTCAGGCTGACAGCCACTATGGTCAGATGTATGTTATAGCAAAACCTCATTATTGCAGTATGTTATGCTCTGCGTCCTTGAATAAAATTTTATTCGGCTATTATCCCAATCACTCTGCTGTTGCAAACACCGCCATGTTAAATGTCTATATCTCTAAGGAATTTCTGCTCATGAGAACACGTTTGCATTCAGAAGAAGAAACAAAACTAACCTTTAATACTATACATACAAGCTCTACGCTTTAGCATCAGCTGTCACTTGCAGAAAGCTCATGTAATGCTGTCAGTGATGCTGTGGGTGTAGATGAATGTGTATTCATATGTTTGGGATCTCAGTCCTTCCCACCACTTAACGTAATTTAAACTGTGGTAGAGCTGCTCCTATAAACACTCTGCCTATTAAGGTGTAGATCTTTAAGAAGCTACAGTTCAGAGGAGAGAGCTTGCTGAGGCGGGTAAGTTATTTGTGCTAAGAAAGAATAAAGATGGAAAAAAAGCAGACTTGGTAAGAAAGAGAATGTTATTTTGCATTGAAATAGGATAATGATGTGTGGTAAACATTGGAAACAAATGTTACAGATAAATATTATTCTCTTTACAAAGAGAGACTTGAAACATCCTGGCTGTCAGTCAGTCTTGAGGTTAGTTCATAATTGTGTGAGAATTCGGTTGTTTTCTTCCTGTGATTGAAATGCATTGAGTACTCCTTTTTGAAGGAAGTGTCAAGATAATCTGTCAAAGACCAACTGTAAAGAAAGTGAGATACCAGAACTTCATTAGTAGTTCCATCTTCCCTGTGGTGATTACATTCTCTTCTCACTATCATATTGTTTTAGTTATCAGGTTGAGGCAAAAGTTCAGTTTTATTTATTTATACATTTTTTAAAATATATTTTATATATTTAGTTGTTATTTAATGATAAAATAGGGGAAATCCAAGTTGCATGGAGTTTCAAAAAATTATTTCTGCTGTGACGCGTGTGGAAATTTGGATGCTAGCTTCAAAGCTTTCCTTGAGAATCTTGGTATATTAGTACCTATAATGATGGATGATATAGTAAAAGCTGCATTGAAACTAATTATCCAAACAAAATTAAAAGAGTAATCTGTTTGTTTATTTGCTGATCCCCTGCTTAGCTTTTCAGCTCAGTGGCTTGTGCAAAGTTTTCCTGTAAGTTATGAGATTGTACACAGATGTATTAAGCTAATTGTAGAAATGATGTTAAGCTTTCTAACAGACTATTCTATTTTGTTATTTTCTTCCTGGGTTAAAACAAAAAGGAAACAGAAATCTCACCACTCTATAGCAACAGCTTCAAGAGCAGCAGCAATTTTCGTAGTGGTATTGATTTTAAGAGATGTGTCTTTTGTACTCAGGATTTGCTGGTTTGGATCAGTTAACAGATTTAGCTGTACAGATGAATTTGACTGCTAGGCATATAAAAATGAGGGAAAAAAATGGGGAAAAAAAAGGGTTGAGAGCAAGCTGAAAGTAGAAGATCTAAGATGGTCAGAACAGGAGGGGAGATCTATTTAGGAAACTGTAGGTCACAGGGGATTTTGTACCTTCAAGATGTATCTACAGTGTACGATTAAATCACACTGCAAAAAATTTAAGGGAACACCATTCAGACCAGGTAAAATGGAACAAAGTGAGTTATTCACAGGCTCAGTGTGTTTACTGAGTACCACCAAAGGGTGTTGAAAGAGAGGAAGTCCTTCAAGCAGAGGACTGGGTGTCAACATGCTGAAGGGGAGGTAAGTAATAAAGGCACAAGGGAGCTCTAAGCATTAAGCTGTGGGTGTACTGGTTTCTTAACATGTAGCTTATTTGAATTTGCTGGAATGATGTTTGGAAAACCATGAGGCATACCTTGAAATAAAGGCAGAAGCATATTCTTAGAATCACTAAGTTTGAAAAAGACCATTAAGACCATCTAGTCCAACTGTCAACCAATCACTGCCACAAACCACATCCCTCAGTGCCACACGTCTACCCTCCTCTTGAAAAAAAAAATCCAGAAGGGACAAACACTGCATACAGGTACTTTGTTTATTGCACAGGACAGTTGTCTTGGCAGAGCTTACAAAGTAAAAGGATGTGGGCACAGCCGTGGGTGGCATCCACAACAGAACATTGAAATACCATGTTTTATTGTAGAGGGCTGTTCCACAAGCAAGAGACTGGCTCTGGTCCCAGGGAAAGCAGATGCCTACCTTCACTGGAGCAGAATGACTAAACTTCACATCCTGTTTGACTCGTGAAGTCTTGGCCAGAGATTTTGCATGCTATTTGTATGGCGTGACTGGAGTGGTTCAGTCATTCTGGATGACCTCCTTTCTAACATGAACTCAGATAACTTTTTCCATAGTCTCTTAAATATGCAGTTGCCCTGACTTGGCAGGATATTGCATGCACCTCTTATCAGTGGCAACGCCAGACAGAACTCACTGTGGTTCAAACATAGGAAAATATAGTGTGTGAAAGGAGAAACTTCAAAGGAAATTTGCACTGTTGCGTGTTTTGAATGTTTACTAATGTTAAGTTCCCCTGAAATTAACAAAAAGATTAAAGTGCTAGTGAAGAAAGGTAGAAGGCTGTAGGTGTTTTCCTTTGGTATGTTCATTACTGAGGTAGGCTAGGGTGCTCCAGTAATTCTGATCTTTGCTTTGCTCTTCTTAACTCTCCTATGGAGTTCAGGCCTTCCCTAGCAGGTGCTCTGCTGTCTCTCCTGCTGATATTTATTTACAGGCTCATTAAGTAGTATTTTCCATAGTTTAATTAGGGACTTCTCAGCTCTGATAAAAGATTATATTAAGTCTTATATAATCCCTGCTTGGCTTATTTGTTTGTAGCCTAATTCTCCAGCCATGTTAGCATAATGAGAAATCTTTTAATACATTGCTTCACCTGTTTTTCTCTGATGCTAGTGGAAACTAAATCTTTGCTGTGAACGGTCTTCATGCCAGAGAGATGCATCAAGGCCCTGCTTTTTTTCACTGGTGGGCTTAATTCAGACCTTGTGCAACTTTATGGTAACTCTGAAATCAGTGGAAAGGACCTTGAAGTTAGAAAACCTACCTACAAACAACTGGAAGAGAAGAAAGTTATCAGAAGTAGGCAACTTGAATTCATCAGGGGGAAAATCATGCTTGACCAACTTGATGGCCTTCTATGATGTCATCACAGGCTGGGTAGATGAGGGGAGAGCAGTGGATGTTGTGTATCTTGACTTCAGCAAGGTGTTTGATAGCATCACCCACAACATCCTTGTTTTGAAATGTAGAAAGTGTGGGAGAGATGAGTGAATGGTGAGGTGGATGGAGAACTGTCTGACTCACAGGACTCACAGGTTGTCATCAGTAGCACATTCTAGTTGGAGGCCTGTAACTAGCTGTGTTTCCCAGGGGTCAGTGTTGGATCTGGTCTTGTTCAACATCTTCATCAGTTATCTGGATGAAGGGGTAGAGTCCACCCTCAGCAAGTTTATTGATGATATAAAGCTGTGAGGAGTGGCTGACGCCCCTGAAGTCTCCCATTCAACAACGCCTGGACAGAGTGGAGAGTTGGATAGGGAGGAACCTGATGAGTTTTAACAAGAACAAGTGTAGTCTTGCATGTGGGAAGGAATGACCACAAGCATTAGCGCAGATTAGAGCATGACCTGCTGGAGGGGAGCTCTGTGGAGAAGCATCTGGGAATCTTGGTAGACAACAGGTAGGCTGTGAGCCAGCAGGGTGCCCTCATAGCCAAGAAGGCTAATGGCATTCTGAGGTGCATTAAAAGGAGTGTGGCCAGCAGGTGAAGGGAGGTGATCCTTTCCCTCTACTCTGCCCTGGTAAGGCCTCATCTGGAGTGCAGTGTCCATTTCTGGGCTCCCCAGTACGAAAAACACAAGGATCTCTTGCAAAGAGTTCAGAGGAGGGCCACAAAGATGGTGAAGGGCCTGGAGTATATCCCCTTTGAAGAAAAGCTAAGTAAACTGGGTCTGTTTTGCCTCGAGAAAAGAAGACTCAGAGGGGATCTGATCCAGGTCTATAAATATCTTAGGTGTTGGGGGCAGAATGGTGAGGCCAGACTCTTTTCAGCAGTGCGTGGAGACAGGACAAGGAGAAACGGACATAAGCTGCAGCATAGGAAGTTCTGCACAAATGTGCGTGAGAACTTCTTTACAGTGAGGGTGACAGAGCACTGGAACAGGCTGCCCAGGGAGTCTCCTTCTCTGGAGATGTTCAAGACCTGCCTGGACAGCTACTTGTGCAACCTGGTGTAGGGAACCTGCTTTGGCAGGGGGGTTGGAGTCGGTGATCACTGGAGGTTCCCTTCCAACCCCTATGATTCTGTGATTCTGTGATTATGCTCTGGTTTCTGAGTTGTTCACGTGGAGCTGATAGATGTGACACAAGACTTGCAGGAGCCCTGATCTCTGCTGGAATGCGAAAGACTGGAGCATCTGAGATGGCATCTTGCATCTCCATTTAGATGACTGAATGCCAAGATCGGTGACAGCCTGTATGATGTAAAATTATGTTCTCCTTTTTCCACAGGAAAACTTTCTAATAAAGAATGTTGTATGTGAATTTGATAGCTTGAGTTTTGGATAGCACTGGGAGCAAGATGGTTTTGAAGTTTACTGCGACTGTGCACTATTGTGTTGATTACCAACAGGAACAGTTCTGCCAGAAATGACAGAGTTTATTGAGCTGATTGCTTTTAGCACTTCAACCGAAGGAAAATGTGTCGGATTTTTGTTATTTAATATTTCTGTGCATGTCTTTCTAATCAAAATTACAAGCAATGATATAAATAGGGAAGATTGTGTAAAAAATGCTTTTGTCTTGAATATCTGATATTGCTGAAAAAATATGTAACAAAGGTGAGGGAAGCAGCTGAAATTCTGTTCCCTGCCTTCCCCAGGCACTGCACTTTCAGACGCTTTCTTGCATAAGCATCTTGTAACACAAGGCCAGGCTGTGTTGTCATGGAGACTTTCAGGGTACCTCATCATCTTGAAAGAAAGGACAAGTTTCGGAGTGGCTGTCATATTAATTTAGTCACAGAACCAGACTTCCCACTGGTCCTATCCCCTCAGACCTCATTTCTGTTTACACTAAATCTTTTTTATGCCATTTCAGAGCATAAGAGTAGTTGCACGTTCTTTTGTGAAGCTGTCTTCATGTGTATTGACAGGGCACATTGGAATAAATTAGTGTGAAGAGGGATTTATGGCATGACTGAGAAAAGCGTGCAGAAAGTCTTCAGTTTTATGAAGAAAGAAATTTGTGTTGCCATCACCAGATGTCTGGTTTACCATTTGCTAGGTGGTGTGGCAGTGAGCACAAGGTGCCTGAAGGAAATAAATCCAGTTTCTGTGTATGGACATCTGAGAGAAAACTCGAATAACTCCCTGGGATTACTCCAATTTTGGTATGGGGAAATTTTTCACAGAGATAGTGATAAGGTGGTGGCACATGCTGCACAGAGGTTATGGACGCTTCATCCCTGGAGCTGTTCAAGGCCAGGTTGGACAGGGCCCTGGGCAGACTGATATAGAGACTGATTCAGTGGTTGGCAGCCATGCCCACGGCAGGGGAGTTGGAATTCAATGATCTTTGAGATCTCATCCAACCCAAGCCGTTCTACGATTATTACCATGTACTGAGAGAACTGGAGCCCCAACTGACATGAGAAACACTGAATTTGAATTCTATGGATTCTAAGATTCCAGGATTTTTCTTTAGGTTTTTGTGAATCCTCACTTACTTCATCCTGCCACACTCTCAAGCATACTTAAACCTCCATGATCACAGAATCATAACATCATTTGGGTTGAAAGGGACCGTTAAAGACTGTCTAGTCCTCCAATGCACAGGGACATGCCCTGCAATGAACAGGGATGTGCACAGCTAGATCAGGTTGGACAAACTGTCTGAGTCCCTCACCACCCTTACTGTAAGAAACATTTTCCTTATATCCAATCTAAAGCTTCACTCCTTTAGTTTGAATCCATTTCCCGTTGTTTGATCACAACAGATCCTGTGAAATGTCTGTCCATTCTTTCATACAGTATCACTTTAGGAACTGAAAGGAAGCTCTTGCTTCCATGAGTACTGCCTTTCCGTTTCCCTTTTGCTTGAAAGCAAGATAACTATCTGATGCTGGTGGCATCAGACAAGTTGGATAAAACTTACAGGGATGCAGATTTTTGTTTGGGCACTTTTCCAGGAAGTGTGTGTAGGAGGAGCTGATAGGTGACATCGAGCCTTCATATTGCTGTTTCAAACAGATGATGCAGAAAGAAAATGAACCTATGGTAGGCTACGTTGTTGTGTCCTGTCTGCTCTCCCTCAGATTTATTTCACTTCTTCAGGATACAGAGATTATAAGAAACCTTTTTCAGGCTGATGTCCAGAAAGGACTGATTGTCCCTGTGTCTGCCTTATTTCTTTCTTACCCTTGTCAGATATAGACAAATTAAAATGTCTTTGAGTGATTGTAATTTGTCACTGCAAATTCTTTTATCTTTCCAAGTCTATTAATGTTTCCAGGAGGACAGGGTTAAACTTTGGGTTTAACTGCTTGGTGAAAAATCTTTCTGCTTTCTCCTTTTGTATGGTATTTTCATCCATGGTAATGGATTAGGTAGAGGGGATGCCAGCAAAACTCTAACTGATTGCACAGAGAAAAGGTTCACAACATACAGGGCTCTCCCTTTCTGTTCTTACCTCCTAGACTTCCTATCCAAACATCTCCCCAAATGCTTCAGTTCTCCATTTGATGACCCCAGACCCAGTGTCTTGCCCAGTAGGTGGCAATGGGAAGGACATCATTGGCACAGTAGCAGGATGGGACACTCCCTGTTGTTCCAGGGTAAATTATGTGGTAGTGCTTAGTACTGTCATGACACCGAGTCTCCATTCATGAAGACACTGCACTGAGTATGATGAGAGATATATAAGATATATAATATCTTATATATAGATATAAGATATATAATATCTTATATGCAGAGATATATAATATCTCTGCAACATACGTAGACCATGCTCAAATATGTGAGGTGTCACAGGCTTAAATGAAAGGCTGGGCACTGAGTTAATTTGAGTAGCTGGTGATTACTGCTTTTAGAGTAACACCCAAAGCTTTGCTAGACAGAGCTTCTGATGGAGATAAGGGCAGTTTTGCTGATGGGATGATGTTTTTGTTAGTTGTCCCTGTGGTTCCTTCTCCCAGTTTCATCAGGGTGCTGGATCCCTTGCAAATGCAGAGAGAAACATCATCCATAAGATATGGGCCTTGGAAGCCCCTACCCATCCTGAATCATTCACATCTGCAGAAGTTAGTTGATAATCTTGCAAGATTTTGACAGATTGCTTTCAGTTCTTCCACGACCCGGTATAGATAATCCCCCACACAGTTCCCTATGTCTGAAATGTACTCCAATATTTGTATACACAGAAACAGAGATCTAAACTGTTATAATAATTGCTTCTATAGAGCATCTTGACATTTCTTCTGGTCCCAACCTAAGTTAGTGGATACCAGACAATATACATTTCCTGAAAATTACTCCCAGAGAATGCTGTGTCCTGCTGAACAGCTCATACTACTCATCTTTACACCAACAATTAGCTTCAAGTGCAATGAAGTAGGAATGGAGCTAGCTGGTGCTCATTCTCACAAGCGAGTGGGTTGTACTCTGCAGCACAGAATTCTCCAGGAGTAGAGGTTCTTGTATTGCTTCTCAACAGTAAACAAAGAGAAAGTAACTGTCTTCTCTCAGTAGTACCATGTGAAATATTTTCAGAAGTGGACATTTATTCTTTGTAGTTTTTTTAATGTGTGTTTGCTCCTGTGTATATAAATGTCTCCAGTGGAAAGCATTGCAGTTGCTGCAGTGCTGGATGTTGACATATTTACTAAGGCAATGTTTTTCCCAAACCATTGTAATAATTAGAATCAGGTACACGGTGACACAAGAGAACTAGCTATAGTTGCATTCTCAGTGTAGGATCCTACACAATATATTTGAGTCCTTCAGACATGATACTGTTGAAAAAGATATTTCAGTTTGAATACTTTGAATTTCAATGGTGTTTTATGTGCTTAGTCTCAAAAAGAAGCCTCTTGGTCTCTGAAAAGCTAAGCAGTGATAAATACTTGATGGTTATTTTAAGCAATCTTCTCTTACGTTCAGTATGTCACCATGAATCTTATTTAGAAATGCCAGCATAGACTTTTAAAAAATATAGATGTGATGAAGCAGACTCCAAAGAAATGACAGAAAATCCAGTTCTTGGGGCTCTTTACCTGTCTCTTTTTGGTCTTCTCTAAATGCAGTATGTTAGCCAAATTGCTTCAGTGCACCCTACTAACGTAAGTCTTGGTAGTTACAGAAGTAGAGATATTTTACAGCTTCAGCATTTCTCTATAACCACAGAAAAAACAGTCCTAAATATGCATCAAGTTCTGCAGTAATTCTTTAAGAAATCTTTTGAATAGTGATTGATCAAAATATCTCAATTACATATGCAAACAGAATACTTGAAGAGATGGATTAAGTGGTTTAGTGAATTCCTTTCCCTTGCCTCAAATGGGTGGATATATGTCAGCTATATTTATCTGGCTGATCTTTCCTATCTGTCTTTTGTTTTTTGTTGTTCCCTCTGCTCTTAATCCAGGCAAGACTTAAAGAGAGAAAAAAGGATAAATTAGAGAAAGAAGTAAGATACTTAAGCAGTCTGTATCAGGGTAGCAGTGTGGAAGGCACCTTAATATTCCTGAACACCTGACCATCATACACTACTGCATGGCTGGTTAGATAGAAAAGCTGAGACAGAGGAATCAAGACCACAGCAATTAAGGGATTGCATCATAGGAGGAGTGGTTTTTTTTGTTTGTTTTGTTTTGTTTTTTTTAATCTAGCATTCAAATAATATTGAACTTATCAGTATCTGTACAGATCTTACTACTATTATGTATGTCCTACATTGTAGCAGCATGCATACGTGGCAGGGAAAATAATGCCAAATGTTGAAAGGTTGGATAACATAGCATGTGATGGAGAGATATCCTGTAGAGTATGATTAAAGCAGTCTGGCCTAAGCTCAGACTTGAAGAGAAGTTTGTTGAGCTCTAGGTAGGAGATGCTTTGACATCTACCAAACTTCCAGCTCTGACATCGTGTCAATGGAATACAGCAAACAAACCTAAAAATATCAACCAAAGATGTTTAGAAAATCTCTTTGAGCAGCCAAGACCTGGGTTTCCACAAGCCCACCTCAGGGAGAGAGTGGGCTACCAGAAATCTTTGAATTAGAAGAAAAGCAATAAGTTCAGGTAGGATTTTAGCAGCTATCTTTAGGCTGAATGCAGCCTATAGCTAAATCCTCAGATGAGTTTTGATTTCATTATCTAGTTGACTGAAACCTCCCTATGAAACATACATATAGTCTTACTGCGAACTTCCTTGCTTTTATTTCCTCCATCCACCTGTCCAAGGATGTGTGTATCTCCATAATATAGTGAGACAGGTGCTGGACCAGGAGATTATGGCAGCCCAGGGGAAGTCACAGAATTGCAAATAGTATGTCAGCTGCCAGCTATATGGCCAGCTTTGCTGGCTTATTTGGGTAAAGTTTTGACCTTGCTGCTCTGTTTCAGGACACCATTCTGAATACAAGAACAGAACAAACTTTAATTGTCAGTAGCCTCTTCAAAGAGATTAAGAATAATCTTATGCCTTTCTGACCACCTCTGAATGAAGCCAATGGCTACATTCTCCAACTTCTGTCACCTGAAGTCCTGGGAAAATTGCCATAACATGGTTTCACCTTCCTTTCTAGCTGTCAGCTCTATTGCTGCCCAGCATAATGCTGTCTGTCCATGGCTCTCCAAAGTCAGAGAGTCCCCAGGTAGAAGTGGCAATGACACTTCCAAATTGTGGTCGCCCTTCTTCCCCTAACCTAATGATCAATTTTTGTGTGTCTGTGCCTGCAAGTCACTTTAAATATCTGATGTCATTAAAAGCACTCACCTGCCAACCTTGGAGAGAATTCATAAATCTTAATTAAATGTTTGCAAAGTGTTCTGCCCTGCTGAGATGCAAGATGGTGCAGACAGCAAAATATTATTACAAATACCAAGTCTATCAAAATCTAGGAAAAAAGTCTGTAAAAAAAGCACTTAGTTTAGTCACTTTCTGTTGTAGTTTGCAACAGTGTAAATCTAACAGTTCCTATCTAAAGGCATGCTCTTGGTTGTTACAAGAAGCTGTTTCGTGCCCGTAAAGCTGTAAATTGTGAATGTAAGACAAACATACAGATAGAAGATAGAATTAATTCATGTTGATTTCCTTTCTTCCCTCTCTTCTTTCCCTGGAATGCTTGCCTTGTTGAGATCAACATCTCCGTAAGCCACTTAGCCCCACTCTTAAATCGAGGATAGAAACGAGCTCTTTAGTTGTAATCCCCAAATCTGGTTTGGGCTCTTTGGAGCAATGTAAATGGTGGCCTAGAGTGTAACTAGGAGAGAAGTTAGGGTTTTTTCTTGTATTTGTATATCTACACTGTATGCAGCTGTATAGTCTAGGAAATGTGGATCTTGTCATTCATGGGGCTATAGAAGGATTTGGGGAATGCACATAACCCCAGTTGTCATGAGGAAATCCTGTATATGTTTATGATGGGTCTATGATTCTGTAATGTTAGACTCTATGATCCTCCTGAGTCTTTTCCAGCTCAGGATATCCAATGATTCTCATGTGTCAGAAATTCTACAATAAATCTAAAATATCAAAGAACTGTAGAGACTGGAAGAGACTTTGAGGGATCAAGTCCAACCTTCCGGCAGGTTCCCTACAGTACGTTGCAAAATATCTCCAATTAATATCCCCAAATAATCCAATTAATCAGAATCACACAGAATCACAGAATGGCCAGGGTTGGAAGGGACCTCAAGGATCATGAATCTCCAACCCTCCTGTCACATGCAGGGCCACCAACCTCCACATTTAATACTAGACCAGGCTGCCCAGGGCCCCATCCAATCTGGCCTTGAACACCTCCAGGGACAGGGCATCAAAACCTTTCTGGGCAGCCTGTTCCAGCACCTCACCACTCTCACAGTAAAGAACTTCCCCTGACATCCAACCTAAATCTTCCCTTCCTCAACTTAAAACTATTTCCCCCTGTCCTGCAGTTATCAACCCTTTCAAAGAGTTGATTCCCCTCCTGTTTGTAGGCTCCCTTTAGGTATTGAAAGGCTTCAGTGAGGTCACCCCACAGCCTTCTTTTCTCCAGGCTGAACAAGCGCAGTTCCCTCAGTCTGTCTTCATAAGGGAGGTGCTCCAGTCCCCTGATCATCTTTGTGTCTCTCCTCTGGACCCTCTCCAAAGCTCTCTGTCTTTCTTGTACTGGGGGCCTGGACACAGTTCTCCATATGGGGCCTCATGAGGGCAGAGTAGAGAGGGACAATCACCTCCCTGTCCCTGCTGGCCACCCCTTTTCTGATGGAACCCAGGATACCATTTGCTTTTTGAGCTGCAAGAGCACACAACTGGCTCATGTTAAACTTTTCCTCCATCAGGCCCCCAAGGTCCTTCTCCGCAGGGCTGCTCTCAAGGTCCGCTCCTTCCAGTCTATATAGATGTCTGGAATTACATTGAAATCCAATGCATGCTGAGACCCTGAAACTAGCCTGATTTTACCTATAAGTCTGAAAGTGGCTTTCACAGAAATTGTCCCTCAGGTCATGGAGTGGGAGGTCAGTATGATGCTCAGACCATGCTTTTACTGGAGCTGGGAGACATCCAGTGTATATCTTGTCAGCAAATTTGTTCAGTTTGATAATAGTGAGGCTTACAGTTCTGCTCATTCATTCACGTTTCATGTTGTTACTTGTTTTGCATTTGATATCTTTTGATGGGTGAAGAAAATGGTGCTTACATATCACTAAGTGGTAGCCATAAAGAAAATCTGTTAAGCTTGTCCCTAGTGTCACTGGAGGGGAGTGGCAAAAGAAGATAATATGAATCATGAAAGGAGAAAATTAATTTCCTATCTCCTTCTGTAACACCTGTGGGCATTTATTTTTTTTTTCTTTTAACTAAAACAAAATTACAGCCAGTGAAAAAACTCTAGATATTACTGTGACTCCTGTTTTTATTAGCACCAGTCTGAAATTAGTGCCATATGCAGTATTTACCTTGTTGCTATTTAAGTACAGTTTAGAAAAACATAATGCAACATCAATGCAGATAAACCAAGAGTCACTCAAGAGTATGTCTTTTGATTGGGACACAAAATTTGTTTTAGTCTTCAAAATTTTCATGGTATAGAAGCCAACTTATATTACTTGGAAGGAATTAACCGAAACATCAGTGCATAAAATACTTTCATTTTCATCTCCAGCAAACAAATGCCAGCAGTGGAGAAAATGACAGTGGTGTGGCAAGAATAGAGTGGTTGGAACTGTGGTGGAAAGAGGGAAACAAAGTGCCCAGATGTTGGTGTCTGTTGGAAGGAAGTGGATGTGCGCCAATTGGCAAAGACAGCAAAGCGTTAACATCTGAAGTGCAGGCAGTGATCAGTGATGTTGCAGCTCCTGTTGTCCAGCACAACTTGCGTGAGGGAGACTTTGTTTTAATGGGGAAGCTTCCTGAAGTTTTCTGAAAACTGAGTTGGTTAGATTAATTTTGATTATATTTGATTAGAACTTCAAAACTATCTGCTCTCCTTGGCTCCATCAGTATTAAACATTTTTATTGGACAGCAAAGCTACAAGAGCAATTAATATATGCAGTAATATAGGAGCTGTAAATATTTTCAGCACAGTTAAATTATCTTAAATAGCACTTAAAGAACTGCTCTTTGTCATTCGAAGAAAAATATTCTGATTCCTCAGAGTATGTGTTAAAATTATTTAAGTTTTTTGAAGCATTTATAGTCACGGTGATTTGCCCTTCCAACCTCGTCTCAATTTCCCTCTTTCTTCACTAATCCAGTGTACCAATCACCAAGGTAAAAAAACTTGTAGATAGCTTCCTCCTTGCTGACTTTCTCTTCCTGTCTTACTGCATCTGTTGATGATGAAATGACAACTATGCTGTGTATCCTCAGAGAACCTCTCACCTCCTTGGCTCAGCCAGGCACTCCACAATTAAGATCAACCCAAATCTCTTTAAGTCGTGCACAGTGAAGTTACTTAAGTGAATTGTTGGTGCACAAAAGTAAGTCCTTCCCATGCCTCTCCCTTGTTCCCTGCTTATTTTTGGTCTCACAGTCCTGCTTCAGGGGAAAAAGGAGCTTTAATTGTCGTGTTTAGAGAGTGTAGAACCGGTCTGGAGTGAAACCTGCTGTGCAAAAGATAGGAATTGGGATGGACAATTGTGTCTATTTGTGGAAGTCATTTTTTGCAAGAGTTGCTCTGAAAGAAATGCCTCCTATTTGATTGTTTGCCCAGAACATCAAAGGTGGATGACAGTGGTATGGCAGTAGAGGTTGAACTTTCCCACCAATATGCCATTACATGTTGTTTCTGTGAGATATAGTAGCAGAGGGGCAGATGACAGAATGGCATTTGACATGGAAGCGCATATGAAGCAGAGGTGTGGAAATGAGTTCCTCCATGTGGAAAAAAAAAGACACATGTTGGTATTCACCAGTGAACATTTATGGAGACCAAACAAAGGATGAGAGCACAGAGAGGTGTGTCTCAGTGGCGACAGTGGCAGTGAGTCCACCTTTGCTGGTGCAGATTTTTGTGAGAGCAGCATTCAGGCTTTTGCTCATCGCTAGCATAAGTGCACTGCTAATGGTGGTGCCTCTACTGAGAAATAGTGTTTTGTAGCTGAGAATTTGTTCTAACAAATTGTTGAAGTTGTTATGCTCTTTGTAATTTCCATGGAAATAAATAGGAGTTGTTATTTTTGAAACAATCTACGTAGAATAGTCAAAATAATGCCAGGGTTCTTTCAGGTCCAGAAATGGACAGAGGGAAGGTTAGATGTAGAAAGCAGCAAGGATAGTATCATGTCAGTATTTTCTTGCAGCAGCAATCACTGCAGTTGAAAGGCTCAGCTATATGAGCATCCCACCATTTCCAGTGCTATGGAATCACTGTCCCTCTGTGGTCAGGTTTTCCGTTTTTATTATGTGAAATTGCATCCAGAGGCAGAGAGTGACATGCCAGAGGGCATAAAGGAAGCCTACCACAGAGAAGAGTCAAAGACTCATTTTCTAAGTGCACTGTCTTTTGCGCACAGCACTGGACCATCATTCCATCCCTAACCTTTGAAGGTAGAAAACCACCGTGAACATAAAAACAGAAAAGATTCAATGTGATCATTAAGCTGGTGTGCAGTCTTACAACTGAAATTCCTGTGTTGTCTTTTTCCTCCTGGCTTTGTATTTCTTTTGTTCACCCTCTTTTTAAGTGCATTATTGCAAAGGAAATGCTGACAGTCACTGCTTCAGATGTGGGACTAGATCACAGCAGGATTATCTAAATTACCAAGGCAGAGTATATACAGTGTCAGTCCCCATCCTATTCGCATCCCAGAGGCAGATGGCAATGAGAAATGAATTTTCTCATATTGTTAAAGCCTGTTTTTTTTTTTTTTTACCTGTGAGAAGGATTTTTGCTTTGGTTCAAGAAAGGAACAGATTTTATAATTACAACAGAAAAGATGAATAGGCTCTACATCAAGGTGACTAATATGCTCTGCAACTTTGCTACAGCTTTTTTTTTTTTTTTTTTAAAAAAAAAAAAAAACTAAAGCTGTCAAAAAAACTGCTATTTCTTTGTGATGAGCCACGTAGATTATTATTCTCTCAACATGAACACAGAATGACACAACCCCATGTTGGAGATGCTCTGTATCCCACACAGACTGGGAGGTCTTATGATATTGGGGTATGCTAGGCTGGTGCATAATCCATTTCTGAATTGGAGGTTCTAACTTATTATTAATTAATAACTAATCAATTATTAAGGTACTGTATGCTGCACAGCCAAGACTACATTTTACAAGTTCTTATCTCTAGACAAATCAGAGGATGTTGCAATAAAAGAGATAGAAAAGAACAACGCATATTATTATTATTTTGTATTTACAAGATTTTCCGCTGCGAAGATTCTTCTTTGGCAATATAAGCTATATTGCATTCAAGCTTTTGGTGTGGATAAAGTAAAAATCCCTACTATTTATCTAGAGACAAATAACTACAGCTGAATTACATCAAAGGGGTCCCACAAATGAAAAACTATTTTCAGTTTTCTTACAGGCAGAGAAAAATAAGGCGGTTTTTTTTTTTTTTTTTTTTTTTTTTTTTTTTCCTACTTTCAGATACAATGTAATGAGTATTGTGTCCTTCTAAGTTGTATCCTAAGTGCAGTTGCTGCAACACAAGGATCTCCCAGCTATCTTCCTTCTGTTGTGGTCTGGATCTAAACCATTAGCCACAACTTCCTCCATCAGCCAATGAAGTTTTTTCTTCCTCAGACAAAGGGAAACAAACAAACAAACAACCCAAAGCTTTCCTCTTCCCACATAAATCTGGATTTGAGTCCTGAATGACTGACAAAGGGCTATTATGTCTTCCTAGACCTTCTGGTTTCTTTTTTTTTTTTTTTCTCTTTATATTAATTTTTTTTTTTTTAGAGCCACTCTGAAGCATGCCCCATGTGATTCACGGGAATTTAATCAGACATAATAAATGACCAAGTGCAATCTCCATCTTTTTAGCTAATTTGTTTCATTAACGTATTAGTTAATTATTGGCTTTTCTTTTACTGTACATCATATTGATTATGCATTAGATCTTCAGAGCACTAATGGAACTGTGGGTACTGTTTTCCATTATTGAGATATTTCCTATAAAACACAGTCTGGAACAGATTAGATAGCTGTGTGGAAGTACTATTAAGGTCAAGCTACTTAAAAGAACTATTAAGTCATATTTTCTTCAATAAAATTAAAATAAAAGTCTTCCCACCCCACCTCCCTTTAAATAGAAGTAAAGCCTGTACTGGTGCCTTTACCACAGTGATGAGTTTCACACAGACTGATTACCTTATGGTAATTTATTCATATAACCGTATGCAAATGAAAGGTTTTAGCTTTTCCTTGCTTTTTTTTTTTTTTTTTCCCCCATTATAAATCAACAGTAATTCATTGCTTTTTAAATGAAATTTGAGGTGCCTTCTGCATAGTACAGCCTCAATAAGTGCGGTAATCATTATTATGAAGTTGTTGAGAACTTCCATCTCAGTTGACCCCCAGGTCAGGTGGCTATAGATGCATGTACTCACTTTGAGAGCCATTCCCCTGCTTTATGCTTTCAGAATATTTCTAGTATGTGGCAAATCCTGTCTGTACTCAACTGTCACAGTGCTGTGATTATGTAGATCTATGTAGATCACTAGTAGGTAATGATTGAGCTTACTGTTCTGTCCCAGTGCCACAGATTAGATTTGCCAAGCTACCAAAGGTAGACAGCCTAGAACTTACTTTGATGGACACTTGATACACTTACATGCAAAATGCATTTCATTCTTAAGCTTCACAGTTTTATACACTGTTACATTCGTTTTTTTTTTTAATTTTCACATCTTTTCAAATCACTGAAAGTTGGCACCATTGAAATGCATAGTTTAGCTTCATTTAACAGTTGTTGTACTGAAATTTGAAGACATTTCACTGTAATGCCATTACCTACTTGCCATTTTCTTTTCTTTTCTTTTCTTTTCTTTTCTTTTCTTTTCTTTTCTTTTTTTTTATTTCACAACATTCATTATTTTTCTTAAGTTACAAGACTGCAGAAACAGAGGTATGAAGACAATACTTGTTTTTGATATAGCATATTTAATCCTTATCACTGCAGAAAATCTTTTAAATATAATCCCTAGAAGATGATGAGAGATAGGAAAAGATTCTGGAATAATTTAACTCCATGTATTTTTAATATTTCAGATGAATAATTCTAAAGTGAAACTATTTCCTTGTAGCTTCTTTGATGTATGTTGTTCCAAAAGTAATGCCTTCTATTTATTTCCATGGAAACTACAGCAGATACAAAGAGCAGAACAACACTATTTGATAGAGAAGATTCTCAGCTACGAAACACTTTTTTTTTTTTTTTTTTTTTTTTTTCCCCCCAACATATTACCTGTGTCAACATTAGCTGTGTATTTTTGCCAGTAATGAGCAAGAGCCTGCATGCCACAATGCCAGACTCATAAATCTGCATCAGCAGAGGTGACCCACCGTCACTGTCATAAAAACAACATGTAATGGCATACTGGTGGGAAGGCTCAACCACTACTGCCATACCGCCATCATCCGCCTTTGATATTGTAGGCTAACATAATCAGATAGGAGGCATTACTTCTGGAGCAGCCCTCATAGTGCCATCTGGTCAGGACTTGTTCTGTATCAGTACTGACTCCTTTGCATTTCTCTCTGTGTGTTTCATTACCTCTGACCATAGCTTGTCTCACATGCTTCTCTATGCTGCAAATAGCAAGCCCAGGCAGCCGTGGTTAGCTAAGCACTGTGAGATGCAGATGTCCAGCAGCTGGCGTGTAAGGGGTGTAGTACAGGTTCCCATTATTTGCATTTAACTATGTCCCTGTACGTTATATCATTTATTTCCATATTGGTTGCTTTTGTTTGTCTCATTTTTCTTTGAGCTGAATGCCTTGAAACCCCTTCATGATGTAGGTAGAATTAAGGTAAAAAAAATGCTATTAAAATGCACTTTTTTCCCTTTAAAAATAAACATTTACTACAAAAGTTTATTATTATTTTTTTTAAGATGATCTTATCATAATTGCATAAAGCCTACCCTGAAAATATATAGGAAAGTACTAATAGCATAAATATATACTCCTCTTCTGTGAGATCTGATCTGATTTCTGAAAGCATCACCTTTAGTTTGAGACTGCGCAGCAGGAAGACAGATATCAGAAGCAGTAAGGATTGCTCTTGCAGTTGTGAGATACTGGGTGCTGAGAGTGGAAAGATCAGAAGCGTCACTGTTCTATCAAAACAGATGGTGTTTTCATTGTCTTGTGAAAATGAAGCTGAACTCCTGTACCACTGCTTGAAGATACTGTTTTACCTTCATTGTTCCTGAAAACCATCACATGAACTGAGAGGAAAGGATCACAATCATCTATTTTATATAGCCTTTTGTATAAAACAGCAGGCACATAACATGTCTCAGCTGGCCCAGATGCAATCTTAAATATGGTGACCACCATACGTCTTACTAACATATTTGACCTCATTCAATGGCAGTTTAAATAACTTAAATGTAGGAACATACTAAGGAAGAAGAATCTTCCTTGTTGCACTGAGTGAAAGGGTCTGAAATTTTCATGGATTAGCTCAGAATAGAAGATTGTCTTGTGTTGTTCCCTCTGGCCTTACCTTGGAAACAATAAATGTATGCTGTGGGAGATCTATGACCATTGCTAAACTTTGTAAATCTTTCTTAGCTGTTGCTTGAGAGTAGCTACATGGCCATATTTGTTACTCTTGCACTTAGTTTCCCCTCAAAAAATAAAAAAGTTTGTTTTGCTATGAATTGCATTTTTAGCAGAGCAGATTGCAGAATCCCGCTAATTACTGATGTAAAGGTTAAAACCACAGCCTTTGCTAATCCAAATGCACTAAACTTTAAAAGCATGTGAATGCTTGGGTGATATTTGGCTCTGCTGAGCACTGAGAACATGTGCTTGGCAAAAGGCATTAGCTGGAGATGATTGTACCTGCAATAGGAGGCATCTCTACCTAAGTCAGAATGTTGTGAGTTCATGACCCCTAGTTAAGAAGAGGAGCTAGGAGTTATCCTAAAGTGCTACTTAGCCTCACCTGCCTGGGCCTCAGATCAGAAGAACTTTGCTCTGTATGGAAATATGGAACTACCTTATGCTTTACAGTGGTGGTAATGACTGGGGGGTTCATGTCTAATGTGGCTTCAGCTGCAGCCCAAAAATTGCTGAACAATCTGAACCTGAGAACAAATGCTTCCAAACAGAACTGGCCCTTAAAAATGATAAAGTGCATTTCCCGAATAAGGTAAAATATGAAATGCAATAAAAATGAAATAGCTCTATATACATATATATTTAATTGACACTAGCATGGACTGAGGGTAGAATTCAGAGCTGAACATTGTGATTTAAACACATCCCTGTTTTGTGTTCCCTCTGCTCTAGAGTCTGTTTCTACCTTAACCAGCAAAAAATATTGAACTGTTATTTGTTTCTTTTGCTGGAATTACCTTTCTTAATTTATTTCTAACCAATTGGTGCCAGTTGTTTTCCCTCTGTAAGGATTGTGTGAGGCAATAAATATCTGCCACGCAGCCAGCCAACTTGGCCAAGGCTTTTGATTTATTTTGAACAACCTCTTTGATATTTTTCTTTCTTCAAGATTTATTCTGTAGCAGGAGATGACACTGTTGTCTTGTGTCATTAATGTTCCTCTCTTCCACTGACACAGCCTGTTAATTGGAGAAAGGAGATAAATTAAAAGCCAGGTGGCAATCTATAAATCTTGACTGAAAAAGATGATTTTTCTTTGTATCAGTCACTGGCACTTTTATTCTAGTGTGAAATAAAAAGAAATATGAGTTGGTTTTTGTATAATTTTTGCTGCACATTTCATACCAATGCTTCAGTGCAGTTTTAACCACTTAAATCTCAGTGTTTATATTATGTGCTTTTTAGATTTCAGTGCTCACTCTGAGATTCCTAGGTGTTGCCATGTATTTCTTCAAATGTTATCATAACAGTTACTATTGCAAAACATCATGATCTGTGTTTTCTCAAATTTTTGGGTTGCAATTACAAATGGTTAGATTTGACCCCAACAGTAAAATGAAATTATCCTGCAAATTGCAAATGAGGCTGTCTATCTGTGTTGGAACCAAGGAATATTATTTACTTCTCAGTGATATTTCAAACTAATGGAATACATGCTTCTTAGACTATACCTGAGCAGCAGCAGCAAGAGAGATGTGATAGCAGGAGGAAAATAGCAGTAGTGATACAGAACTTCGATGTTTTCACCTCTTTTGGATTTACTTCAGTTAAGACTTAAGTCAGCCTACCTCTTGGTCAGAACATAGAAATGAGTGGTTGCAATTGGCTTACCAGAGAATATTAGAATATATGCAGTTCAAAGGGACCCGTAGGAATCATAGTCCAAATCTGGGCAACACAGGACCACAGAAAAATCAGATTATATGGCTGAGAGCATTGTCCAAATGCTCCTTGAACTCTGTCAGACTGTGCTGAACAAACCAATTCACCTCAGCTGTTCCTCACACAGACTTGTCTGTATGAACAGTTTTCTGGGTGGACAAAAAACTCTATTGTTCCAGCTTGCTTGATCCAGGCATCTTTAGTGTTGAAACACTCCAAGCAGTATTTATGCATCTTAAGAGCACGCAGCAGTTCTTTGCTGACTGATGCACACAGTAGATAGCCAGGTTTAATGACCTAGCACATCAGGCATTAATATGCTCACCACAGTCATCAATCAGACTGGGAAGGGCTCAACTCCATTGCTCCCTGGAATAGGCTGATCCGTGATACTGCTGAGCTGCCATCTTCCGATTTTCTGCTTTTTTAATTAGAGTCTTATACCTTTTTTGTGTGTCAACACTTTTCCCTTTTGAATGCTGAAGCTGTTAGCTAATGTATCTCTGCCACTCCTTTTCTCTTTGTTTTCATTTTTCTGGTCCTGTATGGCTTTAACTCGTGAGTGTCTTCACCATAGGGATAGATATGCTCACCAACACCTCCCAACAATGATTTTCTTATGGAAAAAGAACCAGGGTCACATAGCTGTTCTGCACCATGGTTGGTCTTGGCTCAGAAGCTGCTGAATCCTTTAACCAAGGATTTCAGGGCCATTAGCAAACAGGAAAACTGGTCTCTTACAAATTATAATGTGAATGCCTCTAGTAGATCTGTCACCAGGCTGTAGCAGGTTATATAGTGAAGTGTTTTAGAATAGATTTGAAGTTGACTTACTATTACATGTGGGATGAACAATATCTGGTCAGTGAAGACTAGTTTGCCCTCTCTTGTGCATGTGCACCTGCTTTATGGTCTGTTCTGTTATCAGTTTGCTGATTTACCAGCAGATTGATTCAGAAGTGATTCTGTAACATGTTGAGTTTCTTCTGTTCATTTCAGTACACCCTAAAATCAAGAGAGCCTTCAAGTGCTCAGGATTAGTTTCCAGTTGAAAAAGTTGCATTCAACTTGCTCCTTTTCCCCTGTGCAGTCTGTTTTGTTGGCTGCAAGCCAAAATGTTCTTTCTGCTATACTTGGAGTAAATACTATAGATCTAATAGCTGTGTGCGTAAATTGTTATTGTTCTGCTGACCTGGATTTATGGTAGGAGTTACTGTATTGATTGTCTAAGAAGACATCTGATTTGTTCCCTGAAATTATACTGTACAAACCCCAAAAGCAATTTGTCTCCAACTGAGGACTGATCTCTGAGTGTGTCCCTCCCTCTTCTTCTCAGTATTCTTGGTTTAACAGGCATAAGGTGGGAGGCAGCTCATGCAGCATCACGTTAAGCAGCAACTCGCACATGCTGCCTGCCTGGTACAGCAGCAATCCAGTTTCACAGTGATGCTTTTTTACTTTGCTTTGTTTCCTTTTCTTCACAACCTTAATCATAGAATCATTACGGTTGGGAAAGACAACTAAGATCATCTAGTCCAACCATCACCCACTAAACCATGTCTCTCAGTGCTGCATCTATGTTTCTTGAAAACGTCCAACACCTTCCTGGGCAGTCTGTTGCAATACCTCACCACCCTTTTCTGAGAATAAATTTTTCTTAATATCCAACTTGAACATCGCCTGGCACAACTTAAGGCCATTAACTCCCCTGTTCTTTATCTGTGATCTCTGAACCCTGAGGTGTACAGCAACTTACAATCCTATTTTTGATTGTTCCTATAGCTATTTCAATCTAGAAAAAGCTACAAAGAATGCAAAACAAGGAACTTGTTCACTCCTTTCCACCAGCTGGCAGATGTTCAGCCACTTGCAGGAGAGCAGAGTTCTCCACACACAATGGTTTTTTGGGAAGAAAGCTCAACTCCAAATGTCCCCCCTTCCTTCTTCTTTCCCCCAGCTTTTATTGCTGAGCATGACACCATAAGCATAGGACATCCCCTTGGCAAGTTTAGCTAAGTTGTCCTGGTTCTGTCCTGGCTCAGCTCCTTGTGTATCCCTATCTCCACACAGTCAAGGTGGTATGAGGAGCTGAAATGATATTGACTAATTGTAAGCACTGCTCAGCAACTACTAAAACCTCAATATGTTATTAACACTGTTTTCATCAAAACTGTGATACCAAACAGTTAATCATACAAATCTCTGCGAAGAAAATTAACTCTATCCCAGGCAAAACCATGACAGCATCCACTTCTTATTCTCTACCTTTTACATCATGCTGAGATCCCACATTTTCCTATACATTCTCACGCATCACCAACCTCTAATTAATACACAGATTACATCAACTCCAAGGCAGCCAATGGTAAGCAAAGTAACACCATTTGCTCAGCGGAAAACAGATGCTTCATTACCTACAGTTCTATTTTTGAATTTCAGATTCAGACACCAAATTTTGTGGATTTACACCAGCCTAGTTAGTTGTCAAGAAGCTTTGTACTACTACACTGGGGTAAAATGCAAGTCTTTTTAATTGCTGTCCTGAATCAACAAGGGATTAACAGGACTAGAGGTCACTGATCTGTGGAATGGGGAATAGAATGTCTGTGGATGAGCAGAGAACTGATGAGTTAATAAATACCCTGGATGCATTTATTTTTATTTTTTATGAGGGAACCTGGGGAAGCACTTCCTCATTGAAAATCATATTGTCTGTCCTGCTTCTCCCCTTGTCTGACCTCATCTGATAACACGTCAGTAGCTCTATGAGGAATGCAGGAGTTTTTCAACAGCTAAAGAATTGTGTTTTTGACAAAGGCAAGATAATTCAATCTTTGGGTAAGTTAGGATTTACCATTCAGATTCTCCTAGAATGCACAGTGATGGTTGGGCTGGTACCTTTGGATGTGTCAAGGTAATTTGACCTTCCTATAATGAGATCCCTAAACGCTTCTTAGGCCAAAATGAATTAGTTATTTCTTGGTGGTGCTGCCCCAAGACTAATAAACAGAGTCTGTTCACTCTGTTGTAGCTGGGAAAAAGAGAATTATTGGTTTCTGTTAACAAGATGCTCATGAACCGAAAAAATGTAGATTAAGCTAGACTTTTATAACACTAAAGAAACATTTGGAAAGGGTCAAAGGAGGTTTTTACTGCATTGTACACCCTGCAGAAGCATCCACAGATGGGATATTTTGATGAAGCAGCTGCCCCATCCAAATGTAGCTCAAGCAGTTGGTTGTTTCCTGCTGAGACAAGATATACTCTTGGCAGGATCCTAGCAAAATGTTAATGTATTGTGAATGTATCTGCCAGCCAGCCATTTGAACTGTCACCATTCTGTGCTACACATGGCAGCGTGGCAAGGGCAGGGCCATGGGCACTGAATTTCAAGGCTTTTGTCAGAGCTGTCCTCTTGGTACTCTCTCAAAACAGATTGCATGCCAACAGCCAAGTTTTGTTCAAAGGGAATGTCCAACTCCATTACTGTCAGAATCTTTGCAGTGCTAGCTGTTCTTGTCCACAGGTGATTCCTAAGCCATTGTGTGATGAGTAAGCTTACTTGTTGGAGAGCAGGGAGACCTGCTAATATTTATTTATTTATGTTTCAGTTTTGAGCAGTCTTTAAATTAGAGAAGAACTGATTAAGAAGAGAGAAGCAATATGTCGTCAAGCAGCTTTCATTGGGTTGTGCTATATAGCTATTAAAAGCCTGAATCAGAGCAGGAGCTTTGGCATGGTGAGCAGATGAGTCTAAGAGGGTAGAGTGGTGGAGGGACTGTACATCCCTAAAATAGGCACAGCATTTGATGTAGCTCCTCATGACACCCGAATTAGAATGGCTGTGGGAGTGTGCCTGACAGGTTGTCCTTGCTAAGGATGTTACTGAACCACTGTCATCCACAAAGACTGAAAATAGGTAGAAAACCTTCAGAATAACTACATTTTTTAAGGGATGAACAGAATTTCTTAAGTTCTAAGAGAGGACTGCTCTGATCAGACGATGTCAAGTGCTACAGGTGTGTAGATTTGGTGGCACTTCTCTGGACAACTTGTTCACCATTCTTATCATAAAATGTGAGTGTATCAGATGATTGAATCAAACTGCATGTTCCCCACTATCCCTTTGTCTCTGAAAAAAAAAAAAACCAACCATATATTTAGCATCATTAAATACTGTGATGTAATTTATTAGAAAGTAGCTTTATCTTCGTCACTGCATGTCTTCATAAACAATCCTTACAGTATCATATAAATTTCCAGTCTAATGTGAAATGAAAGCAAACAGATAAACAACATGAAAAGTTTGAAATGCTGTTTTATGTGTTATAAAGGAAAAGAAACTAAGCCTGTGTTGTCATTACAAAGGAGCCTAGAAAATGCACATATGTGAATTTGTTCCTAAGGCAGCTAAGACGCCTTTCTGAAGGTCAAAATACTTCAGGATGTTTGTTTAGAAGCATAAGCATATATTTATTTTAAAATAAAACACGGCCTCTTTGGACACAAAGTCATCAAGTCTGTTATATGTCTGGATTTGACTTTCAAATTTCAATTTCAGGCTATAGGATAGCATGTGTGTTTTTGTGAGATTTCCTATATTTTTAATGAAGAGGATAAATAGGCACATGCTGCCAGAAATTCACTGTGATAAAGAAAAGAGGAAGATTTAATGAGGATGATTCAGGAAAGAGCAGTGAAGAAAGGCTGGCTCAGGTCTGCGGACAACAGATCTGTGCAGGTCCGTGAAGGAGAAGATAAAAAGTGTGATGCAGGCAGAAGAAAGACAATAAAAGGCATTAAAGAGCTTAGATGCCAAATACTGACATCAGGATATGAGAGATGTTTCTTTCTTAAATGGTTATTCCAAGTGTAATGACACAAGAACAAAGACCTCTGAAAGAAGCAAAGGATGTAGTAGCTGTAGAGATAGAGACAAGCTGCCAAATGCTTGAGGTGGGCCCTTGCTGGATGTTGCAAAAAGAGGAAATAGAAAAACTTGGATATGCCTAATATTTTGAAAGTAAGAAAGGAAAACATTCCACTGTGGCTGGGAGAGAAGAAGCACAATTGATTAATAAACATTATTATGGGTTCTTACAGTACCAGTGTTAATTTCATGCATAACATCCTAAACCAGCATCTACAGTACACATTTTAGATGATGATGCCAACTAATGAAGGAAAGATGGAGAAAACAGTTTTTTGTTGTTTGGTTTGGTTTTGTTTTTTTTCCATAATTATTTATGATTTTGTAGAAAAACACTACTCAAATAGTATGGCAGTGATCTTGCTTCATGTATTTGGAAATTGTTCTGCCAGACATGATGGACAGGTGAACCTAACCTGCATAGAGATGTGAACACAGAACTGGGCAGAGGCCAGCCCAACTTTCGAGAGCTGATGGGTTTGGCAGGCAGACAGATGCTGAGCATTTCTCATCAAAAGAAGCCCCACAGATATTAAATGGGTGAAGACAGGTCCTGGAAGGCAGGACTAGTGGTGAAGTATTCAAGATGAAGGAGCAAATGGTATCCTGGGTTCCATCAGAAGAGGGGTGGCCAGCAGGGACAGGGAGGTGATTGTCCCTCTTTATTCTGCCCTCATGAGGCCCCATATGGAGTACTGTGTCCAGGCCCCCAGTACAAGAAAGACAGAGAGCTGTTGGAGAGGGTCCAGAGGAGAGACACAAAGATGATCAGCGATCTGGAGCACCTCCGTTCTGAAGACATGCTGAGGGAACTGGGCTTGTTCAGCCTGGAGAAAAGAAGGCTGTGGGGTGACTTCATTGCAGCCTTTCAGTACCTAAAAGGAGCCTATGAACAGGAGGGCTGTCAACTCTTTGAAAGGGTAGATAACTGCCCTATAACTGCCCTTGTAGATAACTAGAAATAGTTTTAAGTTGAGGAGGGAAGATTTAGGTTGGATGTCAGGGGAAGTTCTTTACTGTGAGAGTGGTGAGGTGCTGGAACAGGCTGCCCAGAAAGGTTTTGATGCCCTGTCCCTGGAGGTGTTCAAGGCCAAGTTGGGTGGGGCCCTGGGCAGCCTGGTCTAGTATTAAATGTGGAGGTTGGTGGCCCTGTCTGTGGCAGGGGTAGTTGGAGATTCTTGCGGTCCATTTCAACCTGGGCCATTCTGTGATTCTGTGTGATTCTGTGATTCAGTGAAGAATCAGTGCAATAGCCAAGGGAAAAGACACTGTGTCGCAATAGAAGAATAAAACCGTACCTAGCAGCCAATGGGCCCACTGTAAAGTCATCAGGGTGTTTTGCAATGGGAATAGAAGAAATTAAACTGCAAAGATGCTGCTGTGCTGATAAATAAAACAGTCCAGGCACTGTTCTCTGGTTCCATAGTCAAATGATGAGGCATTGCTTGTTTCCACGCAACTGAACTCCCTGTCCTCCCTTTCCTTCAGCCCACATTGCCTTTGGGAAATCGTTTCTGCTCTTCCTAAACCTGTTTGAAAGGCTGCTAATTGATACTCTACTTACGCCAGAGCATAATAATTAAAAGGTATGAAAGATTGCCGATAACTTTTGAGCCTGTGCTATGGTCCTGTTTTTAAGTACTAATACAGCTCTTACCCAAGTAAATGGGATGGCATACAATACAACAGACTTTGCCAACCAAGTTTGAATGCACTGAGAGGGGCTCATGGATGCAAAATGGGGGGATGAGAAGTGCTTTCTACCTGTACTTGGGAGGCAGGCATAAATATGGTAGGCACTGGATAAAAAGGAGAGAACTAGGCTGAAAATGAATTGGAAATCCTGGAGCCGTAGGGTCATGAGATAGATAGAGATCAAGAATAGAGGAGAAATCTCGAGTCAGCAGCACTGGAAGAAAACCAAGTGAATTTCTCTCTAATGGTCTGGGGTCTTTTTATATCAGCTCTCTGCAGTGCTGGCAGCAGCAGTATTTGCTGTAGCTGATGTGGATTTAATTAATGTGCAGCTTATTTCTTTATCCGGGTCACTCTGAAACCTCAAATGGAGGGCAAAAGTGCATGCAGTGAGCTACTTGCAAGTTCATGTGGGGTAAGAGGTGACAGTAGAATTGCTTCTGGAAGCCACGGTGTGAGGGAAGGAATGATCATTGTCCCTCACCCTCATCTCTAGACTGAATTTGAGGTCAAGGGCATGAGACATGGCTGTTATTTCTGAAATTGGAGTTCTGGGCACTGTGACCAATACAGTCTTCAGGGAAATTTTACAGCAGCTCATTAAGCTCCAGACTTTGGCATGGCTGTGTAGGTCAATGTGAAATTTGTTTTTTGTTCAGTTGCCCTTTCCTGAGAACCCAATGAAACACTTTTTTTTAGGAAGTGTTTCCTTAAAGAGTGGTCTGTGATAGCAAAAATATCATAAAGGAGTAGATTGAAGGGATGGTGTTGATAAATATGTTCCACTTTTTTTCTCTGCACCTCTCCTTCTTTCCTCTTGCAGACATTTTGACAATGACACTTTTTTCTTCTTAAATGATACTTATTAGAAGCAAATAAATGTTCCTAGGGAAAATACAAGGTCTGTGTTTTCTGGTGCTTTATTTTTGGGAGTAAGGGGTAGATATTCATAAAGATATGAAGATACTTTAATATATGGCTACTAAATGAAGACAGAACATCTTAGTGGAAGATTTCACTTCATAGCAAAGAGTTGCAGGGCACAGTAAGACTGAAAATATATTTCTACTTGGAAGCCATTCATATAGTATCAATGTCTGATGTTCACAACAGGGAAACTGCAGGCTACTCCACATCAGAAAGGCTGCAGCAGAGCTAGCTGGGCTTCGAGGAAGGGGGTGAACCTGGCAAATGTGATTTTGGCTAGCACAAGATTGCTGGAGGGCAATTTCACTTGGCACATACCACTGAGCGGAAAAATGATAGAAGCACTGCAGAATCGCTGACGAGGTGGCTGAGATTGGATAGTACCAATAGTTGGAAATGCTGGCAGAGTAAACAATTCAAAATGAAAGTTTAAATGACAGTAGACAGAGATTCAGCAAAGATTTCTCTACCTGTTACTGTCAGCATTACTAACACCACTTTGCAGCTCATACCGCCTGTTGAACCTATTCCTGCTTTCCAATCCTGCCACGATGATGCCACGCTTCGTTCAGGACCTGCCTGCTAACCCAAATCTATAAGCTCATAATATGCTATAGCTGAAAGGAAGCTTTACAAGGTCCATCATTGTGAAACTTGAAAGAGAGACTGATTAACTTCTATGGCCAGTAATTTCATAAGGCACTCACTGCTTTATGTTGTAGGCATAATAATCAGTGGGACTGAATTTGGCTGGGCTGATTTATAGTAGAAGAGAACAATAAAGTCTTTTGGCGCCAGCTATGGGGTCATTAGTTTTTTAATCACTAAGGCAATGCAGAGCTGTCTCTGATAACAGATTTCTTGTTCCCTCTCTCTTTCCATTTGGAAATATTTCATTTGCTAAGTGGCTGTCCCACTCCTCTTGAAGTCCAGCCAGGTAAAAAGAACAGAAGGAGATTATATTAAAGTGTTCATGTTGAAATAAAATACGTAGAGCTAAAACCACTGCCAAGGGCTTGTTCAGACTTTGGAAGTTTCATTTGCAATGGTGGTTGTGTCCCCATCCAGAAAGCGAATCTGCAACAATATAAATGAAGCCCAAACTTACTAATGCCATTGTCAGAAAAGTGACAGTCTCGCTAGTCCTTATTTCTGCATAGCAAGACCATATTTTTATGAGATTATGTGATTGCGTTACGGTACTGCTTTGGAAATTCCTCTCGAGGACTGAAAAACATTTAATACAAAGGCAAATATATGAATTAGTATTACTGCTGCAAACTTAAACAATATCATATAAAGCAAGGTCTGTAAGGAGGGGCAGAGTGTCTTAGTAGGCTAATATAGACAATCTTATTGACTCAGAAATCTTGGCTCATGTTCAGATTTTCACCCACCAGGACCCCCAGATTCTTCTCCGCAGGGCTACTCCCAAGGAGTTCTTCTCCGAGTCTGTATACATATCTGGAATTACTCTGACCCAAGTACAAAACCTTGCACTTTGCTATGTTGAACTTCATTACATTCCTTTCCTTCTGCCTTCCAGCACTTGTTTATTATGCTCCCAGTGCTCCCACTTTATCTCATGTCAGTCTAGGCTTTAGCCTCCTGTGAAGGAGCTGGCAGTGAAAGTTCCACTAGTAAGTGTTTAAGAAAAAAAATAAGGCATGCAGGAAACTGGGAACTGTATTCATCTGGGGGCAATTCAGCTGCTTCTGCTGTATAAGCAGGTAAGGATCTGTTATTAACACTGAAGGAGCTCATGCTCTCTGATCATCCATACTGACTTTCAGGCTAGACTTTTAGGATCAAATTGTCTCGAGAAGACCTCATAGTGTCCTACCTTTTCCATATTCATTCTATTCCATGAAAAAGAAATCTTATTCCCATAATTCTGTTTTGTCTGAGGATGAGAGAGCACTGGAACAGGCTGCCCTGTTGTGGAGTTTCCTCCACTGGAGATATTAAAAACCCATCTGGGTGCTTTCCTACTGCAGAGAACCCACTTTAGCAGGGAGTTGGACTGGGCAATCTCTAGAGGGTCTTTCCAACCCCTATGATTCTGTGATTCTCTTTGTATTAGTGTCTGGCCTGTCTCTTGAAAATCATTTATCTTTTCTTAAGTTCTGTTCTTCATTTGGAACAGATACTCCTTTTTGCAAGATGTGAATGTGAGATGTTCACTGTTAATGACCAGGATTTGGACTTTGTTTTGAGTTTGTCTTGGTCAGTCTGACACCCGTCATCCTTCTGGAATATTTTTTCAAATAATTATCCTCTTTTTCATTTATTTTTTTATTTATTTTTTCTCACTGTCCCATTTTTAGTTCATTGCTGTCTATACATTTATAGGGTTTTTTTTGCCTTTCTCCAGCTGACTTTCCAGCTTTGGCTTCCAGGCACGTGATAATTAGTGTATGGGGCTGACAGCCACATAGTTAAACTATGTGCAATTTGATGGTCTCCATGGGCTTACAGTTCCTCTCAGTCTTTTTTTTCCCCAAAGTTTTAACATCTTGTTTTTCCATCCAAACACTTGTTAAACTTCAAGATTTAATTCCTTCAAGTATAAGCTAACAGCTTGACGTTAATTTACATTTACATAGGATTTCCTGCTTGGCAGAAGGCAGCAGAAATCAAGCCTACCTCAGATAATTTTAATGGCTTATTCTCACTCAGCTGGCTTTTCATAAACATTCTCTGATTTCATGGCCCTGGAGAAGATGCACTCTAGGCCCCTCTTCCCTTGTACACATTTGTGTAAGTAGGTATAAGGGTATATTTTTTTTCTAGTTACTTTTCTAGCAAAAAGCATCCTGGTAGAAACTGTTACAGTACTATTCCTACTGAGTGAAGGCAAAATCTTTACCACCCCTTTGCTAACCATTATGTCTCATGTGGATTGGCCTTAACTTTTATCAAGGAAATGATTTGCATCTGCTATGCATCATACTCACAATGTTCTGAGCCTGTTTGTTAGAGATGATCCTTTCTGTGTAAACGAAACAGTCAAGTGTTCTTGTTTACAATATTGTTGGCTATGGATCTCTGTTTTAATGGATGTTGGGCCTTCTGAATTTTCGAAAGTCATTCAAAAGCAAACCAGAAAAAAAAACCCTGATCTATTCACAGGCTTGTAGTAGAAAACCAAGAGCCATTTTGTGCTAGTTGGAAAAATTCAAGACTTTCCTGCTCTGTTTTATATAATGAATTCTTCTTGATATAAACAGTGTTTTTGTTAAATGAATTTATCACCTATTTACAATGAAGAGATTGATATATAACCAAAGAATTTCCCCGGACACATTTGCTTTGAGGTAGGATGGAAATAATATATTCCTGTCTGATCACCAGTTTGAAGGAGGCCAAAGGACTTCCAAGTTGTGGCCAGTAAAATCTGCTGGCTTAGGGAAAGAGATGCGATGACTGATACAATTTGTGCATTCAGTGATAAATATACCCATACTAATGGCTTCAATGCTTACCTTTTTCTAATACAGAAAATATAGTTTATGTTCAGCTTGAATTTCTCTAATTTACATTCCGCTCATGCAGGAAGCTCATCCTGAAACAGAAAGCTTTGCTTAATTGTTTGCGAAATGCAGAGAATTGTTAACAGCAGCTGGTGGAAGATGCTAGGACTTGTGTTTTCACTCCGCACAGGTTTATTTTGGAGCTCCTATAAAGAATGTTTCCTAAGAGGCATCTTTGCCTTGCCAAAGTGTGTGCTCTGGCACTGACCCAGCACTTCATAACTGCTTACCTTTGATAATGAGGGGAATTTCCCCCTGATGCAAAGATGGTTTTGCACCTTACTTGTAAAAGTGCTGTAACTCCTAAAGGATCAAATCCTTGTATGCTGGGAGTGAATAACTGTCACAGAGGGAAATGAGAAGAATCCCTTTTTACCATGAAGAATTCTTACACCATCAGCTTTCTCAAGAGAAAGTTCAGAGGATATTATAGATACACCTTCAGTGTTCAACTCTCTTTCACGAATGACTCATTCAGAACTGTTTTTATTCAGTGGGTTCCAGATGGCATTTGTCAACCCTATTTTTTCGTGCCACATGTTTGAAGTACCTGCCAATCACTTGACTCTCACAGTCAGACTGCGTAAGACCACAGGTCCTGCTGGCTGAGGAATTGAAGTGGATGTTACAGGGGGAGTGAACAAAAAGAGATGAGAACCCTCATGATGTTTTCATCTTGTGTCTCTTGCAGCCTTCTACTTTTTTTTTTTTTTTTTTTTTTTTTTTTTTTTCGCATTCAGTGACTTCTTGAGCTGCAGCTAGTTACCGTGCCTTTGGAAACCCTCAGTGGATTTCTCTTCATTGAACTTGTCTGATCTTGCTTTGGCATCACGCAAACTTATGTGCTCCAAATTATTCTGCCCAGCCTGTCTCTTTGGTGTCTAATGCCTCTGTCCAGTCCTGGTTCCAAACAAACAAAAAATATGTAACAACAACCAACCAAACAGAAAAGAAAAAAAAACAAACACACCTGTAAACAAATACATTATTTGTGCAAGAAAAGCAGTATTTTTCCTAACTGAATTCTTGATGCCTTTCATTTGGGTATGGTAAATATAAAAAAGCCTTTGTTTTAATACCCAAGAGGGTTGTTTCATGGGAGGAAAAATATTTTGAGCTGTAGGTGTTTTAAATCAGCATCTTAGCACCTTTCAGGAGTTATATTCTTACAGGGTAGGAAGAGATATATTATAAGACAGAAAATGTGTACTGATGATGTTCTGTTCTCTCCTTACATTCTCCATTAATTTCTTTGTATCAAAGGCCAGATGATGGCCAAGGAGATGGGGATAAAGGAAAGCAGCTCATTTAGCTCATCCCACTAGGCTGCTTTTGAAACTAGTGGGAAACAGAGAGAGCACTAAAGGGCCTCCAGTACCATTCAAATACATGCTATGAGAGCAAGCATTGGTGAAGTTTTGCACTTTTCCATCCATTTTAGTGTCCTACATGGTCAAAACCACCAAGGGAAGAGGGGATAAAAAAAATTCATTAGTTAACTGCAGAATTACAGAAATACTTTTCGGGGAACAGAGAAGTACCTCACACCAAGGTTTACAAATTTTAAAATTTGAAAAGTCATGCTGGAGCAACCTGATAGCCTTCTATGATGTCATTACAGGCTGGGTTGATGGGGGAAGAAGAGGGGATGTTGTGTATATTGACTTCAGTGCAGCATTTGACATTGTCTCTCACAACAT
This sequence comes from Lagopus leucura, assembly GCF_019238085.1. Taxonomy (NCBI): domain Eukaryota; kingdom Metazoa; phylum Chordata; class Aves; order Galliformes; family Phasianidae; genus Lagopus; species Lagopus leucura. The sequence goes on along the minus strand of NW_024962263.1, from coordinate 86,086,339 downwards.
ACTTGTTATGAAACTTAGTAAGTGTGGGATAAATGAGTGGATAGTGAGGTGGATGGAGAATGGGCTAACTGGCAGAGCTCAGAGGGTTGTCATCAGTAGCACATTCTAGTTGGAGGCCTGTAACTAGCTGTGTTTCCCCGGGGTCAATGTTGGATCTGGTCTTGTTCAACATCTTCATCAGTTATCTGGATGAAGGGGTAGAGTCCACCCTCAGCAAGTTTACTGATGATACAAAGCTGTGAGGAGTGGTTGACACCCCTGAAGGCTGTGCTCCCATTCAACAACGCCTGGACAGAGTGGAGAGTTGGATAGGGAGGAACCTGATGAGTTTTAACAAGAATAAGTGTAGTCTTGCATGTGGGAAGGAATGACCACAAGCATTAGTACAGATTAGGGCATGACCTGCTGGAGGGGAGCTCTGAGATGACATTTAGTGTACTGTGTCCAGTTCTGGGCTCCTCAGTTCAAAAAAGGCAAGGATCTCCTAGAAGGAGTCCAGCAGAGGGCCACAAAGATTATATAGGGCCTGGAGCATCTCTCATACGAAGAAAGGCTGAGTAACCTGGCTCTTTTCAGCCTGGGAAAAAGAAGACTGAGAGGGGATCTGATTAAATATCTGAAGGGAGGTGGGAGGCAAAGGGATGAGGCCAGGCTCTTCTTGGTAGTGCATAACAATAGAACAATGAATAATGGGCTAAAACTTGAACATAGGAAGTTCCATACAAACATGTAGAAAAACTTTTTTATAGTAAGGGTGACTGAGCATTGGAACAGGTTGCCCAGAGTCTCCTAGGGAGATATGGAGATATCCAAGACAGGTCTGGATGCCTACCTGTGTGACCTACTGTAGTGAATCTGCTTTAGCAAAGGGGTTGGAGTCGATGATCTCATGACATCCCATCCAGTCCCTGCAATTCTGTGATTCCATGACAATTCCTGAGGAGAGGTGTAGGTCTGTGTTAACCTTCTACATATACTTAGCTGGAAATGTACTATTCTGATACACATAGAGCATCTAAATATGTATATATACATATATACATATGAATGAAAAGAAGGCATTACTAAGATCTCAGCTTCATTCCTTTCTTTGACTGAGAAATTTGACTCCAGTGGAATAGGTTATTGACTTGCTGAGCTGTCAAGGAATGGATCGAGTAATCAAGTGAGTGAAAGGAATACTTTTCCTTACAAATAAATAGCTGCATCAGTTTTACTCTGTGGAGTATATTTTTGTACGTAAACAGGCATTTCCTTTCCTTACCTGAACTTACTTTCTTCCTCTCTTCCCCTCACCTACATCTAGTGGAAGAAAGTATATTGGTAGTTAAGTGTCTAAGATTGATAATGCTTCCTATATACAAAAAGAAGTGAACCAAATGTTCTCTTCTGACCATAGAGGTGTCTATTCAACTGAATGAACCAGTAAATCAACTATGGCTATCCACCTAGTTATCTAATCACACAATAAATCTGAATTGCTCTTTTTCCTACCTACTTTACTTCTCTAAGGATAGAATTGATAAAGATGGCATACCTGCTTGAAAAAAAGAAGTATTTAGTGGAGGAATTATTTGATTATGGACCAGTATTACGAGCTATACAACTATGAATTATAGCTCAATTTCCAGTCTGCTTTTAGCAAAATGCTCTGAAATACTTTGGCAGCTGCAATAGTGAGCCAAAAGCTTGGAGAACGAGTTCACTACAGTTCACAAGATGAGAACAGCACATATCTAAAGATCTGGAGTTCTTGGATATGTGGTTCCTGAAGATTTTTTAACGGCTGATATATTTTCAGTCAGCCTAGTGGTTCAGAATCTGCCTCAGCTCCGTAAATGAAAATCCTCTGTATAAAAAGTTGTAGCCTTTCAAAATACCGAATAAGGCTTCTTGCCTTCCCTGGCAAAGACAGTAAAATCAAGTTGCAATTGCTTGCATCTGTATTTACTAAAGAGTAGAATGAAGCTGTAATTTCTAAACAGAGAGCTTTCTTTATTTTTCTTGTCTTTAGTTTCCTATAGACAACATATAGTCTTTTACATTGCCAATCCTTTCCAGCAGGGCTTAGCTCAGGAACTAATTTCCCTATCAGTTACTCAGCCAGCTCTATATTTGTGTTTTCAATGGAGACTTGATTACATAGACTCAGCATGGGGTAGATGCTGTCTGGCTTTCAGTGATATACTTGGAAGGATTCCGTTTACAAAAGTATCTTTAGTGGGTAAAGAAGTGAAAATGCATGATTTAATTCCACCCTTGTTTGATTCAGTGTTTGCATAAAATGGTAGCAAGTGTTGACTATAGAACTTTGTTGGGGTATGGATGTGGGGAGCACGTTACGTTTCATTTGCTCTACTTTGTTCCTTTGGACATAAGAGCTATATTATAACAGAGTATTTTTGGTGCACTTTTTTTTTTTTTTTTTTCTTTCTTTCTTTCTTTCTTTTCTTTTTTTTTTTTTTTTTTTTACACAAACAAGAGTGCTTATTGACATTCTTCTGTGGTCAATGCTCTAAATAAATATAGCAGAGAAAGTGAGGTATTCTGTATCTGAGATTTATTACCTCATCAGAAACAACAGATCTAGCTTTTAAAAGGTTAGCTTTTCCTAGTGAGAAGGAAACTTCAGTCTCCTGAAGCATGCCCAAATATGAATGAGCATGCCTGAAAAAGTTTGGTCGTCACAGAGTGGTTTGAGTTAGGAAAAAGTTTCAAAGGAAACTAAGTCTTCTGGTGTGTTAGCTGCACCACTCAGCTTGGTGTCACTAGCAGATTGTTGAGGTTGAACTCAATCCCACTGTCCATATTGCCCACAAAAATGTTAAATAACAAGGGTCCCAGGAACAATCCACTTATCACTGGTCTCCACTTGGACACTGAGCTGTTGACTGCAACCTCTCAGTGCGACTATCCAGCCAATTCCTTATCCAGTGGTTCATCTATCAAATCCATTTTTCTCCAGCTTCGTGACTAGAGTATCATGAGAGACAGTTCAAATGCTTTGCACAAGTCCAGGTAGATGATGTCAGCTGCTCCTCCTTTCTCCACTGACACTGTAACCCCATCATAAAAGGCCACCGACTTTGTCACTCATGACTTGACCCTGATGAAGCTATGTTGGTTACCACCAATCACCTCATCTTTGTTTTCCATGTGTCTTAGTAAAGGATTATTAAAGCAGAAAATAACCACATGGTGTACTAGGAAAGTGTCCTTTGAAACACCACTCCAAGAAGACAATGAGCAAAGCAAGACTGCATTCATTAAGGCAGGGAAAAGGTTGTTTCTAGTAAGAGAGAGAGATAAGGGGAGTCATGGGATGAGGTTTAGCAATGAGCAGAGGTAACAAAGTTTTGTCAAATGAAACTGCCAAAGTACAGTCTAAATGTAACGACCTAGAAGCTTTCATCTAGGTTTAAGATCTTCCTAGATTAAACCTCCTGTTGCAGGCAGAATAATGATTAAATTCCTAGTGATCAAAAAAGAAGTAATTGGAGGTCAACTTAGAAGCTTGGTCATAACTTGGCAGAAGTTCTATAGCTGGCCATGATATGTGTATTCATTGCTAATAATTTAATACAGAGTAGTGTGTACCAAAAGAAAAAAAAAAAAAATCAGAGGAAAAAAAACCAATGTTGTTTCTAAGTGTATTTTATTATTTTCCTTTTTCCCCAAAAATAAGCTTGGAAAGGAGATTGAAGACAAGATTTCAATAAAAGCTATGAAACAATGTTTATAATTAAAAACACTAAAACAAACAAATGAAAAACTCCTAGAGAAATCCCAGTATAATCAACATGGAATTTTCCAATATATATTTCAGATCAGATCAAGTCAAAACATTGTTTAGAGATTATGGAGATTAGTAGGTGCAGAGTGAGGATTTTCTAATCAGTCTTGGAAGGTAAGCATCCTATATCTCAAGAAAACAGAGACCTTTCTGTGTCTACTTCTTTCCAGACTGCATGTCAAAGAAGAAAACTAAAGTTTAAAGTAATGACGATGGGGCTGTAAAAGATTTCAGATAATGAACTCATCTACATTCAGAGCCAAGATATCCCCCCCCCCCCCCAAATTCTTCTGTTAGATGAGAAACCTACATTAAAGACTCATACTGATTCCTTGAATGCATCTGCAAACAAAATATTACTGCTGTATTAAAGACCCTGAAGACTTAGTCAAGAGTTGAGACTGCAACTCAAGAACAGCTTAATAACTCTTCTTTTTATAGCCCATATACACTGGCTGGCACAAACTATTTTACATGGATCATAATCAAAGATGCCACAGGCTTAGTCACGTTGAAGCAAAGCTCATTTTGCAATTTAACTGTGGCCAGAGACTGGTCTATACTGAATGGTTTCCTCTGCAGTTGGCAGCGTCACAGGTTCAGTCATTACTCTGAAAGAGCAAGCTTTTGTCTCAGAGATGGACAGGACAATCATGTTTTAGTAATGAGAGTGTGTTTACAAATGCTGTTTTTCTTATCTGCGGTTAATATTGTGTTGTACTGATAGTGATGTGAGGAAAGTCTCTACTGACTTGTGAAGAATGCAGAAAGATTGTTGTAAGTTAGCTCAGCAAAGATAAGTCCAAGCAAAGATACTACTGGTAGCTCTGAAGATATCAAAAATCATGCTTTGGTTTGACTGAGTTAAAAGTATATTCAAGGTGAAAATCAACTTATCTGTGCTGTGTTTCAACTCATAACAGTGTTAAAAATGAAACTCAAATTATGGCAACTCAAGTTATGGCAAAAAATTGTATGCATTTTGATACACTGAGTAATCACAGTCCTGTGAGCTGCAAAAAATATGAAGTTGTGCTTTCAGTTTTGATAAAGGAATTTGAGAAAACGCCTCGTGATTTCTGAAACACATACTCATTTTTTTTTTTTGTATGTTTGTGACTGTTTTCAGTTGACATAAATACATTATTGTGAATTTTCCAATGGAATGTATGGAGTCAGAGTCAGACATTCAACTCAAAGTAGACTTTGGTTGTGTCTCTACTAGATTTTTGTAAGATCTATCATACCAGAGAAAAATATCCCTTGCCATCACACCTTATTCATGTCATTGCCTTTTGGCAGCACATACATTTGTTAACAACTGTTTTCAAGGATGAAGCACAGGAAGAGTAAAATTTTATCAGAAACAGCTTGAGAAATCTCTAGGAATTGAACCTACTCCTGTAGAACCAGACATTGATGCATTAGTTTCCCAAAAAACCAAGTCAAATAGTCCACTAGTCTTACTATGTTTTTTGTTGCCTTCTTTTTTAATGTATTATTAAAAGTATTAAAAAAAAAAAAAAAAGCAAGTTACACTTGTTCACATTGAGATATTCATAAGATATATATTTATGAAAACAGTTTGGGAAGCGGAAATATTGATGAATATTTTTGAACTCAGAAGGGGAAGATATTGATTGTGACGCTCTTGTAAAAAGAGTAAATTGTAATTTTTGTTATTGTGAAAACTAGGATTCCTAATGGGAATGTAAAAATTCAGTTTATATTGACATGCTCCTCTGAAGTTACAAGTTTTGAAACTTTTATGAAAAATCTCTTAACTTTTGCTTTTGTCTTATTTCTGGAAGCCTTTTCTGCCACAGTTCTCTGATACCATTGCTACAGGTTTGTTTTGCCTCAAAAAACATTTGTGCATTATCTCTCTATGACAAATTTCTAAAACAGGTATAGAAAATGAATATATTTACTGAATTAAAGGTGCAAATTAATAGCCCAAGTAATCTAAGAAGCTAATAACATTAATTCAGCCCAGACAACAAAAGAGGGGTGGGAATCTTTATTTCAGCATGAGGAATGATGCTTTTTGCTTTGGATTCTACTGTGACAAAGCAGAAAACCTTCCCCTTTAGATATAGGCAAAAAGGAGACAAATCTCCTGTTTACTTTTTTTGTGTCTAGAAATGAGCTTGAGCTCATTTTTACTAACTTCAAGGTATATTGACTCCTTTTCTTCATCTTCTCATAAATGCACTATATACATATAGAAGTTTGTTTAATTTAATTGTTTTAATTCTCATGATATGTGGTTGCTGTGGTTTGATTGTGACAATATCCTGTGGCTTTGGCTAGCTTGCACTAGGCAAACCTCCTTGTCTTTGTCTTTATATCTGCTGATGAAATATGTTGTCTTTGAATGTCCCTAAGGGAGTTTTCTGTGCCTCCCCCCCACCTCCAACTTCATTTCAGTTTTTATCGATGTTTTATATTCCCAATGAGATCTGAAACCCAAAGGCTTACAGTTGTCTGTGTTAATTTATTGTCTCTCAGTCCTGATTACCTCAGTAGTGCCATACGCCATGGTAGCAACTAATTGAGATCTTGGCTTTCAATGTGAATTTGCACATCTGCGTCACTGTTCAATTATGATGGATTATTGTTAAAGTACGTGGAAGTCATGAGATGATATGGGAGAACCAACATGGCTTCACCAAGAGCAAATCCTGTTTGACCAAACAACTAGTGGCTTTTTATGATGTAACTGCATCAATGGACAAGGGAAGAGCCACTGATGAAATCTGTCTTGACTTCAGTGAGGCCTTTGTCATGGTACTCCACAGCGTCCTTCTCTCCAAATTCGAAAGATATTAATTTGATGGGTTGACTGTTCAATGGATGAAGAATTGGCTGCAGGATCGAGTCCAGAGAGTGGTGGTCAGTGCTTCAATGTTTGGATGGAGATCAGTGAGCTATTTAATATCTTCATCAATGACACTGATAGCGGGGTTAAGTATGCCCTCAGCAAGTTTGCTGATGACACCAAGCTGTAGGGTACAGGTGACACACCAGAAGGATGTCATCCAGAGAGACATAGACAGGCTTGAGCGGTGGACCCAGGTGAACCTCATGATCTTCAACAAATTCAAATGTAAGATCCTGCACCTAGGTTGAGACAACATCCACTACCAATGCAAACTGGAGTATGAAAGCACAGCCCTGCTGAAAAAGACCTGGGGATACTGGTGAATGGCAAGCTGGACATGAGCCAGCAGTGTGTCTTCGCAGCCCAGAAAGCCAACTGTATCCATGGCTGCATCAAAAGAAGTGTGCGCAGCAGGTTGAGGGAGGTGATCCTGCCTCTCTACTCTGCGCTGGTGAGACCTCACCTGGAGTACTGTGTCCAGATGTGGAGTTCTCAGTACAGGAGAGACATGGAACCTGTTGTGAGTGTATCCAGAGGAGGGCTACAGAAATACTCCTAGGGATGGCACACCTCTCCTATGAGGATAGGCTGAGAAAGCTGGGACTCTTCAGCCTGGAGAAGAGAAGGCTGAGAGATGACCTGAGAGCAGACTATAAGTATCTAGAGGGGGACTATATGAAGGAAGGGGACAGACTGTTTAGCAAAGTCTGTGGTAACAGAGCTAGGGAAAATTGCTTCAAGCTTAAAGAGGGTAGATATAGGTTGGATATAAGGAAAAAATCTCACAGTGAAGGTGATGAGGCACTGGAACAGGTTGCTCAGAGATGTGATTGATGCCATGTCCCTGGAGACTTCCAAGGTGAGGCTGGATTGGGCCCTGGGCAACATGGTCTAGCTGTGCATGTCCCTGTTCATTGCAGGGGAGCTGGATGAGATTGCCTTTAAAGGTCTAATTCCAACTCTAAGGATTCCATGAATCTATGTACTCTTCTTTCTAACAAGGAGTTGAAAAATAGTTTTTTAAGGAAGAGCATACTGATTATCAGTTTTGTTCTTTTATGGTGCCTGTAGGCTTGGAAAAGCAGTGGTGCTTTGTAGCTTTCCAGGGACAGTCTCATGCACAGGTTATATTTTGCAATGTATAGCAAATAGATGTACTTGCTATTTGATTGTGCTGAAGGAAGAAAAAAAAAAAAGAAAGAGCCAGGAAAAGGGATTAAATTTTCTTTTTATTTTTTCTTTTTTAATTTTATTTTTTCAATAAAGATTTATTCATCTTGCTTCTGTATGCTTTTGTCCAGTTTAAGACAGGACTTCAGTAATCACAGTTTAGCTCTGCTGGCTTAGATCAAGAATTAGCATTACCTCTCCTATCTCTCAATATTCCCTTCTAGTGAGCTTGCATACCTGTTGGAGGGTTTATCTTTTCCCAGTTGGATAAATTCTGCTGAGCATGCAATAAGACTTATTACTGCAAAATGCCCTGCTGCAGAGATTTGGCATACCCCAAGCCTAGCTCATCTGAGACTCCTCTATTAGTCTTTATTTTGTTGTTAACAATCTTTTGTCTCACTCTGGAGCAGACCATTCTTGAGCTCTGAACTTCAGTTACTGTTGTAATTACTGTGGAGTGTCAGGTATCTCTTCAAATTTTTTTCTGGAATTAGTTTTGAGACACAGAGGAAAGTCCATATCCCAGTATTGATATAGCCTAGCAGAAGGTACCACCACATTACTGCAGCACTGCAATACAGACGCTCTGAATACTCGGTACATTTTGAGGTTCATGTTTGATTAGACCCTCATTTCTTTCTTTTCCACAAATGAATCCTTTCACATCTCCAGAAGGATCTCTAACCTATCTACGCTATTCACACCACCAACACCTCTGGCTGTTTCATTTGAACAAATCAAATCTAATTTAAAATTACAGTAAAATAAAAACGGAAGTCAAGACAAACATATGCTCTGCCACTGGTAGTCAGCCTTTGCTATGCACCTTCCTCTCTTTGGGCATTTTCCCAGGGCATTCCTCTCACAGGGCCTATCAAGCTCTTTAAGTATGGCTAACTCTTCAAATTTGTCATTCATTCCCCAGGAGCAACACCACCAAGCAGCTAGCAAAACTCTACATTTTGTCCAGTCATTGAGGGATGCTCATTAATGGCCAGATTTTGGAGGGTCACACACTCATATCTTTAATCTTTAGCTGGTGGGAGAAGTGTAGCTGCCCTGCTGGGAAAACCAATCTCCCTTAATTTCAAATAACTGTTGTCATATTCAACTGTACAAAGCCCTGAAGGCATTCTCCAAAATACAATCCTAAGTAAAACAGATTAGAAGAGAGGGGAAAAAACAAACAAACAAACCAAAAAAACCAATCCACCAACACTCATTTTCTTCTACTGGCTTCCATTATTCATATTCATGAGTACATTGATAACTGACAGATTTATTGATTCTTTCTTTTGCCAAGTTCAGGCTTTCATATAGAAGAGGGAACATGTTTCAAAAAACACAATGTGGTCCTGAAAGCATAAAAAGTGGCAGTGCATATGTGCAAAAGCAGTAGAACTCAGTGTGCTAAATTAAAAAAAAAAAAACAAAAAACAAAAAACACAAACAACTGAATTTTAAACAGAGTTGCCTTTTAAGTGTACTTCAGAAACTTGACCTACTGTTTAAAAATCATGCTACAAGCTATTGTCTTGAGAAAATCTTACTTTTGTCCTAAAATGAGAAAAGCAAGACGAAATCACAGATAACTCCTATAGCACAAAGTTGAGAATACTGGGAAGAAAAATCAACCCCCTTTTACTTATACTCAACTGAATAAACAATCAGTTTTATGTTCTTCCAAGACATCTCAAACAATCATTTGGTCCAAAGTTGGACTGTCATCATTATTTTCATGTGACTAGTTTTATACCTTTACCTGCTTTGAAATAATTTCATTGAACCAAAAAACCCAAAACAGAACAACAACAAGAACAACAAAAACCCAACATGCTCAGTCCCAACCAGTCTGCTTTTGTTATGTAAAATTTTAGAGAGAATAGCAGAAAACATATTGTGATCTGTAGGGACTGTACTGGAGACTACCGAGGAAAATGGTGCAATCTTGAGATAGCATGTGCAGAATTGATGCCTTATCTTAGAAAGGGCATTTCAGACATGAAATGAATGCAGAGATGTATGGTGATTCTGTTAGAGTGCTGGAAGATGTCTATTTAAGAAAGGCTATGAAGTTTAATACTATAAAACAACAACAAAAGTATTTAATAGTCTAGAGGAAGTAAATGCAGACCTTCTGTGTTTTTCCCACACCTGAACATTTGGACCAATGTGCAAACAATGAAACTAGCAAGAAGTTCAAATTCAACCAAGGGAGCTGCTATTTTCCACACAATTCATGATTAAGCTGTACAAACTCCTGAGAGTAACAGTGAAAGAGAATTAGAAAGGGATTAGATGTTTGTACATGGATAACAAGGGACTTGGTGGTATTGGTGGTAAATGTTTTGAAGTGAATCATAAATCCAGTGTTTTGGCACCTGGAAAGCTGATAGAAATCAAGTGAGATTGATCAAACTTTTCCCCTGTAGATTTTATGTGTGACATTCTTTGGAACATCAAATATTAGGGAGGCAAAACATACTGTGATAAATGTACCTCTTCTCTGATGCAGGATGTTAATTTGGGCAACCAGGCAAAAGTGTTTTAGGCTTTCAGCTAAGAGTTCAAATACAGTTCTGCAAACAATGTGAATTAAGTAGGCACCCCAAATTAAACACTTGTCTAAATGTCTTCTATAAGAACGCTTTGGCTGTCTAGAAAATGTTCCTGTTCATAAAATGTTATGGGGAGAAACTGTACAAAATGAAGGCAGCATGAATTTGAAGGGTTTTTTTTTTCCCTCTGGTGGGCATTCTAAAGCTTTTTCCCAGTGCATATTCAGGCCTGATACATTTAGAGAACAATGCAAGCTTCTCTCAAGTTTCTTCCACTTAGAAAAATGTTGTCAGTGCTGTAGTGGTCTTTCCATCATAACTTCTTGGCTGTATCCCTAGATGTCTTTGTTGTTGTTTTAATGGCTTGCAAACTCAGGAACTACATTCTGAACAGATTTGTGTAACATAAGCATTTGTCTGCATCAAGGAAAAAAATTCAAATGACCTGCAGATATCTATGTCTCTTTCAGTTGGGAAAAAACAAAAAACAAAACAAAAAAAACCAACAAACCTCATGTCCTGACAACCTAATGCAATTTTGTGTGTGTGTGTGTATCTAATTTACTGTCATTAATCCTGCTGACCCACCTTTACTTCTATGTGTGTTGTCTTTATGAAAATATCAATGATCACTCTGAGAGCTCAGATTTCCAATTAACCTAACTAGCCCCTTATGTTTGGTATTGTCTGCATTCTGTGGGACAGTAAAAGAACAGACCTAAGCTTGGTTGATGCATGTATTTTCAGAGAGATTAGGCTTTGGCTTTTTTGTTTTGGTTTGATTTTTGGTTTATTTTTTTCCCCCTTCACACAACACTTAATACTAACAGTTATAGGCTAAACAATGTCCAAGTACACAGATAACCTTTTTTCTAGGAAGGCATAAAGAAGGAAAACACAAGATGCATTATGTTGTGTTTCTGGATGGACAATGCATTTCTTAGGTAATGTACTTCTCAGTTTAAACTTCATTATATATAACAGAGAAGAAAATTTCCTCAATATGTCTTTTCTCAATAGTAAGGTGCATATTCCCTTTTTAACAGACTCATAAAGGGAATGGTAACAGTGATATTTCAGCCTTTAACACCTAAATCTCACAGCCAACATCTAAACCTTTCTTAATAATTCAGTAAAAATCACAGCTACGGTGCATCACAGCACAAACAAACACAACTGCAGGTCACTTCACTGAGCAAGTACTGCAATTCTAGCTTGAGAAAGTTAAGACCAGAAGTTATTTGGAACAGTAGAGACTATGGAAAGTTTCAAAATGTGTAACTGGAGGAGCGTACTATGAGTTTGATATTCAACCATATACATTTTTAATTGAAGCATTTCAGAAAAATTTCCTTGGTTTATTGTACCACATATGCCACCCAATTTCTTTGACTTTTTTCTATAATTAACAAGCTATGAGAGAATCATAGAAGCTTTCGAATTGGAAGGAACACTTAAATGTCACCTAGTCCAACACCTCTGCAGCAATCAGGGACACCTACAGCTAGACAGGTTGCTCAGAGCCGCATCCAGTCCAGATTGACCTTGAGAGTTTTCAGGGTTGGGGCATCCACCACGTCTCTTGGCAGTCTATGCCAGTGCCTCACGACGCTTACTGTAAAAAGCTTCTTCCTTATATCCAATCTTACTCTCCATTCTTTAAGTTTGAAACCATTTGCCCTTGTCCTGTCACCTTTTCCTCTTATCCTGTCAAACACTGGTAGTGTAATGTGTTCTTGAATACCTTCTGAATGCCTGCTTACTTTCGGGGTCACCGGAGGTGATCATTAATGAAATAAAAATATTGTGACAAAATAATTGGATCAATTCTATGTAGTTTGTCTTATCATAATCCTTTCAACTTGCTAAAGTTCTGCCTTCCAAAGGATAATAGTCTGCAAAAAAGACCATTTTTTTCCATTGAAAAGGTTAAATAAATAATCAAAGGAATGAGCAATACTGCAATACATCCTAACATTATGCAATCAGTGTGACTGATGCGATTTATCAGTCTTTTACAACTCCTTTTGCTGCCAAAGCGACTGTTCCATGAAAAATATTCTGCGGAGTGGAAAAGATGATTTTTATGTTTGTCTTAATTTTATGATATACATCAATGTAGATTCACTAAATCTGTAGAAAAAGCCAGTCATGATCACCTGCCTTTTTCTTGTTTCCCTCTTGTTTTCCACTGGGGTTCCCTGCCTCAGGACCATGCCCCCCTTTTTCCCTCTGAACAACTAAGCTAGAAGCCCAAATCTGTATGCCTGCACAATTGTTTTCCTTGCTATATGCTCAGTGTTTAACATGTAACATTCAGCACTGTATTAAAATGTTCAATAGATTATATATTATTCAGTAGAAGAAGCTTAGTATGTTAAATAAGCAGGAATTTAAGAGCCATTTATCTAAATGGACCTATTACATAACATTTCCTTGCTTCATTGTAGGTTCATTATTTCTTTTAATTCTTTCATTATTTGATTAAATTGAAAGTCAAGCAGTTTCCCATCCAGGACACTTCTAGCACTGACCTCCTTTCTCCTAGATAAGTACTAATGTGCAGTTAGTACCTAGCCTGAGTGTGCAATGCATGCAAAATTAATAGATGGGCAAAATCTGCTTGAGTATTACAAAACAAGGACAAATTAATGTGCTGTTTCTTTTTTTTTTTTCCCTCCATATTATTTCTTACTGAGATTTGGAGACATTTTTGAACAGCTGTCTTTAACAAACGAGGGTGGAGGATTCATATTTGCTAGGATTGTTTACTATTAATTACTTATGTATTCTCAGATCCTAATGTTATTTATCTCACAAGAGCAGAAGTCCACACAAGGCTGATCTGTTTTGCAAGTACATACTAAGAGTAATGTATCCTCAATGAACCATGCAGTTCACAACTGTCTAAATCTAGAGAAATGTCAGAGAACAGCAGCACAGTTTTCCTGTTATACACTGAGTAGGGATTGAAGTATGACAAAAAAATCTGGGGCCCGTTTTTTCAAGTTTTCTTGTTTCAACCCCATTCAAATTAATGTGAATTAGGTGCCAAAACTGACTATTGGTGACACCTGAAAATTTATTTTTTGGCTGGAGTCAAAAATTGCACTTGAGTTTGATAATGTCAGTTTCAACATCACTATGGGATGCACAACCTTTGGTGGCTATAAAAAATAATACTAACCATTTGACCAGCACAGCAAAACCCAGAGCTGCTATGATATGATTCCTCAACAAGAGAGATGGCTGTTAGCACTTTCCTATTTTACTGCAGCAGCAGAATTCAATCAAACAACCTTCTCTGAGATCAGATGACAATGTATAATGGAATTAAGAGAAGCAATTTTTTTCCTCTCTTCAACCCATGACAATTCATATAAATCTTACCTGGGAAAAAACACTGTTCTTCTATTGCTGGAAATCATCTTGTAATTTCCAACCTAAATGTATTTCTGAATATTTTACATCCAATTGATCATGTACTAGTATCATGCTTTAAGTTAGCTAACTCTTTGACTATCTTGACTTTTATCCTTTACAAGCTTAAGAAACTGTATTCTTCCTTGTCCTTTGTACTTCTATGCCAAATCAAGATTTTTGTGAATTCTTGTCCCTCAGTGATCTCAGCTGACATTTTTTGCACCTGTTTCTGTTTAAGTTCATTTCTTTTGAAAAGCATAGAATAGTTTGAGCTGGAAGGGACCCTTAAAAACCACCTAGTTCAACTCTGCAATGAACAAGGATGCTGACAGCTGGGTCAGGTTGCTCAGAGCCCCATCTAGCCTTGCTTTGAAGGTCTCCAGGGATGTGGCATCCACCACATCTCTGGGCAACCTGTATCATTGCTTCACTGCCTTTATTGTAAAAAACTTCTTCCTTATATCCAATCTAACTCTCCATTCTTTAAGTTTGAAACCATTTCCCCTTGTCATATTACAACAGACCCTGCTAAAGAGTCTGTCCCCTTCTTTCCTGTAGCTCCCCTTTAGACACTGAAAGGTTGCTATGAGGTCACCTTTTCTCCAGGCTGAACATCCCCAGCTCTTTCAGCCTGTCCTCATAGGAGAGGTGTTTCATCCGTTGGAACATTTCTGTAGCTCTCCTCTGGACACCCTCCAACAGGTCTATGTCTCTCCTGTATTGAGGACTCCACATCTGGACACAGTACTCCAGGTGAGGCCTCACCAGCACAGAGCAGAGGGGGTGGTTCACCTCCCTTGACATGCTGGCCGTGCTTCTTTTAATGCTGCCCAGGATATGGTTGCCTTTAAGTTGCAAGGGCACATTGCTAGTTCATGTCAAGCTTCCCATCCACCAATACCTCAGTTCCTTTTTGGCAGGACTGTCCCCCAGCTTGTACTAATAGTGGATGTCGTCTTGACTGAGGTGCAAGATCTTTCACTTGGTTTTGTTGAACCTCACGATGTTCACCTGGGCCCACTGTTCAAGCCTGTCTAGGTCTCTCTGGATGGCATCCCTTCCATCAGTCATGTCGACTGCTCCACACATCTTGATGTAATCTGTAAACTTGCTGAGGGTGCCCTCAATTCCACTGATAATGTCACTGATGAAGATATTAAAGAGCATTGGTGTCAGTACTGAACCCTGATGGACACCACTTATCTCCGATTGCCATCCAGACATTGAGACATTGACCACTATTCTCCGTACACGTACTCCATACAATCTTGCAGTGAGTACCTAATCCATCACAGTCCACCCATCAAATCCATATCTTTCCAATTTGGAGGGAAGGGTTTGCCCTTGGTGAAGCACTTGGCTCTGAGTTTTTACATCAACACAAAGGAAGCTCTGTGGAGATGGGTAAAGATTAGGTGCTGTATGTTGGATGGGGAAAACAGATTTCAACATGGGCAAAGCAGGTACAGAGCAAGGAGGCCTCCAGGCCCACAACAGGGATTTTTCCCACCAAGGCTTACCACACCACAGAGATGACCATATTATCTGGTTCTTATAAGGCTCCTCTGAATGATTTCCGAAGGACTGCAGGTGCCACTAATGTTTTATCAAGGGGGAAATGGCACCTGTTGTGGATGCAGTTGATGTGACCTTTTCAGCCTGCCTGAAGATCTATCATGCTGATGATATGTTTCTTCTCAATGGCTAAAGGGCCAAAGAGAAGAGTTTTGGTTGTTCTAGTAGGCCTAAAACAGCAGGCAAGCACTAAGATTGTTGCCTGTGTTTTTGCTGGCTGATGAGAGCCAGCTCTGAGCTGGAGTCTGTATAACATGGATACACATGGCTTTACCCAAGTTACTAAGTCCAGAGAGCCCTTGAGATTTATTAGTTCAGGCTCTGAGCCACACTAATGCAGCTGTATGTCTGTGCCTATACTATCAGCCAGCAGTGACCGGCTATTTTTGTTTTCTCTGCCAGCATAAATCCACAAAATGTATTCTGGGAGAACCTGGTCTGAGGTTTACCAGAAAAAAATTGTGGCTTGAAGAATAGCAGATTTATTTTTTTCAGCATTTAGAAGAAAACAGCTTCCCCAGACATTGAGGTACATTCTGTATAGCACCAAATGTTGTGTGCGTGTGAGACACTGCAGTGCCTGTATTTGCATTTATGCTGAGAGAGCAGTGCTGCACAAGGAGGTGCACACTGAGACATCCTGAATTATAGCAGCCTGCTAGACTTCTGCTGGTGAGAAGAGACGTGTTAAGGATGTGCAAAAGAGCATGATTACTTTATCTCAGGTGTGATTCTGAGCTTTCTGTGAGGTTCTGGTTGACTTTTTAGAAAGAGTATTTGTCCAGGATGTCCTGCAATGAAGTTGAATTGTCTCAGATTATTATGGGATGCCTGCTTCTGCTAGCAATAGGAAGATAAACCTTCCAATGCGCATAAATGTGCTTAGCTTCTGATATGCATATGACTTCTGCATCTATATCAAAAACTGCTAACAGGTAGGGGTAATAGAAATCTCATCTTCTCTCTCAAATGTAAGAAACTCAGTGCATGAAGTCGTAGGACACATCTGTGTTTGCAAGGGGTGTAGGACTGTGGTTTCTGGCTGGAGCAAGGAAGTGTAATGTGAAATGGATGCCAAGCGAGTCTCCTTGGTGAGGAGCTGATGGTTGGACTAGATGGCTTTAATGGTCTTTTCCAATCTTAATGATTCTATGATTCATGTTTAATATGCAAACTTTAGCCCTGGATATTTTGATGGATGTAACTCAGATGTGCTTGCAGTATCAGTATGTGTACAAAGGTATGAAGGATCCTTCCAGTTTGTTCTTCAACAGAGCTCCTGATGTCTATAGAGTTATTGCCATGAATGGTTTTCCATCAGCTGTAGGAAGGATAATAACTGTCCTTCCGCCTGGAAATCCGGATTCTTTTCATTAACTTTCCTACTTTGGTTCTCAAAGAATGCTTAACAGAGAACAAAATTCTATGTAATTATGACCATTGGTGTAGATACTTAAAGTTGGAATACACTCAATTAATTACAGAGGGAGAGAGTACAAATCAGGTGTTGGCGCTGAATGAGCTGTAAACTTGATGGTTTGTTTCTAATCTGCCCTCTAGTGTTCAGGACACTGTATCCTCTGGTGCTTGCACATGTTCAAGGACTTTTATAAGTACAGGAAAGAAAAAAAAAAAGAATAAAGGTTGAAATGGTGGGTTAATCATATTAGAGGAAAAGGAGAAAAAGTTAAGCAGGAAAACTGATGAACAACTCCAATCACATCTCAAATTTCTGAGTCTTTTAAAAGATAAAGCTGACAAAATATTTTATGTGTGCAAAATAATGAGGGGAAAAAGGCATTTTTAGATATCTATTTCCTTGTGATTGAAATAGGAACTTAAAAGTACTTATTTGTTACATTTAGAACATCAAAAATACAAATTTGAAAATAGTTTAGAAACCCATTCTGTCTTAGGTGCAGCAGAGTTCATCATTTACAAGCAACATTGTGTTATTCCTCAAAATTTTTTTAGATCTCCAAATCCAACTGGAAGAGAAATATCAAATGCAGAAGTATTACCTAGTCCTGGAAGCATGACATGGCACTGTGTACTAAATGTGTATTAAAACTAGTATGTTACGTACTAGTTTAAGTATGGAACTAATTTGACCCAAATGTGTGTTTGTCTGTTTGTATAGAATGGCACACACACATAGACCTGTATATCAATACATGATTATGGACTGAACTGTATTTTATGTGTGTATGGAAATATGTATAAAAATATACAGTTTTTTAATATATTATGTATAATATTAAAAACATAAGGAACTGTTTCTGTAGCTTCTGGAGGATTGGGTATCTTACCTGAACTTGTTAGTTGTCTTCACGCAGATGGTCTAAATGGCCCCAGTCACCCCACTAGTGCTGGGGTTTTCCTGCCCCAGCACTAAGAGGGAAGTTCCTGCAGCAGTTCTAATGCATATAGTCCTAGATTTGTCAGTCTCCAATTTCACTCTATTTGCTCAAGGTGTAAATCACTTCCAACTGCTTTTTGGGTGGCACATCATTACTGTGCATCCACCCTGACCCTGTATGTCCCTCATGTTACAGCTGTAGCTCAGCAACAAATTTATTGATGTTCACCCTGAAGTGAATAATGTCACTATTTGGTTATAAAACACAGTACACCAAAAATGATCCCAATTTTGTTTCAAGCAAAAATACATGTGTGTGAGATGTCTGGCCACATTAATGAGTTTGTTTCTGCCTGGAAAGGAAAGGAGGAGCCTGTGCAACATAATCAGGGTTTGAGTAAGTTCTCACAAGTTTTTTGCCCCTTTATTGGCCAGTGATGTGCAACATGGAATATGTTGCAATTTTTGTTAGAAAGTGGGGCTTGTCCTGGATTTGTGTTGCGGTCACTCAAGCATAAGATCTCCTCTGTTTTGCTGTGCTAAAACACAGACAGAATATTTTGGGCTTTTGGGTTTGGGCTTTTTATGTAGATAGCAGGAGACAATGCTGACTCCTCATTCAAGTATAGAGGGGATATTAATATTCCTTGCCCCATGCAGCAGGGCAAACATGCCTCATGTTCTTTCATGGGAACTGGACAAAGCAACAGATCAGTTCTCAAGAGACAAGCTACCACAAACACCTTATCTGCTTTCTACCTTCATTTCTCCCTTCTTCATCTTTCATGCTCTCATATCTGGGTGTTGGCAGTGAACTGGGTCATGTAGGCTTTCAAGGTAGAAAGAAATGTTTACTTTTCCCTTTATATTGAAGTCTCTCTCTTGCCCCATTTAATTTCAGAGCTGGGTAATGAAGCCAATGCTATTGCTGTGTTTGTGACTGGAAAAAGAAGGAGAGAAAAAAAAAAGATCATGATGTAATGCTCTGATAAATTCAGTGATTACCTTTAGTGTTCTGTAGTTCTTCTCCTTTATATTGCTTTGACATATACCTGCTGTGCCAATCTGTTAGCCAGAATGACTGTCGTCACTGAGAAGTATGCATGCACGTTGTCTCTCTGTTTTTCCCTTTCACAGTGACTGTAATACAGGTCACTAAGAGAAGATTTGGAAAATAGGGAAACAGAATAGTGCAGTGAGCCAAATAATAAGTAACCTAATGTAATACAAGAGGTCATCTCCCTGCTGAATGTGGTCAGCTGTGAAGTCAGCTAAGATTGCTTAAAGTTTGTTTGGCCCAGTTTAGAAAACCTCCAGGGATGAAACATGCACAATCTCTCTGGACAGCAAGTTGCACTGTCTCACTGCCCTTGTGGAGAAAATGCTTGAATCTCTCTTATTTAAGCTTATACCTGTTATTTCTTGTTACGTGGTTCAATCCTTGCTATATGGTTTCCTTGTAAATAGTGGGGAGGTGACGAGCCCCTTGGCAGTGCTTCCAAAGCAATCTCTTCTCCAGGCTAAATAAGTTCTTATCCTTTTTCTGTCCTTACTGGGCAAGTGCTTCAGATCCCACTGTGTTGGTGGCCCTATATCACACTTGCTCCAGTTTGCCCATGTGCCCATTGTGCTGTGGGGACCAAAACTAGGGTGGTGAAGTCTGAAGAGTGCTGAGAAGAGGCAGATAATCCTTTCCCTAGGTCTGCAAGCAGTGCTCTTGTCGTGTCAATCCAGGAGGCTGATTTTATTTGCTATTTGCTGTCAAACCTTACATTTATTTTACTGTCCACCAGAGCCCTCTGGGCCTCTTATGCAAAGCTGATCCTCAGACTGTAAGCTGTGGTCTCTGTGGTTTCCAGGGTTTCTCCCTTCCCAGTCTCTTGTAGCAAATGAGTAACTCCAAGGATACAGCAGTGTTTGCATTGGCCATGTTTTGCAGTTCTCTTCATTGATTCATTGGATCTATATGTAAACAAGATGCTTTCTCCTCGGGCTATGATATGGTTTCCAGGACTGAACTACATCTGTGTTGCTGGGAGCAGAGTACTGCTGGGTGTCTCATGCTCCCACCTATGCTTTCTGCAATGGTGTGTATAAAGCATCCTTCTTGAACCTCTTTGATGGAGAAGAGCATGATGCATGTTCTGAAGATGAACCTTTGAGTCTGAGTAAAGCTCTGTTATTCTTAGTGAAGGTTGGATTTTTTTTCTAGCTGGGGTGGGATATGGCAGTGGGCACAAAAACACGTTTCTTTCTCCCCCTGCCACCAATCTGGGAATTAGAGAAGGCAAAGCTCCTCTCCTTCTGTCACGTGTCCAGCCTCTGCAGTAATCCCCTGGATTCTGACCATGTCAAGCTATATGAAGTGCACTACAGCTGTTCATCAAGAATAACATATTGGTATCATTGTCCAGGCTGTACAGGCTCAATGTTAAAGATATTCAGTGAGAGCGTGCTACAATGCCATCACCCTGGTTTACCTCCATCTCTTCAGCTCTTCAGCCTTTGTCCTCCCCACTGAGGTAAACCTGTTGAAGGCATATATTATCACTGACTCATGTTGTGATATGATCTACAGAGGAATACTGTCAACTTAAGGGTATTGAATGTGTTTTAATTCTGTACCCATGGACTTGGAGATAAATCCTGTGCTTGAAGCAAATCCATGAAGCCCTCTAGTTGCTCTCTGATCCTGTACTTAAAGTAGATCTCATTCTCTCTTCGATAAATAACAAGCTATAAGATGATATCAGCAGATGTCTACACAGATATTAAGATATGGTTCTGTGATCTTATATGAGGTAGTATCTTTCGTCTTTCTTCAAACTGTCATGGACTAAAGAGACCCGTATAACTTGTGTAGACTCCCCTGTAAACCCTTAATGTTCAGATTGTCTTTAAGGTGAAGCACACCTTAGTGCTTTTATAACAACTTTTAGGTCTTGGATGCAAAGAGAAGTTAAGTTCTACAAGTTACAAGTAATTTTGGTTTATCTTGTTCCATTTTTCCAACCACCCAGGATACAGGTGAGAATCAGTCCTTTAGCACTATGTACTATGGTCTGTGGGATTTCAGATGTTAGTAGGACTGAGACTCAGAAAACGTCCTCTGAACTTAAGGCAATTTACTGCCTCCATTTCTCAATTTAAATAATCAAGTTCAAAAGCTGTAAGGCTTTTCAAGAAGTCCAGTGGTACTAAAATCCCACTGTTCTACACAAACTGTTTATTTTCTGTCCATCCAAAACATCCTAGTATTTACTTTGATTTTCCAGATAATTTTTACAATGGATATAACAAAGACGAAAGTAGATATCAAAGGAAAAGCTCTCCTGAAAAGAATCAGAGACTACTTCATCTACAAAATTGTCACAAAACTCTCCTGGAATCTTATTCCCAACATCTGATAATTCTTTAGACTATGTGGCGCATGCACTTGCTATGGCTGTGTAAGCATGGACCAGACATTTGCCTGGGTTCATTCAGGGACAAGGAAGAACAGAAATATAATCCAATTTAACACCAGAAACACTATTATTTTTCTATTATTCTTATTTTTTGAAGTAAGATCTCATAAAATTTGAGTCATTTGTTCAGTGGAAGAAGTCTGTCCACCATTAACAGTAGTGAAAGGTTTAGTTTGATCAGTTTGATCTAAACTCACCTTTATGGTATACATCATCTTAATGCTTTTTTGGTTACGAGATCATTGCTCCTCTCTATCATTCCCTAGAGTGCTCTATTGAAGTTAAAAACTTGCTAACTTGCTTTGCAGGGTAGAACCTGAGGCTTCATTCCTCCTAATAACTCAAGAGAGGAGAAATGAATACAAGATAAAGAGAGAATCAGTAGTTACGTACTTCTTTCTTCTTGTAGAAATAGAAGTAGATTCACTTAAGCAAGGTACTGCTGCATTTACATTACATTTACACTACCTGTGCCAGTTTTTCAAAGCAGTCTGCAAAGTAGATACACCTCAAAAGTTGTTACACTGAGCTCCTTCCACCCTTTGATGCTATGAATGCTGAAAACCGTTTTGAATACTAGGTAAGGAAGTTTGGACTAGCAGATTCTAGCATTAACAGAGCTGACTGGAACACTGAAAAATGGCTTCTCCTATTTTTTTTATAATAGTCACTGTAAAGGTGTGGTTGAAAGTTGAAGTCATCAGTCTGGATAAGAATATCTTAGATTGGTGTACCCAGACCTGTTAGAACTGTTTAGAGTTCGGTCTTTCTTCATAACATTGCTATTCTACATTGATCCAAGAAGGACAGTAGGAACTTCCATCTTACCACTGTTTAATTGGAATTTGGAGTGTTGTTGTCCTAGAAAGCAATACATTTTTTGGAAGCTAGAGACCAGTGCTTAAAGCAACTGAAACTAACTGTTCAGATTTCAAGTACAGAACACTGTTGAAAGTGCTTGTTTGTCACTCGCTTGGGTTCTGTACAGCAGCTTGCCATCCTGTGACTAAATAACTAGATTCAGCTCTTTGCTATCTGGTCTTTTTTCTACCTGTAACAGAAATTTCCTCTATCACAATTAGTTTAACTGTGCTGTGGTTTATCTAGAGATGAATGAGAATAATGTTTTTCTTCTACTTGGTGGGCTGCAGTGTGAAGCTTATTGAATTAATATTGATATCAGTGTACTAACATACTGCCTGCCAACTGGTATTTTGCATTTAAAAGATGTATATATAAAGCAAGCTGAAAACCACCAAGGAAGAACCTTAAACAAACAAGCTCATCTGGCTTTTTAGAAAATTAATATGTATTTTAGGCTGGAGTGATACCAGCGAGTGTTAGGGTTGTCCAGCATTTCTTATCGTATAATTTTGTTGTGTATTAATTGCATGGGCTGAAATTCTATGCAAGGGCATCTGCCTTGCACGGAATTAATTTTGAAAAACTGTAGCTAAAATACCTCAGATGTTTTCATAAATGAATCAAGGAGAAAATGACATGGTTCATAGGCTTTTCTTTGGAAGACTTGCACCGATGTGCTTGGGAGCAAATATTAATAAATAAATAAATAAATAAATAGTGTTTCACTCCAGCATTTGGAGACTTCAGTACAGACGTTCAGAAAGTCACAGCTGTGTGTGTGGGTGCTCTGAGAAAGCCCATGTTGTGCTTTCCCATGCATGAACTAAGTGGTAATGGCAGTCATCTTTCTCATAGAGGTGTTCAGAAACTTGATGACTGTGATTCTGTGAGGTACTACTGCAAACTGTGAGAATGTTTGTTGCGTGATTTTCCACCCTGGATTACACACATTTCCTCATGGGCATGAAGCTGAATGGTAATGGACTTCCATGTTTGGGCTTATTTTTTTTGCTGATGTCTATATTCAGGTGCCATGAGTCAGCTAAAAAACATACCTGCACATTAATGTCCTCATTTTGCAGAGGCCTCTAAAAAGCTATACTTAAGTAGATAGCTGATTCTGTTCACTCTTTAACAGTGTCCATGTACAGAATGTGTTTATCTTTCATTCCTATGGTACACCATGGGAAGATGTGTTATTTTTCCAGAACTTTGTTCTAAGGCACATAAAGACAATTCAGAAGTTGTTTTTGTGTTCCTAATGCTGCTGTAGTTCAAGTCCTGTCAGCTTTTTGTATTATGTTAAACATTTTAAATGTGATTAATTTATTTACTCTGGGTTTTCTATCTGTTATGCAGTACTTAAGAGCTGTGAATGAGATAACTGTATTCCAAACTTTCCAATTGTCTGCCAGGTAACAGAAGCACTGTTGGATAAATGGAAATTTTTCTAGGCTGTTGACTTAACAAGGTTGCTGCAGCAAATAAGATGATGGGCTCTAATTGAATGACAGAGTGAAAAAAAGTATTGAATCGGTGGCAACTGAATGAGGACTCGGTGGATTGATAGCGAGATAAGTGTAAAGACTTGTAATGAAAAGTATAAGAGTATGTCCTTGAAGATTTTCTGGGATGCAGCTATAAGCAAGTCAAGTGTTCACAACAGTTGCATATATTGCATGGTACAGATTTTGTGTAAACTCAGAACTGAGTAAAATCATAGAATCGTAGAATCACAGAATGGCCTGGGTTGAAAAGGACCGTAATGACCATCTAGTTTCAACCCCTCTGCTACGTGCAGGCTCACCAACCACTAGACCAGGCTGTCCAGAGCCACATCCAGCCTGGCCTTGAATGCCTCCATGATGAAGTATACTTTATAGAGCAAGGGATTATTATTCTTCTAGTGCTATAGTCTTTGCCCTTAATTCTCCTGTATGATATATAAAAATTCTGCATGATTTTAAAAACACGTTTACACATTGATACTCCTCTAGAATTAGTTATATTGGCTCTTACACCACAACAACAAAACAAATTTAGATACATCTTAGTTAGCCAATCTGGACACATTTTATTGAACAGCAGCATGAAAGATTTCCTCTGATCTCTTATCCTGTTTTTCTCCTTCTCCCTTTGCGTAACTGCTTCTTTATTACATAGCATGAAACTAGATTATATGAGGCTGTGTTTCCTGTTGTGTCAGTGTTTCAAAAAATGCTATAGCAAACCTTCTTGAAAGGGTCTTTGTCATCCAGATTTTCCAAGAGGGTCTAGAGGATCCAAAATAAATCAAAACCCTGAGATTTGAAAGTGCTGTCTATTGTTGGACCAGGCACCTTCTTCTTGGACTTTATCTTTTCTTGAAATGGTAAAAAGTAGAAAGCTTCATCACCATAGAAACTCTGCATCAAAACCAAGAGGTAAACTGAGCATCTCAATTAATTACATGAACAGCTTTTTCTGTGCATTAACTACTGAGCTGTTGAGTATCCTGCTGCTTGCCTGAAGCATGCATTTGGGCCTATCATCTGCTTGCCATCCATGGTATTGATGTTGCACTTCTACAATGCGGTGTTAAAGGCTTTCCTGTGCTATATCTCAAAACTTGAGGAAAGGTGTTGCAACCATATGGAGCCTGTGCGTGCAACCAGCTGGGTGCTTCAGGTGGAAGCTTGATATTGTAGTCTTTCCCTGCCATGTGGGGTGAGTTGCCCAAGATGCCCTTGCCTCCTTGTACTCTATATTTGTTTAACCTGCACACCTGTGTTTCATCTTGTAAGGTTTTATATACTGACATTTAGCTGCTAGGAGAAGTTGATGTTATTGATCTAATTCAATTATTTTTATATATATAAATATGCATATATTATCCTGTTCTTACCAGAATGGATAGACTAACTATAATGTTACAGTTCAAGTAGTAGAAGATAGTGGAGCAAAGGGGAGTCTAAAGTGTATAGAAATTATTTGCAACTCACCTTGGGCCTTGCATCATAGACTACTCCATTGAACATCTGTTAAGTATATTTTCACCTAATGGGAATATCAGTTCCTGGTTGTTTTTTTTTTTTAGATCTAAGGTTATCTACACAAGGAATCTAGAATATGACATTTGCTGCTGTGCAGGCCCTGTGACATCAAGTGTTGGTGCCAACATTTTTATTTTGTCCTTCATTGGCAGACATCAGACCTCAGGTGGTTGGTTTTGCTGAGGCAACTCTTCTAAATAAGAGTTAGGGTTGGGACTGCCTTTATTTCAAAGCAGTTGAGATATTTACAGCTTATTTAGTCAGCCTTGGGGACCTGTCATAATGTCAGAGGAGAGAAAAAGTAACAAGGGAAAATTCAGGTTGGATGTTAGGATTTTTTTTTTCTCTGAAAGAATAGTAATGCATTGGAACAGGCTGCCCGAGGAGATGATGGAGTCACCATCCCTGGAGGTGTTCGAGAAAAGGGTTGGTGTGGCACTAAGGGACAAAGTTAGTGGGCATGATGGGGATGGGTTGGCTGTTGGACTAGATGATTTAGTGGTCATTTCCAACCTTAATGATTTTATGATTTAACCTGATTTGTTACAGAATTTTACCTCTTTTGGCTGGAGACACAATTGTGATGCCTGAACATAGGTGTGTATTACCATCAGTGTCCTCAGAGGTCTGTAATTCCTGGTTTGAAACTGTGCCACAGTCTCTAGCCTTAAAAATGAAAGTTATGACTGAAAATGCAGGCGTTTCTCTGGGCTGTGTCACAGATGGCGGGGATAGGTCCTTCTTTAGAGAACTATAGCTACTTCTGAAATCAACACTTTACATATTGTACATGACTCAGTTCCCTATTGAACTAGTGCAAGTCACTACTCCCACCATTCCAGACTTTCTTGCATGACTGAGAACAATATATATATATATATATTTAATGTTCAAGCTTTACATCCATATTGTACTCCCTTGATACAGCTGAAGGTGTGCACTCTGCAGTTACCAGGCAGTGAGGTAAAGGAGCCATGTGTTTTAGTGGGCTCTGCATGTCCTTAGGGGTGGATATTTCCTCCTTGTTGCAGACCAGAGCCAGCAAGAGATTTAAGGTAGACAGATTGTCAGTGGTGTAACACAGCCATACTGATCTAAAGCATCTGAAGACAAAGGGACTAACTAGTTTTTCTCATATGTTCTTTTATAACTCAGAGATGTGGCTTTCAAGAAAAAGCTCTTATAAGCAAAGGTAAAAAATACTTGCTTTCAAGATGATTACATGTATATCTCAGTGGTTACATTTTGCAATACTCTCCTTGACTTAGCAGAAATAAAGTCTGTCTGAGGTTTTAGTGATCTTTTGATAGGAAACGGGCATTTTGGTGTCAGCTAAGGGGATGATTATTTGGATTTGCTTGCAATTAGTTATGCAGTGAGATCATCTCCCCTTGCATCCCAAATCACAGCAGGGAAGCCCCTTGGCCATACATACCCCAAATACTATTTCTCAGCTTTTGAGAAATGCTTCACAATGCTATCTAATTTTTCATGAACACCTCTTCTAAGGCTTAAAACAGATGACATTTCTTCTTCCATCTCTTTTGAATGGTAGAAAAGCCCTTTGAGACTACTGTTCCTTATAGTCTTTGAGTGGGGATCAGAATTGTTGCCTAAAGCACTAATTAAAAACCTTATAGGGACAGTGGTTTATATAGTAAGTAGTCTTATAAGATATATAAAGACTGAGAAATGAGAAGTTACCCCAAAGAAAGTTGGATTTAATGTATGCTAGCTGGTGCATTTTGCTCCTCAGATGGGTGATTCCTGTAGCAATTAAATATATAGAAAATGCTTTTATTTGAACAATATTATGACTCTTCAAATGAACATGATGTGCACACACCATGTTCTAGAATACTTCAGGCAGAGGTGCTACCAGCACACATCCTGCAGCCACTAATTTAATAGAAAAAACTTTCCAGCCATCTCCTTGCTGCCTCGGGCTCAAAGGTTAATGCCCTCTGTGGCATCCAGGCTGTAAAGAGAGCTCTGGCAGTAGGCAGCATATCCCTTTAGAAAGGTTCCACCAGTGATTTTTCTATTTTTGTAGCTTTTAGACAGGGTATCACAGTGTCCTGCAAACAGTACCAGCTCAGGAAAGAACTGTCATGGCTTATAAGCAGTATGCAGCATTGTACTGACATGTCTGGACAGAAGTGACATTTATTTGATTGTTGTGACCTTGATGCATCTTGTGATGTTCCAGTGCAAAATCAGAGCCTCGTGACATGTGTATTTCATAGATAAATGGCAACTGAATGCCTCAGTTTCACATGTCTCTCTCAGTTAGGACTCCACATTTTGATCATGTGGCAGCCCATCTACCTTGGATTTTTCCCATCTTATTTTCAGATCCCTAGAGATAGGCGAAGTTCAGCTTGTTTGCTCCATGTAATTAGGCATGAATTATAAATGTCCTGGGCTGTGTAAGAGGGCTCCTTTTGGAAATATTTTTTCTGTGTTTTGTGATTAGAAGCAGATCTTTCTCACCCAAGGAGTTGGCTCATAAGCGGATTTTCCTATGCAAAGGAGTGCAATCACAGGGTTTGGAAGGGGCTTCTGGAGATCAGTCAGTCCAATCCCCTGCTACAGCAGGTTCCCTATGGCAGGTTGCACAGCAAAGTGTCCAGATGGGTTTAAATCACTGCAGAGAAGGAGACTCCACAACCTCTCTGGGCAGCCTATTCCAGTGCTTTGTCACCTGCAAAGTAAATAAGTTTTCTCTCATGTTCATACAGAACTTCCTGTTTTCCAGCTTGTGCTGAGGTAAAATCTTATTTTTAAGTCCTATTTTTAACACTTGTTTTAAAGAAAGAGGATTGACCTTCATTTTAAATGATTAAAAAGTTCCGACTTGCATCAGAACAGGAACTTTGAAAATTACTCCCTCTTCCACTTCACTACTTGATCCCTTCCCTACAAAAATGCAAAGCACCTCCAAAATAACCCCCTGGCCTCCCGGAAGATGCTGTTCGACCTTCACAGAGATAGACTTCATTTCCATGCACCCATTTTGGACACAGCGTGGCATCCCTGAGCCCCGACACTTCTCCAGAGAGCAAATGCCCTGCATGCTTCCCTCCCTCCTTGTCCCTCTGCCGGGGCTGTGGGGTGATATTCCACACCCGTGTCCTTCTATCCCTTTGGGTGACAAGGAGTTCAGGGTGCTGGGGCAGCTGTTGCGCCAAGTGGTGCTGCCGCCGTGGAGTTGGGTAACCATAGCAACAGCATCATCGCCAGCATCCTCCTCCTCCTCACCCGCTCTCCTCCTCCTCAGCATCATCAGGAGCAGCAGCAGCAGCCCTGGCAGGAGCCAGAGCCCGGCAGCCGAGGCTGCAGCCAGCCGCCTGCCTTCCCCTACCTGCACCGTCACCCCACCACAGCACCGGCCCCGCCGCTCCCCACGGGGGGGCAGAAATAGGGGAGAGGGAGCGGAGGGATCCCGCACAACCCAGGTAAGAGCCTGCTGGCAAACTCCCCGCGATCGATGTGCTGTGTGCCTGCTGTGTGTTTGCGTGCGAGTGTTTGTTGCTAGTTTTCCGGCTTCCAACGGCAGTGTGATGACAATTCAAGGCAAGCATGTTTTCCGGCTCCTATTTCCCATCTCTGCCATACTGTACCCTCTCCCTCTCCTGCATCGCATTAGATGAGGAATAAGGAATAATATTTTAAAAGCTTGTTTGGAAACGAAGTGACTGGGGCACCTGATGTGATTAAGAGTGCTGAACGGCTGTTCTTCCAAAATAAAAGTGGGCAGCAGCCGCACAGCTAAGGTTGACATGGTAATTAATAACCCTTTAAAAAAAATGTCATGCGACAACACACTTCTGTCTCTGCCCACTCCACAGATAAATCTCTCTCATCGTGTTCAGCAGAGCTGCAAGCCAGGGAGGTGTGTGATAGCCAAGACCAGCAGGTTCATCTTAAGTGCTTTAAAGATGCTTTAAAGCCAGACTGAATCATTGCAATAACAATATAACTATATCTGCACATATATATACACACATACGTGTTTGTAAAAACACTGCTCTTATGTCTTTATACCTTCTAAGAAGAAAAATAAATCTTCTTAAAGATGTGGGTGTGATGGTCAGGCAGTGAGATGCTCACTTCATCTCCATATGAGAAAGCGTGAATGCAAACAAAAAGGCAGGAAAATAGCTCTAATCCAGAGGTGTGTGGGGACAATCCTTGTTGTTTTAAAAACTGAAGGGATCCAAAGCTTTGGAGTGTCTTTGTGAAGGAAAATGTCTGTGGATGAATGCGTACATGCTTGGGCAGTGCGAAAGAGGAGAGAATGAGAAGTAAGTTTAAGCCCAGCAGTAAGTGTTTGCTATGTAATGACTGCAGAGGGAGAGCTCTTTCCACCTGCATGTAAGTAGTATTTTTATTGTTATTCTCCCTCTCACTTTTTTGGACAGCAGTAAGGAGGGCTGCTGTTGCTGTCTCTGTCTCCTCTAACCCCCCGCTCTCTGTCTGATGTCCTTACGTTCCCCTGTCCTTCCCACATCATCCCTGTCTGCATGGCTGCATGCCCCTGGTTTAAATGATGATAAGCATTCTAACAGAAGGCTTTTGAGCTTGTCCCACAAGATGATACAGTCATTACTCTACTTCTCTACTATGCAGGGACACTCCGGATATGATTGCATGCCAGGTATTATAGTACAGGGGCATCTTTCGTGTGAAACCTGAGTTGAAAATCACAGGGCTTTTTTGTCACAGCCCTGTGTTTTGCTACTTGCTTGCAGATCCCTCTACAACTACCTGGAGCTATAAGATAATCTGTGATTTCCAAAAGAGGTATAGAGAGAATTGGACCCACCTTTTCTCTCTGATCATAAACAACTTCCTCCTTCAAGCTACAGCAAAGCAAAGAATTTGGATAGGCAGGACCTTGTGTTCTTATGCAGAAGTGTTGTAAAAATCATATAGGGATGATATCCCATTGCAAGGAAAGTTGGTGGGATGAGGGATAGGAAAAGAAAACAGAGGCAAGGCTTTGGAACAGATGCTTCAATTAGCAAAATAATTTCCTTAAGAAGCCTGACCTTATTATCACTACAGGTCTACAAGGGGCTGTCTGACCCTTGTTAAGAACAGTGCTCATGGACATGAGATTTATCAGAAGGGAATGATTTTGGATTCTTGTGTTAATTCAATACAGGAACTGTAAGAGCACAGTCGTCAGGACGTGGAACCAGCAGAGCCACATTACAGTGTATTTCTGCATAAGGTTTGGTGTCTGCCTGAAATCTAGAGATCATTCCAATTTTTCAACTTCCCCTTGGCAATAGCAGAGAACAAAAATACCTATGAAAATGCCCCTGAAAAGATCATATTTCTGGCACAGGACATCAGAGGCAGGATTAAAACTGTGTTTATATGTGTTGCAGAGATCTGAAGTGCATAATCAAGGGGCACCTCAGTACGGCATGGAGCAGTGATCCTCTCATCAGTACAGCAAATGACTGAAGGTCAAAGGGCTTTGGGGATTACATATTAACACCCTGCAAATATTCAGATGTAGTCTTACTTTGCTGCTTGCTGGCTTTGGGGAGATGATTATGGGGAAGGCAGAACTCATCCATGGACTTCTGATTACCACAGGGAAGCAAAACTTCTAGAAATAGCTCTGGGAAAGGCAGGAAACATGCATTTTTTAAAAGCAGTGCTTTGTCAGAAAACTACTCTGTGGAAGAAGCACTGTAAACTACTTTTTGCTTATGGAAAGTTGGGGCATCGTATCTGACATCAGTGTAAACAATAAAGATTCTTTTCCATATCAAATAACCAATTTTTAATGCTTGGTGTCCCCTGTCCCAACGCCTTCTCCCTTTGCTTAGAAGCGAAAGCTTTTCTATTTTACCTTTTGTCTTGTTCAATTACACTGATTCGTATAGTAACTGTCTTTCTATTGTTTTGTGCACAGCTGTTAACAGCTGGTCTCTTGATGACCACATAGTGTTGCTTGCTAGCACATTTCTAAGGAAAAAGCTATTTATGTAACTAATGGTATTATTAAGCACCTTTTAAAATCCAACTCCTTATTCTCATTAGTCACCCACTGTGTATCTTAGAGCTCGGAACAAAGGGAGACTTGTACTATAGTTGTCAGAAGTCAGCATTTGCCAACAGGTTGAAACAGGCATTTCTGAAATGCAGCAGCCTGTTTTTTTTGTTTTTTTTTTTTTTTTTTTTAAATAAGGAAGCTGCTGTTTTCCAGATTCTACCATACAGTAATCTGAGTCAAGAGAAGATATGATGATCTATGTTGTACCTGGCATTCAGTTTAACAATGCTATTCATTTTATTTTGAGGCTATGCATAAACTGCCTTTTATTACTCCATTCAGTAATCATATACTGTGATTTTCCTTGTTGCAATTCTGTAATCGTCTGCCTTTACACTGTATGGAGATTGGGCTAGATCTGCTGCTTAATGAGGCAGACACGTAACCATGGAAAATAAAAGTTTTTCCTGAGAGCAAGGGGAGGGTGAGACCAAAGATTGGACACTTTATCAGTTTGGTCCCCTTGAAATTAGGAGGAGCTGTGGAGCTGATAAATAAACTTCTTTTTTTTTCCCAATACCCATCTGATGTTTAGTCTGGTATTGGCAGGTTCTCCTCAAGTCCAAACTGTGCCTTTGCTTATGCAATATGGGCATTCGTGTCCATTTAGCAGATACTTAACTTCTGGTTTGCCCTGAAAAGGTTGGACAGTTGGGCATGGTCTTTGTAGATCCCTTCCAAGTGAACTATGCTATTCTGTTTTGTTGTATTCTATACCCTCTTCAGCACTTGGAAAGACTCCTTTTTTCGTCTATCGACTCAGTAGAGTAACTTCTTGGCTACTTTGCTCAGCATTTCCTTGCTCATTAGTTAAAACCTTCCCCAGGTTGGTGAGATGGGCTGTGAGTCCATGCTTCCTTCAGCACAGCCACAAGGCTTTGACAGAAGTGTGTCTAAGAGCATTATTAGTGCAGGTATCTCCCTGTGCACTTCCTCTCGTCTCCCTCATGTTGTTAATAGGTTGATGTTGGATTAGATGATCTTATCCAACCTTAATGATTCTATGATTCTATGAGTCCATCTTTGCACACTGGCAGTGCCCTACATGCTGCAAGAAAACCAGGGGCTGTGACACAGCATGACCCTTACTAACACTGCTCCTGGAGGTAGTGGGCTGAAGCTGCCCATAGCAGTTGTGGCTGCTGGGCTGATCCGGCTTTGGAAGGTCAATACCATGACTTACCTAATCTCAACTTGTCAGGTGAGTGAGTCACAAGTTGGCTCCTTCCAAATCAAAATCTGAAAAGATATATATATATATTTTCTCTAATCGTATTATTAATGTTAAGGATCCATCAGAAGAGGGGTGGCCAGCAGGGACAGGAAGGTGATTGTCCCTCTACTCTGCCCTTGTAAAGCCTCATCTGGAGAACTGGATCCAGGTCGGTGGCCCCCAGTACAAAAAAGACAAGGAGCTGTTGGAGAGGGTACAGAGGAGGGCCACAAAGACGTTTAGAGGGTTAATGCATCTCCCCTGCGAAGCCAGGCTGAGGGAGCTGGGCTTGTTCAGCTTGGAGAAAAGAAGGTTGGGGTAGGTGACCTCATTGCAGCCTTCCAGTACCTTAAGGGAGCCAACAAACAGGAGGGGAGCCAACTCTTTGAAATGGTAGATGATAGCAGGACAGTGGGAAACGGTTTAGTTGAGGAAGGAAGATTTAGGTTGGATGTCAGGGGGAAGTTCTTCACAGAGAGTGGTGAGGTGCTGGAACAGGCTGCCCAGAGAGGTGGTGGATTCCCCATCCCTGGAGGTGTTCAAGGCCAGGTTGGGTGCGGCCCTGGGCAACATGGCCTAGTATTAAATATGGAGACTGGTGTCCTTGCCTGTGAAAGGGGTGTTGGAGCTTCATAATCCTTGAGGTCCCTTTGAATCTGGGCCATGCTATGATTCTGTGATTCTGTGCAGCTATCCAGAAGTTTTACATTTCCTCTGTCTGTCTGCAGCAGATAGAGCATCCCAACAAAGTGTAAAAAAAAAAAACTCCTTTCCTTTCCTAAGATGCTGCTGGCATCCATGTGTTAATGCAAATCAGCAGAGAATCCTTTGTAGAAGGGAGTGCTCTCTCCAGTTCTTCCACAGAGCTCCAAGAAATCTGATGGCATTCCCATGTCTGTCCCAAGATCAAACAGGCCATGGTGTGGTTTTCGTGTGACTGGAGCACCCATACATCAGAAATGGCTATACATTAGTACTGAAGTTTATATAGTTGTGTCAGAAAAAAGGTGATTCTAGTTCTGCAGGAGTCCATGCAAAAATCCTAAGTGGACAAACAGAGTCACACCATTTTACTGTCTTACTGCAGTTGAGGCAGCATGAGATAGATGGGATATACCTTCATATCCTTGATGTGATGTGTGTTGTGTTTTCTCATCCTTAGGATAAGACCTGCTGGTACACGTTTAAAAAATTGCTTCTTTTGTACCCTCTGATTTGTATTCACTAGACATATTTATCTACATTTGTTCAAGTTTTTACTTATGTAGTGTTTTCATGGATAGGGTAAAACAGGTTAGTTTTAACCTACTGATGATGTGTTGTTGCACTAGTAATCCTAGGCTAGATATTACACATAATACTGGACTTCAAAGGAAGAATTGTAGATGTCAGTCTTTATACTACATAGCTGTACTGATAGTGCATAGCAGTGGTGCTACAAGAAGTTAGCATCTGTCTCTTTGGCATGGAAATTTCAAATTCTGTCTTCCTGGTAGCAGTGTGGCTCTTAAGGATTCATAGCATGCAGCACTACAAGTGGGGCTTTCTTAATGTAATTTGGCTTGGGAGAGACAACTCATTTGCTGCCATCACTGAGCAGCATGGTGAGCAGCAGGCTTTTTCTTTGTCCAGTCTGATGGGCAAATGAATCTCTCGTGTTGTGTTTCTATCCAGATCTGGTGACTAGGAAAGAATGTGGCTCTGCCAGAATCTCTTAACACGCAATTTTGCCTCCTAATGTGTTGATAACATTGCATTTATTTCTGAGGCTAAGAAGCAGTATGCCATGAGTTTCTTATGGTGAACATAAGCATTACTTGGAGGATGTGGCTTGAGCGAAATATTGTTTGCATCTTAGTCAGTATATCAGCCCCTTGTGCCAAAAGCACTGTTTCAAAGATGGAACAGTGGGAAAAGGAAGCCTTTTTTTCCTGAAATTACTTCAGAAAGAGAGCAAGAGGACCAGTAATTCCCGTTCTGGAGTCTCCTACAACCATGGTTTTTCAGTATGAAAATATTAATTCCTATTATATTATCTCCCTCTCCTGTTCACTCCTATCCTCTTGTTGCTTCTCAGTGGCTGTGACATGGCTTCACTGCAAACAGATGATTCTTGTCTATGTAACCTTATGATCTCACTAAAAATGCTCTTGGCTTCTGAGCACCAGCTTTGAGGGGGTCTATGTGAAATCACAGTGAAATTATTTTGTCTGTGTATGGAAAAACAGAATTTTGTTCTGTTCTAGAGATGATGGAAAAGAATAGGGCAAGAGAAAATTTTGGAAAAGCAGGTCTCTTTGAGTAACACTCTTCTGGATTTGTGTGATCTAGCAAAATATGTGTTGTGGCTGATTTTTTGGCTTCTACAGAGAATTAACCTCTGAGCTATACATTTTAAGCACAAGTCACAGGTTTGCTATCTTCTGATACGTGTGGCAGTTGCCCACCCTCTGTGTGATTGAGCACCTGAGTTCAGCAGGTATTGGCATAGTTCCCAACTCTCCTATGCCTTAAGACACGAGGGTATCTGTGAGACAAACCAGATGGATTTCAGTAGAGCAGAGCAGCGTCTGCAGCTGCAGGGGACTTCTTACAGGTGCTTACAGGCTACACCACACTGCATAAATCTATTCTACGCTATGCAGCAGTGCAGCTTTATTTATTTTCTTTGTTTTCCTGTCTTGGTTTAAAATCTCAGCTGAAAACATCTATTTTATGTCCATGTATTCTCATTGCTTTCTTTCTTTTTCCTTCTCCCTTTGCAGCTGCCTGAGCTGTGTGGGGGTACAGTTTTTCAGGGTAGATGTTACAGAATATAAAGTTGCATTGTGTTAGGTTCTAGAGTGCCTTGCTCAACAGCCAGCCAGTCCTTTCACTGCTGCAGTCAAAGGGATGCTTGCCACTGACCTCAGAAATGGCAGGATTTATCCCCATGCACAAAAGGCTTTTCAGAAGAAAAGATAATACACAAGGGTGTACAGAGATTGTTGATTGAGAAAGGCATGGAAGCCTGAACCGTGTCAGTGGAAGGGCTTTTGTTGACTGTTCTGGGTGGATCAAAGTCACACTCCTGTTTCAACTTGGGATGCCATGTCCACCACAATGTTCCTCATCTTTGTGTGGGGAACTGAGCAGCAAAGCCCAGGGCACCAGGAGGCAGAAGAGGGACAAGGTGCAGAGAAGTTATGTCAGGAAGGCTACTCTTTTTTGCAAGAATAAATATCTGCAGATTATCCCAAAAGGAAAAGGAACAACAATTCCACAGGGTTATGTCAAATGTGCCAAGATGGTGGGGAAAGGAGGAAGATGTTGGGAGTTTGGGAATAGATTTAAATTGCATCAGTTCTTTTGTCTAGGGAGGGAAGAAACACTGTTGTAGTAAAAAACAGTGAGAAATGATCAGCAGTCTCCAACTAATTTTGAGTAGCACTGTAGATTAAACCTTGTTTTCTTTAGGTGACTTGCATTGGTAGTGGGTGACATAAGTGCCTTATTAAACTTTCTGTGCCAAGCAGCTCATTGGTTTTGTGTAGCTAATAATAATACCCTAATTGTGAAACAGAAGGTAGGATAACTCAGCATCAGAAATTGGAATGCAAAAATAGTTGCTGCCAGATGAACTAAAAATACACAACAGCATAACTCTTGCCTACAGCAGCACAGGCTGAACACACATCGCGTTCTGGCAGTGGGGACAAATGGCTTTCCTTTGTTTTCAGCAGCTGCTGATCAGTGCTGGCTGGTGACCCACACGAGCCACAGCCAAGCTCCGCCTCAGGTGTGTGCTAAGCCTCCTGCAGCAAGTTAATTAGTATCCTCAGCAAGTTAACCATTACCCAGAGCCATAAACAAGCTGTGCAAGGTGACTACTGAAGCCAGTTTGTGCTAGCGTGGGCAGTGACCAGCAAGGTGGGAATGACCTGCAGCAGGGACAGGGGGTCCTCTCTTCTACCATATTCTCCTGCTGTGTGTGCTGTGGGGATAAACAGCAGATGCTACAATCCCTGCTGAATTGTGTGCCTTGGAGTGTTCTCTACACAAGGGTTGTTTGTGCTCAAAGTGATTTATCTGCTATTCTCTGCAGCCTCTCAGAGCATACCCATCCTGTCAACTTGGGCATTACAAGGGTGAAATCTGATTTACCATGTGCTTGTTTTTCTGCTATGAACTTTGAAGTCTCTGTGCCAGTAAATGCAGAGTGGCATACATGCAGTGGTGATGGGGGAACCATGAAATAGATTCGTTAGATTTAATTAGGAGACATCTAATGCCAGCATCAGCCATGCAACACAGAACATTGTCAGATATTAGATCAAAGACAGGGCACACACTGTAGAGTAAGAAAGGTGCTCTGTGAAAAGAGATAATTAACTGTATTGGACACAAGTGATGAGGCATCTTCCCTGGAGAACAGACACAAAAGCAACATAGGGCTGAAAGAATGAAGGCAAGAAATTGAAATTCCTGCAATATGAGTAATAAATTCCAATTTTGGTGGGAATACTTCACTATTTTGAAGACAGAGACATGAAGGTCAGAAGAGGATGACTGGTTTGCTCACCACACCTGCAGGTGGGAGGAGTGACTGGTAGCTGTATTCTCATTTGTGCCTTGCTTTCCTTCAGTAAGTCAGGTGTCTGGTTACTATACAAAAAAGATGCTTTGCTCAGAGCAGAAAATGGCAGTATACTGGAGAACTGTAGCTAACAGAATTGTTTGAAAGATTCGACCTACAGGTAAGCCCCTTCCTTGATGCACCTAAGCTTTTCTTCTGCCTGTTTTCCTTCCATGGTGTATTATTACAAGCACTAAATGTAAGGACATGATTTTCCCTTGTGTCTCATCTAATGCTTCTTGGTGTCAGGAAATCTGCTGTAGACAGGCCAGGAAAAGCACAGAGGTTATTTATTCTGCTGTAGTTACTCTTGGGCTTCTCTGGGTTGAAGTTATTCTGAATAAAAGGAACATCAAAAATGAGAAACTACTTTCTGGGATTGCTATTCTACTTATTCTTCAATGAAGTGAATGGCAAAAGCCATTTTTACTTATATGGTAAGTTCATAGGATAATTCAGGTTGCAAGGAATCTCATGAAGTCTCTATCCCAAGCTCCTGCTCAAATCAGGGTCAGACTGCTCAAATCGTGGATTCAGACTCATTTATGTATGGGTTCATGCATACTGGCTTTTTCTAGTACAGCTTTTTACCCATCTATAATGAAAACCAGATGGCCTGTAAAAGCTTTGGATTGGTCAGGATGGTCAGCAGCATCTTTCATGGAAATATCATATTCACAGATGGAAGAGATCTGAGAGCACATGCAAAGAGCATTTCCATGAGGATTTCAGACCATGGAGGTGCCTAGAAGAAGCTCAGACACTGAGACATGCAAAGTGTGATAGAGGTGAAGATGAACTTCTCAGATGCATCCTTGGGCTGTCATCGGTGGGTTTATTCCTTGGCATAAGTGACTCCCTCTGGGAGGTTTTGGAAAGCTTTGCCAGGAGGAAAATGCTGGTGTTTATAGTGAAATGAGCTATGCTTGCTCTGCTTCTGTACAGGGCAGACAACTCTTTTGGGAGATAATGCCTTATGTCAGTTATTCTGTTATGGCTGGTTTGGAGGCCTTTTACCTTCATCGAGATAAGGCTTGAAGGATGACTTTTGGAAGAATGATCCACTCAGAGTCAGTAATCACCAAGAAAAGATTATTTTAGAAAATAATCGTTTATTCATTTCCCTCTTATCTCTTTTTCTCACCAAAAGCTCAGTTTAAAAAAGTTTTTGATTTCAGGAGCAATGTCACTGATAATCTGAAGCCTCTCATTGTAAGAACGCTTCAGAAAGAATTTGAGGACCAATTATATAAATGTTTCCCTTTTGTAAAAACAGCTTGGGACTTGTAAACATACTCGGTCCTCATCATTCTAAATAATTCATTATGATGAATTATTTAGTTGTATAAGCTGTGTTTCATGTAAGGAAATGCTTTTCTTAATGCAGATTTTTAGATAATTTCCAAAGGGGTAGCTGTCGTTTTGTTCTTCTTCTGTCTGCAGTGTGATTGATTTTATTTGTCATGAGTGTGTTCTTCAGGAGTGGCTGATGCTTGTCAAGGTGACTTCTCAGCAGTGAAAATGACGAGACCTTTCAGCAGAACGAGGCTTAGCAGAAGTCAAGGAGTCCACTTATTGTAGATGTGAAGAGGGTAGATTTTAGAATCATTGTTCATTTTCCAGAAGAAATCAAGGATGACAACTTCAAAACATGGGAGAGGAATAAAGGAAATGCTGTTATTGCCCAAATTTATTATTTTTTTATCAGCGCTCCTTCATTTTTGAGGCTTATCTGTGAAACTAACTCCAATTTTGTTCCATTTTTATATTTTGCTAACTCTCTTGCACTTTCTTTTCTCTCCTCTTCCTTTTTCCTCCCTCACAAACAGATGAGTTTGAAGACAGCATGAATGAAACAAAATGTTGGCATGGTCTAGCTGGATTTGCTGACAAGAAAAACATTGTTAAATGTGAGACATATGCCTTAATGTGTGACTGTAATTTTATAGAAACTTTTATATGTTATGGTTGGCAACAGAATCCCTATAGCCTATTCTGGCTAGAAGGAACAGTGTTTCTTAATCTTCAGACAGACGCACAATCTACTCAGCTGAAGTATGAGTGGTGGAGTGAATCTTGGTTATGAACAGTTCCATTGAGTTATGTTTTATAAATGTAGATGGTTATACAGCCATGGTGCACTTGTGATAAAGGTTATGATGATCTCATTATCAGTAGTTCTCTTTTCTGTCTTCATCCCACATTTGACATTAAATGACCTGGAGGTACTGCACTCCCACTGTGGAGCTCTGACTTGCACTGGACAAGAATATCTTCTCTAGGAGTTCAGGGCTGGAAAAACCAGAGGGTTATTGACTCCAGGTTATCCTGTGAGACACTGTTTGTGCAGCCAAGACCACTGGGTTAGAGATGAATGCCCCCTTGCATTTGGGGTCTGGTCATGCAGTCTGATTACTTGTTGAGCTGAGGTCAGCTCTTCCCGCTTTCTGAGAAACTTGCACAGAGCCCCATTCTCCCCTTACCTTCTTACTTAAGGGTCTCTATGTAAAAAGACTGTTGCTAGTTCATGTATGGGAAGATAATGCCATATGAGTGTTCACTTTCTAAATGAGATTCTGGTCATGGGTAGAATTGAATTTGCTTTGCTTGTTTTCTGTGGTGGCTTCAACTTCATCTAAAGTTGCCAACCTCCTCATGGACAGGGCAGAGGAGAAGCTATTTCTAAGCCATTACACAGATAGGCTTTTAAACACCTACTTTAGGATGGAAAGTTCACGCTCAAACTTTGCATCTTAGGGAGAACCTGGACAAATAGTTGAGGAAGAACTATTTCCGCTGTATGTGTCTGTCATTCCTCCAGGCATATCCAGTGTTATCCATCTTGCAAAAGATGGAACATACTGTGGACATCCTGGGCCTTAGGCCTATTCCCCAAGTGCCTTTGCTACTTCTTTTTAAGTTTCCTGCAATATGTGATACGGTGATCTTCTTGATGCTGAAGAGGTCACATGCAGGCCTCCTGCCTTTGTCATTCAGGTTTCCAAACCATTCTGCTTATGGCCTGGCAATACACCCCTTTTCTCATGACTAGTTACTTGCTGCGCTACAAGAAGAAAAGGAATGCTGAAACAACCCTAAGCACTGCTTCACATTACACACTGTAGGGGTAAGACGTAGTTAGGGAGTGAATGGTTTACTTGGAAAACAATGTGGCCTATTTGGAGAAATCAATTTGAACTTTGAGATTGAAAAGGCAATGAGTCAGCTTGGATAGTTGAAGCACTATAACTGCCTTAGCTTGGTGCACAGCTGCACCAGAACATCACTGCGATCTACCCCATGTGGTGGGGTCCTCCAGCACTGCCCTATCTCAGCCATGTTTCCCTTGCTCCCTGTAGAAACTGTTTGGAGGCAGCTTATGCACACCTCTGCAGTGGTTCGGATATGCAGTACCCTTTGTTTGGAGGAGTAATTTAGCTCATTGTGTGGGTGCATTTACGGGAACACACAGCTCCTCTTAAAGAGATACTTATGTATCTGGCAGTTGCAGAGGTGATCGTAGGACATTAAGGAAAAAAAATATATATTTTGGTGGAGGAAATTTCCATTATTCACCAGTTCTTTGCAGGCAGCATTATTAATTGTGAATATGTTATTTATATCTTAATAGCTTTTTCTGAGCAGGGGGAGAAGAATGGTGGGGATTTGATTGCCAAAAGGATGAGGTATAACCCCGGCCATTCTGTGATTCTGTGATTCTGTGAGGTACTGGAACAGGCTGCCCAGAGAGGTTGTGGATGCCCTGTCCTTAGAAGTGTTCAAGGCCAGAGTGGATGGGGCCCTGGGCAGTCTGGTCTAGTATTAAATATGGAGGTTGGTGGCCCTGCATGTGGCAGGGGGATTGGAGATTCATGATCCTTGAGGTCCCTTCCAACCCTGGCCATTCTGTGATTCTGTGTATAGATAGAATAGAATATATTCTATCTATATCTATATCTGTGTATAGATAGTGATAGAACAGTTTGACTTGGGAGGAACTTCAAAAATCATCTTATTCCAACCTCCCTGCCATGAGCAGGGACGCTTTCCACTAGACCACGTTGCTCAAAGCCCCATCTAATGTATCAGCAACAGCCTTGTGAAAAGAATTGTGCATTAAGGTCTTGTACTTGCAATAGAGTGACAATGAGTAACTCCTTTCCAGAAGGTGGATGGGGCATTCTGGTCCCATTTGTGGCTCTGATTGTGGCATGTGGTGCAGCATGAGCTGGTGGTGCAAATGCCAGTGTGAGGGGCTGTAGCTGCTGGAGGAAGCTGTGGCCCTTCTCCAGCCAGTGAGTAGATAGTCTTGTTGTAGTACTACACTGCATGATGCTAATAGGGTACCTGATGGGACAAAGAGCACTGATCTTCCAGGGTGGTTTTTTAATGTTATTTGGTTTTTTTTTTTTTTTTTTTTTTTTGTTTTTTTTTTTTTTGTTTTTGTTTTTTGCTTTTTTTTAGAGCATACTGCATTTTGGAAGCTCATTCCAAAATTTTCACTCCTGTTTAGTGTTCTCTTAGGACAGCTTAAACATTGCTGAGTATATGTTGAGAAGTAAACTTAAATGGTTGTTCTCTCTCTGCTGTTGTGCAATATGACACACAACTGTTGAATTCTGTGGCTGCTCTCACAGGGTCTGCAGGTCAGATGAGTGGGTTATCAGCAGAAATCTAAACCAATCATGTATTATTTTTTTCTGTCTTCTAGTCTGGAGCAATGGAACTGCTGAGGGAGAATGTAAAAGGCTTTCTTATAATTTTGGGAACGTTATTTATCTCATTTTGTTTATGAATCCTTGACAAGTCTCAGCAAATCTACTGTGAGCATGTATTAAATCAACAATCTATAAAAAAAGGAATGATCAGCAAAGCAATAAAGTTGTAGGAAATGTAAAATTATCAAGTTCAGCATGCGGAAACAACAGATCATATGAAGGAAATAGAAATTCTCTGTTGATGAATACAAGGTATTATACAATGGAAATAACTTGAATGTCTCAATACCCCTTGCTGTGTTCTAATTCTCAATGCTTGAGGAGAGAACCTTAAGAAAACTTTTCTCTGTGTAAAATCCTTTCTCA
The DNA here is from genome assembly GCF_019238085.1 of Lagopus leucura. Taxonomy (NCBI): domain Eukaryota; kingdom Metazoa; phylum Chordata; class Aves; order Galliformes; family Phasianidae; genus Lagopus; species Lagopus leucura. The sequence goes on along the minus strand of NW_024962263.1, from coordinate 86,044,223 downwards.
GCAGGTAGAATACTTGGTGCATAAGAGCTGGAATGAGAATTATTTGTGAAAATAAGAATTAATCGTGATTATTTTCCTTCAAAGAAATGTTTGACAATTAAAAACAAACAAACAAAAAACCCTGACATAATTCTATGGAAAGTATTGATCTTCTAAAACTTAGTGTGTGAATAAGCTGGAAACTAAGTGGACTCTAACCCTTTTGGAAAGCTCAGGCAGTTTTATTTTGAAGTGCCTACCTTTATTTCAACCTTCATTTGTCTTGGAAAACCATTCATATAGAATTGAAAAGAAACAAACAAAAACCTTCTCCAAATAAGCCAAAAACAAAAAGACAACACAAATGAAACATGCTGATTCATTGAATCACAAATTTTCAGATCAAGATATTTAAAAAAATGCAGTTCTGTGGGAAATACGGGGTTTTCATTTTGAGTCTGAACACATATAAACACACACCTACTCACACAGTCAGACAACTTCTTGCTATATGTCCCACAGCATGCTGTCCAAAACATTGCACTGTATGAAATCCTCTAAAATAGTGCATTTTAATCTGGTGGTTGTCTTCTTTGGATTCTGTATTTTAAGTAGAAAGTTTCAGAAGCAGGTGACCAGAACTATCAGTGACAGAAAGACTTCCATGCTTTGGATTTGCAAAGAATTAAAATGTTATTTCAGTTGTGAATATGGAAAACTCAGGGAAAGTTACCCTGAGTAACTTTGACTTTAACTTTTACCAGGGAAAGTCATGGAGCAAATCATCTTGGGTGAGATCACAGGGCCTGTGTGTGGTGTCTATGGGATCAGGCCCAGCCAACAGGAGTTCATGAAAGGAAAGTTGTGCTTGACTGACCTCATCTCCTTCTATGACTGGTAGACAAGGGAAAGCCTGTTGATGTAGTCTACCTAGACTTCAGCAAAGCCTTTGACATGGTCTCTCACAGTACTCTCCTGCGGAAACTGGCTGCCCACGGTCTGGGCAGGTCTACCCTTCTTTGGGTAAGGAACTGGCTAGAGGGCCGTGCCCAGCGGGTAGTGGTGAATGAAGTGAAGTCCAGCTGGTGACCTGTTACAAGTGGTGTCCCCCAGGGCTCGGTACTGGGGCCCATCTTGTTTAATATCTTTATTGATGACCTAGATGAGGGGATTGAGTGCACCCTCAGTAAGTTTGTAGATGACACCAAGCTGGGAGGTGGTGTCGATCTGCCTGAGGGTAGGGAGGCCCTTCAGAGGGATTTAGACAAGCTGGATCACTGGGCTGAGGTGAATGGGATGAGGTTCACCAGGGCCAAGTGTTGTGCCCACAGTGCAGGACCTGACAACCCCATGCAGTGTTATAGGCTTGGGGACGAGTGGCTGGATGAGTGTGAAGAGGAAAGGGACCAGGGGGTGTTGGTTGATGCTCGGCTGAACATGAGCCAACAGTGTGCCCAGATGGCCAAGAGGGCCAACGGCATCCTGGCCTGCATTAGAAATAGTGTGGCCAGCAGGGGTAAGGAGGTGATCATCCCCCTGTACTCAGCATTGGTGAGGCTGCACCTCAAGCACTGTGTTCAGTTTTGGGCTCCTCACTACAGGAAAGATGTTGAGGTCCTGGAGTGTGTGCAGAGAAGGGCAATGAAACTGGTGAGGGGTCTGGAGCACAAGTCTTATGAGGAGTGGCTGAGGGACCTGGGATTGTTTGGTCTGGAGAAGAGGAGGCTCAGGGGAGACCTCACTGCACTCTACAACTTCCTGAAGGGAGGATGTGGTGAAGAGGGATTTGGCCTCTTCTCCCAGGCAACGAACAGGACACGGGGCAGTGGCCACAAGTTGTATCAGAGGAGGTTTAGGTTAGACATGAGGAAAAACTTTTTCAGAGAGTGGTCAGGCACTGGAATGGCCTGCCCAGGGAGGTGGTCGAGTCACTGTCCCTGGCAGTGTTCAAGAAGTGTCTGGATAGGGAGCTACGAGATATGGATTAGTGCTTGTGGTAGCAAGGGTAATGGGAGGAGAGTTGGACTAGATGATCATGCAGGATGTGATTCTACGATTCTATGATTTTATGAATTCCATAATTGAAAAATCTGTTATTGAATTTTAAGCTCCTATCACAGAAATTAATGAAGTTAATTGAATGTAGAGGGGTTTTTACACCTATTCTTAAGGTAAGAAAGGTAGCTGACATGCCAGACTATGTTCAGGAGTGCACTGCACAACTAGCTACTGAGTATCTAAGATGATAATCAGATGAATTATTTACATTTTCTTTTTACATAATTTTTAATAATGGAGGAGGAGGATAAAATTCTGTGAAAGTGAAAAGCAATACACTGAGTATTGGTTAAAAATATTTTTAAGCCATGAAGCTTACCAAAAAGAGGGGAAGGGAAGGGAAGGGAAGGGAAGGGAAGGGAAGGGAAGGGAAGGGAAGGGAAGGGAAGGGAAGAAAGGCTTAGCAAAATTTAAAGAAGAAGTAAAAACACACTGTTCAATTTTACAGACACTGAAAACTTCCACAGTTACAGCATGAAATTAAAGTATCTTGTGTCTGTGTAGAGGCTGAAAAAGAGGCTATATTCCCATCAGTTTCATTTTTTGCATCAAGTAATGTCTGAGGGCAATTATGACAAAACTTGCTCATCGGTAAATGCAGTCTGTAACTGTTCATTGCAGGGTTATTTTTACTTCTTATTGAATTCTCTTTCATTGGTATTGCTGTTGCATATATGTTTTCAATACTTGTCTCCAATACGCTGAAGTCAAAGGGCGATCTCTGAGACCTATTTCTTGGTTCATAAGTCCCTATCCATACATAGAAGCCATTGTAGGTTTTTGTTTTTTTTTTTTAATTCGGCGCTGATATTGGTAGGCCAGAGAATGCATAACATTAGGCTTTATTGTATAGACAACTATATCTGTATTTTTATTCACTTGTTAAATGTCACAGTGCATTCCTTGTTAAAAGGCATTCATATATCCTGGTTTTGGTGCTGTGTTTCTTCTGCAGTAATGTATGTATTTTAAAATATATTAATTAACTTTCTCTGGTTCTTAAAACTGCAGTGTTCATGATTGCACGTTTAAAACGTGAAGGTTAAAGGCAGCAAAGCCCTAGCGGGCAAACTTCTTTCTTTTCTTCCCAGCTTAGAAAAAAGCTCTACACCTTGTCCCCATTTTTCATCTTTGTCACTGTCTTAGGATGAGAGACAGAGGTCCAAAGTGGCTAGGGGAAGTTCAGATTGAATACTAGGAAAAATTTATGCTCAGAAAGAGTGCTGAGATATTGGAACAGGACGCTTAGTGAGGTGGTGGAGTCACTGTCTTTGGAGGTGTTCAAGAAAAGGGTAGATGTGGCACTGAGAGGCATGGTTTAGTGGTGGGGATGGGTTGATGGCTGGACTTGATGATCTTAGTGGTCTTTTCCAACCTTAATGATTCTGTGATCTACCTTAGGTCACACTGCTGCTTCGTGAAGACCGGTCCAGATACAGTGCCCCATGAAAAATAGGGCCTGAAATCAGTGTTGTTTCAGCAGGTAGCACAATTGATTTCATCACCTCTACCCTCACAGACATGTTCTGCTTTATACTTTTTACTAACTTGCCCTCAGCTCCAATCTCTTTGTTTTTGTTGCCTCTGCATGGAAACATGCCGCATTTCAGCTACATTTCAGCATTAAGCCGAGCATGTTTGAGTTTATTCTTCCTCTTATTCCTCTAACCAATAGTTAAGACAGAGAGCTGTGTTTGCTTGTCTCCTCTGCTTTTGAAGGTTAGCTTTTTTCTTTCCACTCTTCCTTATCTTCAAAATTAAATTGTATTTGCCATAGAACCGTAGAATAGCCTAGGCAGAAGAGACATTAAAAGATCATCATGTCCAAACTTCTGTGAGAAAAGGGAGCCTAGATGAGGTTATCCAACACCTTGTCCAGTTGCATCTTGAAAACATCCAGTGATAGAGGTTTTCCATGCCCATTGGGAGGTTGTTCCAATAATTCATTGTTCACACTGTAAAAAAATTCTTTCTTACATCAAGACAAAACCTTTTCTGGTGCAGCTTGCACACAGTTGCCCCTTGTCTTCTCCATATGGCTCCTTATGAAGAGAGCCTATGTTATCTTTGTAGCCACCCTTTAAGTACTGGAATACTGTGATGAGTTCTCCTCCAAGCATTCTATACACCAGGGCCAAAAGACCTAAATTCTTCAGCTTTTTTTTTTTTTTTTTTCCTCATGGGGTGAGTTCTACAAACCTGTGATCAGATGCAGCACTTAGAGACATGGTGTAGTAGACACAATGGCGATGCAGTGATGGCCAGACTAAATTATTTTGACTTTTCCAACATTAATGATTCCACGATCTCTGTGGCCCTCTTTTAGATCCTCTCCAGTCTTTCTCTGTCTTTTCTGGACTGTGGGAACCAGACTTTGACAGTGCTCCAGGTGCAGCCTAACAAGCATTTTTCATGCTTCCTGATTCCCTGCCCAGTTTGGATAAGTGATATTAAAGGGGATTTGTCCTTATGCTTCCTAATCACATAAGAAATGGTAAAAATTAAGTCCTTAGTTTATTTGATTTACGCGTTTGTCTCACTAGGAAGCAGAATGTGGGTACTCCATCCTCAGTATCTTGTTCTGATTTAAGAATTTAACAAGTTCCTGCAATCAACTCAAGTCACTCAAATCTGCTATTTTTAATTGTATCTGCAGGCCCTTCATCTTAGGTGGGCTTGGGATTGCTGTGTTTTCTAGTACAAGAAGATGGATTATGTAGCATTTTAATGGGCATGGTCTTGGTGGGTTTGTGGTTGGACTAGATGGTCTTAGTGGCCTTTTCCAACCTTTGTGATTTTATAATTCTATGATCATATGCATTCTTTCTTTAATTTGCTGGCTTCCTTTTCTGTACCTGCATTCCTTTTCCTTCTAACCTATGAGCAGTCTCTTCTTCACCAAAATCTCAGCATCTTTCCCATCACTCTCCTCTTCTACATCTCTATTACCATCTACACTCTCTATATTAGATAGAGGGCAAGTCCTGAGAGGAATTAGCTCCTCTGCTATCAGTCTTCTGAAGGACCCCATCCTCATCTAATCCAGGGAAATTATAGAAAGAAAATGACAGCCTTTAACGTTGTCCTCTATAAGCATTTGCAACTAATTATGAAAGCTACAGCTACCATGAAAGCAGATGATAAACTCCTTGAACAGGTCTCTGAAGACTGTATTAGAAGCGGATGAGTCACAGTTGCACCAGCTGATTGCAAAGAAGTGGGTGGGAGGGGAAGAGGCCATGTACTTTGTTCTGCAAGGTACAAAAGAGCTGTCAGCAAGCCCTGGAAATGAGCAGGGGTGAGTTTAGACTGACAGCTCTGCAGCAGGAAGATGGAGGCAGCTGAGTCAAAAAAATGAAGCATGAGTTTTTGAGTCAGTTCACACCTTGGAAACATCCCATCCCAACAACAAGAGTGGGAGATCAGTTGAAGAACTGCTGGGTTGTGGAGCTATGCAGTTTATCACGTGGAGTGGAAGATTTATTGGTCTTGCTGTTTGTATCTTCTTCAATATAAATGTTTGGAATTAGAATGCATTTTGATTTGAGTCAAATTAGTAAATGCCTTTAAGTTCCAGCATTTAAGATTGGGGTGAAACTATCTACATATGTGGCCCAATACCCCTTGCTTGCCCCATGATCTTGCAGAATCCGGAGTGTGTTGTATTTGTTTTGCAATAAAATTGCAGCATTTTTTGTGGAAAACTCACAGCATTGCAAGCTGAGAAAATTCCTTTCTACATGTTGATGTTCAGCCCAACTATGGTTCATAGAATCATAGAATTATTTGAGTTGGAAAGGACCTTTAAAGGCCATCTAGTCCAACTCCCCTGCAATGAACAGGGACATCTATAGTTAGATCAGGTTGCTCAGAGCCTGGTCCATCCAGTTAATGTGTTACAGCACTAAATCAGAAGAGATTTGTCTGCTGTGTGAAGCTAAGCTTTGGCCTGTAGTTAGTTCCTGAGGCTTAGGGAAAAATGTCACCATGTGGACAAGAGATTCTGCAAGTGCTGCTCCGCTGATGGATGATGTTCCCTGTGGGCCCCATTAGTTTGCGGTGTTCCACTGTGAACGGCTCTTTGTATGATTTGTGCTTTTTAATGATAAGTGTAACCACAAACATCAATATGCTACATTTAGAGATTATAGTATTTGGCCGTAACATGGAGGGTGATGTACAGGGCTCAGAAGATACAGACCTGCATTGAATGTGGGCTTAAACAAATTAGTTTTGCATGTCTTGTAAAATTCACCCAGCCTAGACTACATAGTGTTTTCTGCTCTGTATGAGGACATAATGCACTTACCATATTTGACACACCTTACTTGGGTTTTTGAGGCATCACTTGGCTTTTTGAGATGTGCATCTTCGCTTGCTACATTTAATATGCCATATGATACATAAAGCAGAATACGGTCTTGCAGATGGATGGACAATGGAGGATGGAGAGCCATGAGTTAAGTTTAGCATGGAGCCAGCAATGCATTTCATACTATGAAAATAAGAAGCTATGGAGGACTCGTGACTGGGGGATGAAGGCAGTGTGAGAATGTAGTCTTCTTGCAGCACAGAAAAGCAGTCCACAGTGGTTGATCTGGAATAAAAATGACAGCATTCTGGAGCAGGTCAAAACAATTCAGGCAGATTCATCATCAATAACTGATTATTTGCAGCTAAAATTAGACTTGGAATTGGCATTTTGTATCTTAATTAAAACAGAGCTATCTTTATCAATAAGCTATGACAACTTTGAGGAGACATTTCCTAGTGAATGTTAATTCTTCAGTCGCTTTTGATTAGTAGATAGGATTACATTAAAATCGATCCTTCTCCTGAGGTCCATTTGTGCGCTCTTCCTGAGTATTGAATTACATAGCTGGCCTCGTTCCAGGCACAGGTCCCCCATCGAGGCAATGAAATCACAGCTACAGAGATGCTCATTTGTGTTTTACAGTATGCCATTTATTTATTACAATGGGCTCAGGAGACTTAGCGCCTTGGTGAGATGTTATCTTAGGCTTCAGATCTCTGTCAAACTTTATTACTTTCTTTTCAGTTCAGTTTGCACATAGCTGGCTTTTGAAGATTAGAGGGGGAAGAGGTAAGGCAGGAAAACAATGTCATATTTAAAATGTAGGCCTAGTGAGATTTCCCCGGGTGCACAAAATGAATTTCTGAATTTCAGTCTGGGATGAAATGTTACTGGAGGAAATCAGAGAAATGCATTACCTTGGAATCACAGAATCACAGAATTGTAGGGGTTGGAAGGGACCTCTAGAGATTATCGAGTCCAACCCCCCAAGGATATGGGTCTTTTAAAAAGGTGTCCTCACCTGGCTCATGTGTGGGCTTTGGACAGCCAACCCTGAAAGAAGCTGTCTCTAAATTGTGCCAAGTTTCTGAAATTGTTCATTTAAGGTCCCTTTGAAGCTGGTGGGAATCAATGACATTGGTCCTCACTGAGCAGAGATGAGCTCTCGTGTCTTTGTTTTCTGTTTCAAAGTTGTTTCTTAGAAATTGAGAGTAATTAAAGCTATGAATAATCCTTCCTAGGGAAACTGGAAAAGCTTCATAAAAAGTAGCAGAGAAGAGCTGTTGACAGTCTGGGAAGTGTAAGAGCTGGACAGCTTTCTGTTTTACTCCCTCCCACCTTTTCCATCTGTAGCTCTTGTCATCAGTCAACAAGCCAGCCAGGAGACGGTGAGAGCTAAGCGGTGTGCACTCCCTTAAAGGTTCAAAACTACATCTTTCTTTCCTCTGTGATATCCTTTAATAGTCAGCATGCTATGTTCCCTGACCTACGTAGTTGTGATCTGGAAGCTATCTTGCAACACCTGACTGGTTTGGTGGCATTTGGAGTTATATGAGTATCTCTTGAGAGTGGGAACTGATCTCTTAACTGAGCCTATAAGCTTAGTTCTAAGCCTGCCAAGGCTGAAATCTGAAGTGGAAACATATATATAATTTAGACAGGAAAAATAAAACATTATGGGATTCCTTACACTGTTGTAAACAATATTCTGTATCACTTTGTTTATGTGATTTGGCATCTCTAGCAGAATTAATGCTCTGTGATGTTGCTAAGAAGGATGCTTTGCCAGAGTGGAATGGAAATAATGTGGAATGAGAGTGACTGATATTACTTGAAATGAGGAATAAGAGAGATGCACAACAGCAGACTAATTATGTAGCTTGTCTTCTTTATTTTTTCAAGGAAGGTCACATTTCTAAGATTATTGTCAAATGGAGAAGACAGTTATTCAATGTCTTGGATCTGATTATTAGTAGATTTATCTACTACTCTATTAGTAGGTTTATATTTATATGCCTTTGAGGTATGGTAGGAGTTTCTGAACAAGCAAGATAGACACAATATCTTGTATTTTGCAGAATGAATCTCTCATGAAGATTCACCTTAAATATCTATCGTTCAATTTTAATCTTATTTACTTGACTTTATTTGATTTATTTATTTTTCTGTAGCAATACCTAGGGTTCAGAGTGGATAATTTATCATCTTGGACTGTCATTCTGCCAATATCTCACCTGTAATCCTGGTTGTGCAAATTCATTAATGAGAGTACAACATTTCATGTTTCCTGGAACTACACAAAATTCTGGGAGGTGATGTAACTGCAATTTTTTATTTTTATTTTTATTTTTAAACAGCGATCCTTTAACACATGAGAAAGTATCCTTAATTAGATTGGTTAAAACACAGAAACGTTTACCAGCTTTGCAAACTGAAGTTGATGATGATAATTCTCTCTTGGAAAGATAATGTGAACACAAACATATGTTGTTTTAAAACAGCTTGTGTCTTCTGCAGAATTATAGAATCATAGAATGGTTTGGATTGAAAGGGATCTTCAAGAGCATCTATTTCCAGCCCCCCATTATGGGCAGCGACACCTCCCACTAGATCAGGCCCCATCCAGGGTGACTTTGAATGCTTCCAGGGAGGGGCATCCAGAACCTCCCTTTGGCAACCTGTTCCAGTGTCTCACCACCCTTACAGTAAAGAACTTCTTCCTAATATCTAATCTGAATCTACTCTCTTCCAGTTTAACGCCATTTCCCTTCATCTTGTTGCTACCCGCCCTTATAAAATGTCAGACCCCGGTTTTTCTGTAGGCTTCCTTCAGATACTGGAAGGCTGCTATAAGGTCTCCCCTGGCCTTCCTTTTATCACTGATGTACCTGTAGAATTTCTTCTTGTTCCCCTTTGTATCACTGTCTAGATTTAATTGTATCTGTTTTGGCTTTCCTAACCTTTTCCTTAGCTGTTCAGACAACTTCTTTGTTGTCTTCCCAGGTAACCCATTCCTGCTTCCACTCTCTATAGACTTTGTGCTTAAGAAAGAAGCTCCTTGTTGACCCACAGATACCTCTTGACATTCTTGCCTGCCTTCCTTTTATTGGGATGCATGGAGGAGATGACTCTTGAGGACTGACCAGCTTTCTTGGGCCCCTCTTCTCTCCAGGGCTTTATTCCATGTCACCCTGCCAAGCAGTTCGCTGGGGAGTTTGAAATCTGCTCTCCTGAGGTCCAGAATGGCAAGCTTGCTGCACACCTTCTTTGGTACCCTAAGGATCTTGAATTCCACCATTTCATGGTCACTGCAGCCAATACTGCTTCACGTTACTCACCAGCCCCTCCTTGTGGGTGAGGACAAGATCCAGCACAGCAGCTCTTCTTTTGCATTTCTGTACCACTTGGAAGAGGAAATTATCAGGACATTCTAGGAACCTCTTCAGTTTCTGGTTCCCTGCTGTTTTGTCCCTCCAACAGATATTGGAGTAGTTGAAGTCCCCCATGAGGATAATATTTTGTGAATGCAAAGCTGCTCCTGTTTTTTTACCGAGGGCCTCGTCCAGCAGTCTGTACCCTTGCCTTCCCTTTAACCCTAGCCCATAAGCTCTCTGTCAGCTCTTCAACTATCCTCAGATGGAGATCTATGTACTCCAATTGGTCACTGATGTAGAGAGCAACACCCCTTTCCTTCTTCCTTGCCTGTCTTTCCTGAAGAGTTTATACCTGTTTATTCCTACATTTCAGTCGTGAAAGCCATCCCACCACATCTCAGTGGTGCCAATGCCATCATAGCCCTGTAGGCATGAGCATACCTGTAACTCTGCTTGCCTGTTCCCCATGTTCTTTGCATTAATGTACAAGCATTTGAATTGGGCTACCATTGAGGCTGATTTACCAATTGGAATACCCTTATCTGGCGCCTTAGGTCTTGCTGTCTTACTGGTCTGTGATTTAGCTCCAGATCCAGGACATCCATTACCATCATCAGCCTCAAAGTGAGATGGTTTGAGGATCCCTTTCCCTGGCAACTCTAGTTTAAAGCCCTCTGATTAAACTAGAAATTTCCCTCCTTGTTAAATTGGAAAGCTAGTTGCCAAAAAATCTCGTTGCTGCTTTGTGCTGAGGAGAGAAACCTCCCATGCAAAACTGAAAAACAAATGAAATAGGATGCATTCAAAAGTACAGAACTAATTGGAAAAAGTCCTTCTGATTGGTTTTATGTATTTCAGATGTCTTTGCAAAGCTATGGGAAACTTGCATAATTTCATTTCTTCTGTTCATTTTGGGCTTCTGCAGTGTTGTTTCTTGCAAAATAGGGGCCTTTCCATGCTGTGTCTCCAGAGACCCTGTGGTGCACATCTGAGTTGTGCTTTCTTGGGACACTGTCTCACTTGACTAGTTCATTTTGTTGTATGATAGCTGACAAGGAGGATGAGGAATGTTGACTTTTCCTTTTTTATTTCAGTTTCTTCATTCTCCTGAGGCTAAATCTCTCCATGCAAAGAATGTTTTTGTTCCATTTAATTTTCCTGGATGTTAGCAGCTTTCTCCCAACTCTAAGAAAGCTTTTAGTAAGCAAGCTGGTTCTCTTTTTGTGCCTATCTTGCTGTGTGCAAGTTGGAAGTTGTTGCAAGCTCCCTACTGTTGTGATGAACATTAGAGCCTTGAGGCTTCCACACACCTGAACTGTGTGGCCGCATTACACATACTTGTCTCACCAGAAAAGACTCCTTCTTACAGTGTAAAGGGTGTTTTTTAGCCCACTGATTTATGTGAGGAACTGAGGGGAGGCTGCAGATCTTTGATCAACTAGTAGATCTCTACATGCTTTTAAAGCTAGTGGAGCTGTTGCTTAAATTTGATTTTACTAGAAACGTGAGGCAACACATTTTGGGAGCAATCAGTCCAGTAGTGCCAACTCAGTATCTGACAGACAGCATGAAGTAATGTCATCAAGTAAGGAACAGTGATTTGGAGCATGTTGTGGATAGCTAAGTCTCACTCCCTGCAGATTTGCTTGCTCAAATTTGGGCACTATTTTTGCACTTTCAACTGGAACTGCCTCGGCTTTGGGAGTGTGCCTCCAAAGTCAGGTTAGGCTGCAACAGGGCTTTGTCTGGGGAAAAAAACAAAAAAACAAAAAAACAAAAACAAAAACCAGAAAAAAACAACATGTTTCAAACAATATCCATGTATAAAACTTCTCATACCTGGTCAGCACAGCTTTTGCACGTTGCACTGGAAGAGCATGTATAAGGCAAGTCATATAGACTTTCATTTGGTGTTTCATTAGTAGGATAATTTTACTTATTCCTTGTCTAGTGAGACAGCATTTTAGTTGAGCTCACTGCTTTGACATACAGAAAATAAGCATTTCTTATGACTTCATCAATCCAGTACACCATAGTAGACATTTTCCTTATAACTTTCCTTATAAGTTTCTGAGGTCGATTAACACTGTTCTTCCTCTACTAGTGATTAGAATTGTTAATGGGTCTGGAATAAAGCAGACTGCTTTGTGCCCAAGGGACTCTGTAGATCAATGCAGAGAGGTGGCAGCAATCTCTGGCCAATTAATTGTCGGTGATTTTGATAATATTGTGGAATATGAGACAAAGTAAAGGGCCTACTTTGAAGCAAGAATTAAATTTTATGTGCATTCTAAGCATACTCACTGATAACTATCAGCATGTGAAAATATAAGGAGTTTCAACTAGTTATTGATATTTAAGTTATTGAAACCATATACATTTCTTCATACCTTTCACCTGCAGTATTGCTAAAGTACCTGAGATGGACACAGTCAGTAATTACAGTCAGTCACTGAGGATGATGCTTCTTGAGAGGCGTGCTTACCTAAAACAATCTGCTGGTGCCTAAATGAAACAAATACTGCTACAAAACTTCTTTTGTGAAGACAGGGATTCTCTGATATAAAGCCAAGGTATTTATTGGCTTGAATTAGACCAAGATTCCACCTGCTAGTTTTCCAGAATTAAGCCTTCTAGTGCTTACTGTTGGACAATCAGTAACTTCTGCAAGAGACACAGATGGGGGGCTGAATATCTCAGTAACCATTTCAGACATGAAATTCTTTTTCAGTTTTTGTGCATCCAGCAATTTTTTAAATTATAGTACCCAACACTTACAGCTATTTACCTCTTCAAAGCACTGCACATTTATTAGCAAATTAATTACTGCTTCATTACCCTGTGAAATACCCTGATAGTTATCTGATTATTGGACAGTCCTCCAGTGAATGAGAATAACCATGTAGGTTATAAGAATAGGTCACATATGGTAGAAAACTCAAATAAATATTTACTAAAGGCTGAGACCACCTGTCCTGTCTGTACTGGACCAGAATCTGAACAATTTGATCTAGCTATAGATGTCCCTTTTCAGGGAGTTGGACTGGATGACCTTTAAGGCTGCTTCCAACTCAGATAATTGTGTGATTCTAGGATGACTTGCATTGCAAAGTTTATTTGCTACATATAAATCCTGTAATGTGACAGATGACAGAGAACAGGAAGAGTGAAGGGATGTTTCTGCAGTCATAGCAGCAGTCATGGGAGCTTCTGTTCACTTGGGAATGCATTTGCTGGGAGTGGCTTAACAGACAGTACTGTCAGCTCTGCAGTCTTCTCCAGAGAAATGGGAATGGAAATGCTGTGGTTGAAAGGAATAATATCTGAAGTGATGCAATTAAGAGGAAGGTTTGAGTGGACAGAAAATCTGATCTATCTTTTTGGAAAAGGGGAGCTTCCATTTAATTAGTATTCTTCCTTTGCCTTCTACAAATTTAAGTATTTCCTTCTAAGAAAATATGATCTAACGTGAGGATTAATTAGACTGTTAACCACATTTATCTCCTTTACACAAGAGATGATTCCCTGGTGAGGGGGGAAAAGGGATGTTTTATAACGAGTAATGAAATTATGGCAAATTAGAAAATTAACATAGTGTAGTGCCTGACACAATTTTTTTTTCTATTTGTAAGACCAAATATGTTAGGCTGTCAGAGCCTCAAGAGCTAAATGCTGGGGATGATGGACCCCTAGTGCCAAGGCTGTACAAATAAGCAGGGGAAAGAGTTGCTTGCTGGGGGCTAGGAGGAAATCTAAATGACATGGGGAATTGTTCCATGCCTAATAAAGCTCTAATTTCTGTGACTCCTTTTACAAAGTCTACAAGTTTTAAAATGCAAATGTGGCTCTTTAAATGTACTTATCATACTTAGGAATCTTTAGGATTTCTAATTGATAGTTTTGCATAGATGTTTTTATGGTGAAGGTATGCATTTAACATTTGAGAGTGATAATGGGATTTTTAGGCTATTGGCATGAAATGGCAGCTTTTCCATCTAATAGCTTTCTCATACTTCCTACCTGGGTTGTCTAATGGACTCCATGCTGATTTGACTTAATAAAATATTGGAATTAGAAGTCACCAGCTGCCTTGTGAAGGGTACAGCCACACATCTATTGTAAGAATTAGATTTCCTCCTATCTGACAGTAACGTACCTGGAAGTTATGGATAGGGTAGACTAGCAAACACCTGCTTAGTTTTAATTTCTGTTGAGATAATAGGTTCTTTGTTTGAGATTGTGTGTTCTGAACTCATTCACTGCTTAGTTTTTCTTTTGTTCATTTCTCTCCTTGATGGATTTGTTCTCGTCCTTTCCTGGAACTTTTTTTTTTCTTACAGTAGGTTATGCTTCTGTTTTTCCAATACCGTGTTTCTCATCTCTGACTTTCAGCTGGAGTTTGTACTAGAGACACTGAGTCAATGATTTGGCCAGGTTTGTTCCTTGCTGAAATAAAGCTGACAGCACGTTTCTGTGCTTTTCATTTAAAGGAATGGATCTTCCTAGCTCATGGTACCCTCTGGTAAAAAGGATGGTTGTACTGTGAACATTGTTTATGCATATGAAATTATCTCATTCGGAAGATGTATTTAAGATTCTGCTTCATGGGACTAGGAATAAAATCCCCAAATTTTTAGTTTATTCTAGCACTTTAAAATTTAGCTTTTTGATTTGGTTTTTGTTTTTTTTTTTTTTTCCTCCAAAGGTTAATGCAGACATGTTGAATAAATAGTTATGTATGTCGTATTTATACAACCCTTTTTCTGGGCCAGATTCCGGATTTTCTTGATTTCGTATGTTTTGTATCTCCTCAGGAGAGACTAATTCTATGTTAATTACCATATTAGGGTTGACTCAGTTAACAAATATGGTTTGTGATTTATATAACTTTAACAGCACCTTACCTGCTAACTTTTTAATTGGATGTTTAATTCCATTAATCTGAAATGATATAATAATAATAATAAATTTCTGTTCAGCTCACTGGCTTCTGTTTTTCCTGTTGTAGAGTACCTTAGAATCTCTCCAGGCTCCACCAACTTTTAAAAGCAATGGGTTACTTAGGTGCACATGCAGGCACCTAAACTCAGATATGGAACCAAATCCCCACATAGCGAGGTTCTTTAAATATTTTGTTGTTGTATGGTAATATGTTCCTGGTAGCTCTTTCTCTTTGTTTCATTGTTTTTGGTCTTCCACATTGACTTTGAACACCAGTTCACAAGTATTTGATGTAATCTTCATAACATGGTGTTATCAATAGTTATACTGTGACTACTTCATCCCACATTTCCTTGTGTCCCATTGCGTTATTGTTTTCCAGCAGTGATAACTATCTGTGTTACCTATGAGTTTCGTAATTTGTTCCAAATTCCAGTAATGTTCCTATGACATTTTGTCTACCAAAACCATCTCGATCTTACTCATTTCAGTCAGATGTTAAAAAGAAAACAAATTCTTGAAGTCCTCAGATGTAGCTTGGATGTACCCTAATGAAGAACCACACATTTAATCTTTAAAATGGCCTTTCACGGTTTTATCTATATTCTGTTATAGTCTTTATTTATTTATTTTTTGGGGGGTCAATTTCCTTGTTGTTTGGTTATGCCGTCTGATGGAAAATATTTAAAAGCTACAACTGCAGCAGAGAATAGAATAGCATAAAGATCCCAGTGTCCATCTGTCTCTGAATTGATAAACTCTGACCAGGTCACAGACAATCGTGCTGTCTGCAGTGTTTAATTCACAGAATTGTAAGGGCTGGAAGGGACCTCTAAAGATCATCTAGACCAACCCTCCTGCCAAAGCAGGCTCCCTAGACCAGGTTCCACAGGTAGGCATCCAATGTACCTCTATTAGTCTATGAGGACAGGCTGAGAGCTGGGACTCTTCAGGCAGGAGAAGGTATACGAAGTTGGGAGGATTGGCTGACACGCCTGAAGGCTGTGTTGCCATTCAACAAGACCTGGATAGGCTGGAGAGCTGGGCAGAAAAAAACCGGATGAGGTTTAACAAAAGCAAGTGTAGAGTCTTGCATCTGGGGAGGAATAATTCCATGCACCAGTACAGGTTGGGGGATGACCTGCTGGAGGGGAGCTCTGCGGAAAGGGACCTGGGTGTCCTGGTGGATGACAGGTTGGCCATGAGCCAGCAGTGTGCCCTTGTGGCCAAAAAGGCCAATGGCTTACTGGGGTGCATTAAAAAGAGCGTGGCCAGCAGGTCAAAGGAGGTGATCCTCCCCCTCTACTCTGCCCTGGTAAGACCTCATCTGGAGTACTGCGTCCAGTTCTGGGCTCCCCAGTACAAAAAAGACAGGGATCTCTTGGAAAGAGTCCAGCGGAGGGCCACGAAGATGGTGAAGGGCCTGGAGCATCTCCCCTATGAGGAAAGGCTGAGTGAACTGGGTCTGTTCAGCCTTGAGAAAAGGAGACTGAGAGGGGACCTGATCCAGGTCTATAAATATCTAAGGTGTGGGGGGCAGAATGGCAAGGACGGACTCTTTTCAGTGGTGAGTGGAGACAGGACAAGGGGAAATGGCCAGAAACTGCAGCATAGGAAGTTCCGCACAAACATGCGCAAGAACTTCTTTACAGTGAGGGTGACGGAGCACTGGAACAGGCTGCCCAGGGAGGTGGTGGAGTCTCCTTCTCTGGAGATGTTCAAGACCTGCCTGGATGCCTACCTGTGCTACCTGGTGTAGGGAACCTGCTTTGGCAGGGGGGTTGGACTCGATGATCTCAGGAGGTCCCTTCCAACCCCTACAATTCTGTGATTCTGTGATTCTGTGAAGGCTCTGAGGAGACCTTATAGCGCCTTTCAGTACCTGAAGGAGACTTACAGGAAGGCTGGGGAGGGACTTTTTATAAGGGCAGATAGTGACAGAACGAGGGGAAATGGTTTTAAACTGGAAGAGAGTAGATTTAGACTAGATATTAGGAAGAAATTCTTTACTGTGAAGGTGATGAGACATTAAAACAGGTTGCCTAGTGAGGCTGTGAATGTGCCCTCCCTGGAAGCATTCAAGGCCAGGCTGGATGGGGCTTTGAGCAACCTGGTCTAGGGGGAGGTGTCCCTGCTTATAGTTGGAACTAGATGACCTTAAAGGTCCCTTCTAATCCAAACCATTCTATGATTCTACATTTGTCTCTGTATATATTATATGCTATACTTTCTTGAAGCATTAAATATTTTGAAAGACACCCTTATCTGCCTATTATCAGCCATGTTCAGGAGTGTTTAAAGAGGGAGTTCAGGTCCAGGAAAAAAATATTATGAGACTGCAGTCAAGAAAAATGTGGGCTGGTATTTGTTGTCCAAGCACATCTGCCAGATTCACAGATTGTCAGCAATTGCCATTGCGTAAAATATTAGTTAAAGGAAACACAAGTTGAAGTGAGAATGAATGGTTGGAACTTGTGGAAGGCTGTTCAGTACTGTGAGCAAGCTGATGGAGCACAGATTGCCTGGTGCAATGGAAGAAGAAAAAAGTATTTCATCCAGTATAATTTAACTTATTCATCAGTAACTTGGGATAGAATGTCTCCTTAGCAAGTCTGAACAAGAACTGAAACACAGAATGTTCTGTCTGAATATGTGCAAACATTTCTGTACTCTGCGGTGACTGAGCCCTGCCCACAGGCTGCCCAGAGGTGATGTAGAATCTTCTTGATGATATACAGAAGAAGCCTGGCATACTTCTTTGGGTGTCCCTCTTTGTGCAGATGTTGAACCAGATGGACCCAGGGATCCCTGCCCAACCTCAGCCATTCTGGAATTAACTGATTCTATTTGAACTAGCCCAAGAACAATACTACATGAGGCACTTTGCAGGGATTCATAGCTCTCATGCCTAAACATTTCAGTTTAGCATTTGAGCTAAGTGAGTGGAGTGAAGAGTGCTATTCGTAACCTTTCTTTCTTTTTTTTTTTTTTTTTTTCAAGGGACTAGAACCATGAAAAAGCTAAATGACTCATTCAAGTCACCTAGAAAATATGTCACAAAAAAAAAATTGGATTTCTTGTATCACAAGATTGCATAATGGTCTTTCAGTCATGCTTCCACATTGAGATGTGAGCATAGTGCAAGGCTATTTTGTATTGAATAAACATGTATGCAAGAGTAGGGATGTGAAATTAAGTTCTGAAAAGGATACAGGGGCTGCAGGAAGCCCAAACTGGAAAAATAAAACAAAAACAAAACAAAAAAAACAACAGATCAAGTTTGCTGTGGATCTAGCCAAGTTACAAATGGTGGAGTAATCCAAGTGGTAATGAGCTCAGGTCTAAGTTCAACACAATGGTCAGATTGAATAGAAATGATGGTTAGAGTAACTTTCTGGCTTTTAATCCGTTAAACTGGCTGAAGTGACTATGAGTAAAACGGAGTCAAAATTCATAGACAGAGGAAAATATTTTGGGGGTTCGTAAGATTTTCCTTCCTTAATATATTTTCCTTTGATTGGAAATTGTCTGTTGAATTCCCTCTGCATTCTTATGGCCATCCAAGAATGATAGCAGTCACTCTTGACTGTCTATGAAAATCCACAGGAGACTGGCACGTCATGGATAGATCTTAAATTCACTTCTTCTCAGCCGAATTATGAAAATTTGATATTTCTTTGTGCAAACCTTGGAAACTCCAATTCATACAGAATACCCAAGCATGTCTCTTCAGAGATCAGACAACCAAGCCCCATGTAGATGTATTTTATTTTCTGTCCAAGAAGAACTGAAACATTTTAGTTTTTGGTAGCATCAGACGACTGCACGACACCTCAGAGATCATCTAATGATGATGAAGAATGTAATTTGTTAGACAGCTCTTCTGATTCATTTGAACTCTATAAGATAAAAGCTCTTATGCGTATAAGAGTGGAACTTTTCAGTGGAAAACCAGAAGGTGACCTTCTAGAAGCTGAAAAGAGCTGCCTTGAAACTCAATATAGTCTATAAGAAATATTTTCTTTGAGTGTTCTTTCTTTATTGTTGACAGTGAAATGATTGGCTAGTAACAAAAGGGGAAATGTTAAAAAAAATAAAATTTCTGAATCCATAAAACTGTGATTCTGTAGCAGGAATCACAATTGTATTGGGATTTATTTTGGTTTTTAGCCATTCTTGGAAGAGAAAGGCAGCAAATTCAGTTCTTATGGAGCTTGTTGCAGAAGCCCAGGCTGTAGCAGAAATGTACTTTGATGTCTGACTGTTTTCGCTTTTGTAACTTGTTTCAACATTGTTCATCTTTGTCAGCACCATTAAATTTGAGGTTGCCTTTTTTGGTTTTGAGTTTGAGCCAGGGTGCTCCCTCAGCAGCAAATTCTAAAGCTCAGTGAAGTAAGAGATGAGACAACAGCGTACTGACTGGCTGTAATTTGAAGCATTTCCAGTACAAATGACAAAAAAAAAACACTCTTAAAATTTCAGGGTCTGCTCTTCAGTGTTGACATGCCCTTGGCATGTTTATGAAAGTCTTCATTCACCACCACTCTATGCTTCAAATGAGTGCTCAGGATATTTTCAGACACTCTGTGGTGGAGGATGTGCTCAGATATGGAACAAAGCCTTGCTGTTATCAGGACTGTTGCAGGAATTGCTAGCCATGTTCCTAAGCAAGAGAAGGGTGTTCTTCTTGAAGTTTAGATTTATCTATTAGATATAATCATCCAAGCAACAAGCTGGGAATTTAAATATAGAAGTGTCCTGTATTTGCAGTATATAATTCAGCATGTGTACATAATTCTGTGCATGTGTCTGTGTGTGTGTGCACACATGTTGGTAAGCATATGTCTTCTTTCTGTCTAGAATAAACATATTTTTATCAAGCACCAGCTTCAGCCACAGGGTTTCTTTCCTTCTAGTGGCTGTGGCCACTAGACTGCTGACTAAAGAAATCTTTTAATGGTGATAAATCTTCATAACTGCTTTCAGTCTTTAAGAACGTAATTATATTCCTTCTCCCCGCTTAAGACTGAGAAAGAAAATGCTATCTCTACTGAAACATTTAGCCACCATTTTCTAATGGTGTTTTCTAACTCTGAGCTGTTGACAGGCGGAGAAGAATGAAGACAGACTTCACAAAGTACAGCATGTAGATACCTCCCGTTGTACTTCCTTCTGCAGTAAAGTGTAATAATACACTCACTTTGCTCAGCTGGAATTTTACGTTTAAAAATATAATGTTCATGTGTTTTAGTGTGAAAATCTCTGGGAAGGAGAGGTGGGAGCTGATTCTTTACTTTCAGTTGTTGACTGGGTACAGCAGGACTAAGAATTTAATTATGAATTTACCTCAAACTCAGTTACATTGGGCTCTTCAAATTCAAGGCATCTTCCAGGTATTTCAGATCTCATCTTGCTAGTTAAATGCCTAGACATATCTGACTATGTTTGTATACCAGATTGACACCTCTATCTGATGTCCAGGCTACACTGAGCATTCTTTACTGAAATCCTGATTGAAGTGGATTATTGGTTTAGAGACTGTTAGATCAGATGCAATCTGTGGCTTTAGTTTATTGTGTACAAAATAAGAGGCAAAAAGGAAGAATTAACCTTAAAGTTTTCTGATGTTGTTTTAACTTATCAAAAAAGGGAGGCAGAATTTCCTCGGGGTAGAGAGAGAATTTTGGCATGGGTAAAAGAGAGAAACAACATTTTCCTCATCCTGTAATGAATCCCGTTATCCCAGGAATGTCCCATATGTGTGCACAGGCCAGGAAGTATGGCTCCTAAGGTCAATTTTTGTATGTACCAAGGTTTGAAGGAAGATAATAGCTTTTATGAGGAAAGGCTGAGTGAACTGGGTCTATTCAGCCTTGAGAAAAGATTCAGAGGTGATCTTATTAATGCTTATAAGTATCTTAAGTGTGGGAGTCAAAGAGACACGGCCAACCTCTTTTCAGCGGTCTGTGGGGACAGAAGGGGAAATGGCCATAAACTGGAGTTTAGGCCAGGCCAATAGGAAGTTCTGGATTCTCCTTCTCTGGAGATATTCAAGACCCACCTGGATGCCTACCTGTGCCTCCTGTAGAGGGCCTGCTTTGCAGAGGGGCTGGACTAGATCTCTGGAGGTCCCTGCCAGCCCTTACAGTTCTATGACTCTGTGATGCTGTGATTTTGTATTTTCCTGCTGCTGCACAGGAACTTGGGCAACATTTTCCTTTCATTAAGTCTGATGTTTTGGGCTGCTGGTCTTGGGAGTTTTAAGTGGTTGACTAGCAAATATTGCCATATAAAAAATTATCTTCAGATGTCAGGGAAAGATGTAAATGACTTCAGTCAGTTCCTCTATAATCTTCACTTGTGGAGTTGTACCTTCAATGTGTGATTCCAGTTTCTCTAGCAGCCTTCTGTCTCTTTGGTACTAGAGCTGTCCTTGTCCTCTGAAGAAGTCATGTATCTTCCTGAGAATATTCCTACTTCTGGTGGTAACAAAATCATAAAAGTTCTTAGAACTGAAAAAGAAGAAGGGAGGACAAAATAATTTCTTATTTAGATCACCTAATGTATTTTTTCCTATGTAACTTTACAGTATTTTGACTTGATATTCGGTGAGATTATTTATTTCAGTTCTTAGTGCAGCAATAAGAAAAAATGAAATAGAACATCAATCCTCATTGCACTTTACAACTTCCTGAAGGGAGGTTGTGATGAAAAAGGGTCTGTCCTCTTCTCCCAGTCAAATAGTAGGACCCGAGGAAATGGCCAGAAGTTGTACCAGAGGAGGTTTAGGTTGGACATTAGGAGAAACTTTTTCTCTCAAAGGGCGGTCAGGCACTGGAATGGCTGCCCAGGGAGGTGGTGGAGTCGCCGTCCCTGGCAGTGTTCAAGAGGCGCCTGGATGAGGAGCTACGAGATATGGTTTAGTGCTTGTGGTACTAATAGGAATGGGAGGGTGGTTGGACTAGATGATCTTGCAGGTCGTTTCCAACCTCGCGATTCTATGATTCTATGATAATGCTGGAAGGCTTTTATTGCAAATCCTCCAAAATTAACATCTTTCTTCCTAGATAGATGTTGACTGTGGAAATTTTTATTTTTTTATTTTTTTCCCCATTGAACCAGATTCCTGGTAGTTAAATTTTCAGATGACCTCTGTAAAATAAAGAAGCAGTGACAAAAGCAAACTTAAAACTTAAGAGGAAGGAAACAAAAAGATTCTCTTATAATCCTTCATGCAGTTATTTTTGATCAACAGAGGATTTTGAGACTGTGTACATTGTCAAATTCATATCCTGCTCCTGCATCCAAGGAGGTGGATCTGATAAATCTGACTGCAGATTATAAATATAAATTCATGGGTGGAGGAATCAGCCGTATGTCAGACACCTGCTGCACTTTCAGTTTTCGTTTATCCTTCTCCACTTTTAAAAGTCATTGTCCTTTCTCTGTTCTGAAAAGATATTTTTAAATAAATGCTCTCCAACTGGGATGCAGTGTAAGTAATTTACTGAGCAAGAAGGTTTTATATCATAAATCATGAGTATATTGAGAAGATTTCATGTATCAGTGAGCTGTATTATGTTTTCTCTACATGAGAAAAGACAAATTCAACTCTTTCTTCTACAGTCTACGGATCTTATCAACTGAATGTCCAGTGATTACTGTTGATAGGAAAGCACCAGTACGCTTAACTCTGAGAGGAATGTTATTTCCTCTTGACCGTATCAGAGGTGGTTTCAGCTCAGAAGAAGAAATGCTTTATTATATACCTGAAGTTACAGAGCTCTCCTTCAAGCAATATCAGAATTTGTCACATTCAGGTACATGCTATTTGAAATGGAAACTTATACAACAGACTGGTTCTCTGCATATGAGGTAGTCTTGGGTATGTTCAAATTGATATGGCCACACATTTGATAGGTGGTTCCATACCTGCTATAATGAACAAGTTGCATGTGCTCTGTTGCAAAAATCTTTTATTTCTTAAACAAGACAAATTGTGATACACTGCATAGAAATAGCTTGTGTATATGTTTAGAACACATGCCAGTTCAACTAACTAAATGAGAGTGAATTACTAATAGAAGATTTTTACAACAAAAGAAAATAGCTTCTATCGTTCCCACAATTTAAACTATGAAAAATTCATTGAAATGTTAATCTACAACGATGATCACTGCTGGGTAACAGTTACACTGATGTCCTCTTAACAACAGTGTATGGCTCCTAAAGCAGCTATATTGGCATTTCAATTTTTTCCTGGTACAAAAATTATACGGTGTCTAGAGAGCAAGTTCTGAATTGGTGGGTTATTTAAAGAAAAGGATGCACCAGAAATATAATTTGTTCAATAGCTATCTGAAAAAGCAGATGTGAAGATAGTGTAATGGGCTAAATGAGGTTGAAAGGCTTAGGTTGGCACGTGCATACTTCGCTAACAACTTCCAGGCAGGCAGCATACAGGTGGTTTTCAGTAATTACTAGTCACTGAGATTATTAGTGACTTGCTGATGTTAAAGTACCCGTGTACTCTATTTTAATGCAGTTTGTGGTGTGGGTATAAGGGCTGATTACCAGAAGCTGGGCTTCCACAAATTGCAGTTAATGGGAGCTGCAGGTGTTCATAAGCTCTTAAAGAAGAGGTGAACAAAGAGATTTTCTGAAATTTCTGATTTTCCTGTAGTTCTGTTGCAGCTGCAACCCCTGCTTCCTCCCACACTGGAGTCAGGTAACATCAAGGCTCAAGTGCCATCCGTAAGATTTTAGGAATTCAAAATCCTCTTTTCAGGTAAAATGAAGACTTCCCAAAGCAGAACTGTATCTCCCATTTCCCAGGAGAGAGCTCTGCCAGTGATGCAGAGGTTTGTCTGTTTTAAAATGTCTTTCTTGATTCATTTTAATTATCCTATTTTGTACTTTAAAAATTGAACACTAATGAGAGTAGGGTTGCAGCCAATGTCTCTTGCATGCCCTCCAAATTCTTTAACCCCCACTTGAAGAAAAATTTGATCTAATCTTTTTTTTTATTATTATTTTTTATTGTTTACACACATTGGAATATTTCCACTGGGGAAAAGCCAGAATAAAGCATTCTAGAACTTCCCTCTCATTACAGAACTGTGAGTACTGGGCTTCCTGCTGTAGTTGGGAAAGGAGGAGGATGTAACACTCAGCACTTCGCCTATGTTGGGTGACCTAGACACCAGGATGAGGAGTAATACTGATCTCTTTTTAAAAAGTATCTTGCTTGTAATAAAAGTGCCTGGGAGATTATGAAAAATGTTTCACCTAGGATTTATTTTTTAATAATTGTATATGTTTGATATTTATTTATATTTTTGTAGGGGAGATTAAGGTGATGAGAGGAACAACATTTCCATTTAGGTTGATTTCTATTTACCCCACTGGTGAAATTCTAAGTCTTCTCATTCATCCTCCTGTAGGATATTTCTCAATTTTCAGCTATCTCACAGCACAGTTATTAGAGTTTACTCAGGAAAATGTTGTTCCCTCTGTTGCAAAGAGGGTTATTATTATAGTGTATGGATTAATAGTAGACAAAACAGTAGATTTACTTTTAACATTTTTGCTCTCTGTTTTGGTTCCTGAGAATGTCACTAACAAATCTTGTCCTACAGATTTCAAAGTTCTACCAGGTAAGGATATGGCAGCTTCTAGCCAGTGTATTCAGTTTTAACTATCTCCCAGCATTCTTTAAGTTAAAAATATAAATAGAGGAAGTGATTTTACTGTGAAGATTTTAATACAGGGATGACCTTGTCTGACTATTCATTGATTCACATATTGCTACGGAGGTAATCATTTAGGATTGTAATCATGACAGCCTCTCTCTAGTCTACCTTACACCAGTGTCACTGGGTCTTTTAATCCCACTTCCCCACTCCTGCTCTTGTAATAAAACTGTCAACCACAACCAAATTATCATTGACCTGGGCAACTTGAGACAAGGAATGAGAGGTATACCACAAGCCTCCGGTGCTGTAGCTCATCCCTGCTCTGGGCTCCTCTCCTCTTCTCCTGCTGCTCTGTGTATGCACTGCTTCAGTTACCATTCTGCACCCAATCAAGGAATGATTTGGGTGGGTCGGTACAAGCTGTGAGTCTCACAGTTGTGAGTAGCTCTGCGTAGGTGTTTGCCAGGAGCCTGCTATGAAAGCTCAGATTGCTGCAGAGTTTCCACCTACCTCCCTCTTGAGATCCTACTTACAGCCCATTTTGTTTGTCTAATTGTTCTTAGGCTGTGATCTCAGCTTTGCAGAGTCCTGGGCTATGAGGAAAGGACACCAAGGAGGTGGATCTGATAGCCCTCATGTAGCACTTTAAGGTTTTTTTCTTACAGTTGTGACTGCTGAATTGCATGTTGACTACTTGCTTTGAAATATTCTTGCTCCTGAAGACAGGGCTACAAAATCTGTGTTGATGGTTTCCTTTATGTTTGATGTTTTTCTCTACATATGCCCAGCAAATATGACTCTTTATGATGTCCTTCTCCAGATTATCCTCTTGTAGTGACAACACAGATGTGCAGTCTAAAAAACCCTGATTTAGCTATAACTCTTGGGAGGATCATCTTTATGCTGCATGTTTGCTGCCAGTTTTAGCAGGCAACATGATTAGATTAAACTCCTTGTCAGCATGACATGACTGCACAGGACTGCAAAACATAGTCATACTTTAACAGACTGATTTTTGTTGGAAGAGACCTCTGGAAATAATCCGGTCCCACTCCTGCCCTAAGCTTTTGAAGGTTTGTCATGTTGTTCAAAGCCACTTCCAGATGAATTTTAAATGGTATGGTTTAGTAGCTTGTGGTACTAATAGGAATGGGAGGGTGGTTGGACTAGATGATCTTGCGAGTCGTTTCCAACCTTGCGATTCTGTGATTCTGTAAATGTGGTGTATGGAGATCCCACCACCTCTCTGGGCAACTTTTGAATGTACAACCACTTGTGTAGTGAAGATATTTTCCTTACCTCTGATCATAATCCCTTTGCTGCAACTCATGTCCATTGTCATCTAAGCAAAATATTTTGCTTGTCTCATACATTAAGTTTCTTAAGATCCTTTGGTTATTTATTTGTTGTATTGAAGATCTTTTTTGCAGAAAAGAAGGGCAGCACTTAGACTGCAAGGATTTAACCTGTCTTCTTTGTGAATCTTTGGTGCACTGAGTGATGTCTTTTAGATCACAAGAACAATAACTTCTAGCAGAAGGGGTAGGTTTTTGGTTTTACCCATATCAAGTGGGATAAAAAAGAGGTTAGCAGCATGACAAATTACTTGTCAACTGAATACCTAGTCCTATCAAAATCAGCTAATTCTTCATCTGTGAACCAAGCAAGCCTAATAAATTAGATTGAGGATGTTAGTATCAAAGTAGCTTATGTTCAGAGGTACTTAAGCAACCAGGGAGGCAGTGAGTGAAATATTTGAGTTGGCAGAGCTGGTAAGAAGGTGAGAAGTCATTTCTGCAAAGGGTTGAGACAGGAGAGCTTCAATACATAAAAGCAAGTAGCTTTGAAATGTCACTATAGATCTTCTACATCATAGTGCAAGTTTGGCCCTTTGTAAGTTTAACTGAGAACAGCTCCATTGCCTTGTCTGCATCTCCACTGCTTCAGGCTAGATGTCCTGAGTTTATTTTCACATTCATTTAGTGCCTGTGGCACAATATCACAGATACTGTGCAGGGAATAGGCTGTGCTGAACAAATGTTACAGCTCAAGCTGGAGGAAGAAATTGTGATGGAATATTTTCATATCAGAAAATGTTGTTTTTGTCAAAAAAGGTAGTGATAGTACAAGAAGGTGTTGATCGTGGTGAAATTTTGCTATGAGGATAAAAGTAGACTGGAACTGAAACATACTGAAACACATCAGCAATGACAAAATCATCTGCTTTGAAAAATTGAGTGTAAGAAGTTTCTTTTCACTCCAAAACAAAGACAACACATTCTTCACTTCTCTTGCTGTCAGAGGGAAGGGGATAATCATAGAATCATGAAGGCTAGAAAAGACAACTAAGATCATCTAGTCCAACCATCAACCCGTCACCACTGTGCCCACTAACCATGTCTCTTAGTGCCACATCTACCCTTTTCTTGAAAACCTCCAGGGATCATGACTCCACCACCTCCCTGGGCAGCCTGTTTCACTACCTCATCAATCTATGAGAAGAAACTTTTCTTAATAACCAACCTGATTCATCCTGTCGCTAGTTACTTCCTTTCCAATAGTCATAGAGAGAAATAAGGTCTCCCCTGAGACTGAACAATTCTAGTTTCCTCAGCTGCTCCCCATAGACTTGCGCTCCAGACCCTTCACAGATTTGTTGTCCTTCTTTGGACACATCCCAGAGCTTCAATGTTTTTCTTATAGTGACGGGCTTAAAACTGAACGTAGTACTTGAGGTATGGCTTCAGAAGAGCTGAGTACAGAGGTACGGTCATCTCCCTTGTCTCTATGACTACACTATTTCCAATACAAATCAGGATGCCACTGGCCTACTTGGCCACCTGGGCACATTGCTGGCTCATGTTCAGCCAGCTGTTAGCTAACACCTCCAGATCCTTTCCTTTTGTATAGCATTCCAGACACTCTGCCCCAAGTCTGTAACGTTGTATGGGTTTTGTTGTGAGCAAAGTGCATGACCCAACTCTTGATCTTTTGAACTTCATTCCATTGGCCTCAGCCCAGCGATAAAACCTGTTCAGATCCCTCTGTAGGGCTTTCTTACCCTCGGGCAGTTCAACACTCCCAGCTTGTTATCATCTGCGGACTTACTGAAGATGGACTCAGTGCCTTCACCCAGATCATCAGTAGAAATACCAGATAGGGCCAGCCCCAGCTCTGACTCCCCATGAATGCCACTAGTGACCAGATCAGCTGAATTTAACTCCATTCATCACCACTCTCTGACACTTCTTTTATCCTGATAGTTTTTTTTTAACCCAATGTAGAGTGTACCTGCCCAAGCTATGGGCTATGTGCTTCTGCAGGAGAGAGTAAGAAGTAAAAATGAAAAAGGAAAATAAAAAAATACAACCCTTCCAGGATTATTCTACTGTAAATCTGCCATGGGAAATGGCAAAATTCAAAAACAATTCTGATTTAAAATCCAATCTTGAATTCTGAGGAATGATTTAACATTGAGTTTATTTGAGGTATTATCCATGGACAGTATGGCCAGAGGCACTGATCAGGGTCCCCAGTCATAGAGAGCGCTTGCATCTGTTACTTTTTCAGCTTGCATCTCTAAAGAGAGGGAACAACTTGAACCTCCAAGGGCTGACCATGTGGGACTCCTTCCTGGAGCTGTAGTCCGTGCTTCATAATTCCATTGTATGTCCTCCAGAATAATTTATCATTAATACACCTGGAATCACAGACTAGGATGACTTCCTAACCCTGATTGTTCAAATCCTTGTTTAAAGCAGAGCCAAAGGTAGTGAGACTGCTCAGGACCTTATCCAGGTGAACATTTGTAATAGAAGATGAACATTTCTACATTGTTTTGCATGAGAGAAATCTGGAATTTAAAAAAAAAAAATATCAAAACAAATATTTTGAAATGAATCATTTTTTTTTTTCCATGTCCCTTTTCCATTACCCCTCCTCTTAATTTATCTAGGATGTAGAATTTATGACTGAGCCAATTAAGTCTTTTGCAGAAAATGTCTCTAGGTTAAATTTGTAAATGAAAGAAATCAGACAAAAAGCACATTGCAAATAGTTCCAAGCTGAAGAGTCTTTACAAAGTATAACAGGTTAGTAATTCCCTTTATGTTTTGAATTTTGGCTTAGTGATAAAACAAGCAGGACTCTGCCTAAGACAGTTGCATTCTCTCTATTGATAACAAGGGTCTTGGCATCTCATTGCAGGTTCTTAACAACTTTGGTAAATATTTAAAGCATACTGATTAAAAATTAATACAGTAATGATCCCTGGTGAAATGAAATAATTGAGCCTCTAGGCGCTACCATCATAATACAGCTAATTAGAATCATATCAGAGAAATGCAGACCAAAGAACAAACTTCTAATACTGGCTCCATAAGACACTATATTCCATTGGTCTATTTGGAGTGCTTTGATCTTTTCTCAGCTGCTGGAGATATCTAAGCACCAAAGAAGACAGTGAAAATACCATAACTGGTAATATTTTCCACTGACATCCTCTTCTGTGTGTTTTTTCTTCCATTTTCATGAGCATCACCTGCTTTCTGTTGAAAAATGCCAGGTTCTTTTCAGTTGTTTTGGGAATTTGTTTCATTTTCCTTCTTTACATGAAAACCCAAACCTCTCTGGATGTAGAGTATGCAGTAGCTGCCCCAACATCCAGAAAGCAGGAGCAGAGCCCCATCCTTCCCCACAAGCTCCCACAGCTGTGTGCCTCTGAGCAATTCATTGCAGCAGAGAGAGCACAAACTGGCAGCTTTGTCAAACTGCGTTAACCCAGAGAAGGACAGGTAGTGAGTGGGTTGCTACAAGAACTATTTATCCTTTTAGCCATAAAATTCCTGCTTCTGTGGAAGTTTGCTATCCACTCACCAACTGGATTTTTTTTCTCTATTTCCTTTTGATTGTGAAGTCCTGCTGTCCAGGATGAGCTTGCCTAAGCAAGAACTGGTTTGCAGTAAATAAAGCAATAAATACTTTCAGTAATCCAAGCTACTTGCCCAGTCTTGGCTTCCTGTGGATGCTCTATGTATTCTTTGAAGATGTGGGTCCTTGTTCTCCCTATAGCTGGGAAAGGCAGAGGAGAGATTTCCCAATATGGGGAATGGTTTAATTTAAAAGAGGGGAAATTCAGGTTAGATTTTAGGAAGAAATTCTTCACTCAGTGAGTGAAGCACTGGAACAAGTTGCCCAGAGAAGTTGTGGATATCTCATCCCTGGTGGTGTTCAAGGCCAGGTTGGATTTAGTGATTTAGTGGTTTGCAACCCTGTCAATGACAGCAGGGGCTGGAAATGATCTTTCAGGTCCCTTCCAACCCAATCCGTTCTGTGAGTCTGCTTCCCCAAGGCTGCTGAAGTGTTACTTCTGCTTAAATGAATGTGCTTTTCTTGCATAAAATGACTGTGGTGCTCTGCAAAGCTGTTGTCCCTCCCACCCCCTGAACTTCCAGTCTCATCCTTTGGCTTTTTTCTACCATGGCGACATTCCTGCTGTACAGTCTGTTAAATATAGGCTGGGTAGTTGGAAGATAGCTGGAACGTTTGTTAAAGTAAATGAGGCAATAAATGTCTGAGGTTATGATGAGCAGAAAAGTCAAGGTATTTATCAAATTGCCATGGGAAATAGCTTTGCCAAGCATTAAGTAATAAACTTTCAATTATAATTTTTATACTCCTACTGCTGAACACTTTTTAGATCAGATTTGCTTTGTTGGTTCAAATAGGGTGAGAGGTGAAGTTGTTTTGCTCTGTGAGTAGAGAGGAGACGAATGTCCTTGTGTGTGCATATGTACTCAGAGATATGTCTGTGCATTATGATTTTGGTGTTGGGTTTTTTGTTGTCATTTGTATTTGTTTGTTCATTTGTTTGTTTCAGTGCTTCTTTTTTTTTTTTTTTTTTTTTTTTTTTTTTTTTTTTTTTTTTTTTTTTAAATTAATAATCCTCCTGCTCTGGATTAATAAAACCTGCATGTTGATTTTGAGGATTTCAGCATTATCTATTAAATGGCTCTTAGGAAGATACTTACCTTTAGATGCAAAAAAGATGACTGTGCTTGGTTGTTGTTGCTGTTATCACTCTAATATTATCTTCTGCCTGATCTGAAATTCCCAGCTGTGTGCTGGGAGTATGTGAGTATGGAGCAGAAGTATTGCTAAAGTTTCCATATGACCAGGTTTTGCACAACTACTAAGTTTTGCCACTCATATATTTTCATTTCTATTAGGAATATTAATGGAGTACGCTGTTTCATACCGGAGTCTTTGCATCTAAGTGTTCATATCAGAAAAGCTTAATCAGAAAAAGTCCCCCAGGGTCAGGTGCTCTTGACATATCCCTGAATCGTTTTAACCATGCTCCAAAGTTTTCTGAAGCACAGAATCAAACTTTTCTGCTCTTCAGAGTTATTACTTCCCCCATCTTATATAGCACTGTTGCAATATTTAACACCTACTATATCCGGAATCTGCTCCAGCACCTGGATGCTTAGCCAGCAGCTCACAGGCAGCTTTTGTAAAAGCAGACACTTTCAAAACCAGTTTGTTAAAAGCATGTTCCTCACAAGCTTTCTGGCGTGCTGAATTCCCACTGAAATCTGACGTGTTCTTTCATACCTCTGAAATAGCTGGTGATTTCAGAGGGAGTCTGTGATGTGCTGGTTCTGTAGAATTACAACCTTAGCAGCTGTAACATCACAAAAAGACTTATTCCAGAGAAAGACTGTGTCGTAAATGAGGTGTTCAAAGACTGAAAGTTCCAGCTGCAGCTTGCTAACTGTGCCTGCTACCAAAAGTGATACTTCCCAGGAAAGTACTACTCTACCCGTATAGATCCTTCTTTTAAAATACCCCAACTGTAGAGAGCTTGAAATCCTTAGTGAGGATTTTTGTTGGTTTCTAATATAATGCTCATGATTTCCAGTGATGAGGTACCTGGCAGATGAATGACTGTAGTTAGTTCTGTGAAGACTAAGAATGCTGTCATACTTGTGTCCCTCTGTCCTGCTTTGGAAGCTTTAGCCCCTTGTCAAGAAGAGGTAGTATGAGAGATACTGGGAGTTCATAGTGCAGCTTATTGGCTGAAATCATGATGAAAGTGGCTTTTTGCTAAAGAAGGATTTTGAAGACTCCCAGTATGTTCTGGAAGTGTTCAAAGACAGGTTGAATGGGGCTCTGGGCAGACTGCTCTAGTGCCTGATTTAGTGGGTGGTAACCCTGCTTGTGGCAGGGAGGTTGGAACTAGATGGCCTTTGAGGTCCCTTCCAACCCAAGCCATTCTGTAATTCCATGTTTCACTTTGTACTCCAACAGAAACTTCTGGTAGAAGGCTGAGAGTGACAGGGATCTCTTTGAGCATCAAGACTAAAACTGTCAAAGTCAAAGCCAGGAATGTAAATGTAGGAGTTGCAGTGTTTAACCAGACAAGGCATAAGGTGGGGAGATATAGCAGTAACGTTGCTGACTATGCTTAAGCTCTGCCTCTCCCCTCTCATCTTTAGGGTGCTTCTTTTGATTCCCCAAACAGCCTTTTCAACCAGCATTTTAGGTTGGAGTTAAAATTTTCCTAGCCACTCTGGGATGTTCTTTGCTCTTGTCTGAGTGCTTTAGGCATGCCCAGATGATGCTTGCTCAAAGGAGTTCACCGAAAAGATGCAGGTTTTGAAGCTGCCTTGTCCCATTCAGCAGGGAAATGGTAACAGATCTGCTCTACCAAACTGATGTTGGTCAGGTCTTGTACAGAACTGCAGGTGTCAAGGGAGCTTTGTCAGTAACAGCTTGGAGAAGACACTGGATGAGGTGGAAGAAGTGCAGACTGGATCCTGATCTTAGCTTTGGCAATGTAGAGCTCTAAATTTAAAATGAGTCATTTTGTGCGTCTGGATTTTAAATGTTGGAAAATTTTGAGCTTTTTATTACGCCAAAAAAACGCCATAAAAAACAATTTGGAGTTCATTTGCTTTGCAGATGATTTTACAGGCACAGCAATTGGGATAAAACAGAAGCTAATTTTAATTCAAAAAGGTTGATTTTGCTTCAGAAGGGGTTGTTTCAGATTTAAATCAGTGTTTTATTATGTTCCAAGGGTTAATTACATATTGTAACTCTGTGTCTGTGGGGCTTATTAAAATGGGTCTTCTGCCTCAGCTGAACATTCTCAGAGCACAAATTGCAATCATATTGAAGAAATGCAAACCAAATGGACAAAAAGTACAAATTTTACAAATTTTTATCCAAAACAAATTCCTGCCCCTTTTCTTCTCTTTATGTCTAATAATGGATCCATGAAATATTTTTAAATCCAGTGGTTAATTTTAGAAATGTTTTGATCTTTTCTTAATGCTGCTGTACGGGTTTGGCTGAGAAAAGTGTATTATTTGTTTCAGAGCAAAATTTCAAATTTGCATTGAGCTGAAAGGATCAATAATAAATTCCACCTCAAACTGTGAATCTTCTGATGCTTTCCTAAATGAAATCCAGTGTTGTGTCAGGGATATTTTTATCCCTCTGACACAGAAATTGTGTTTTTCAGGAGCCTCGGCTGCAGAAATAATGGCTTATTATAGGAGAACATAGAAGTTATTTTAAAGATATAGTGGGAAATATCCTCCCATGGCATAAGTAGGCAAAAAATCCTTGGTCTGAAGCTGTACTGATATGCACTGGATAAACATCTGACTGCCATGAGAAATATTCCAGGTATATTTTTGTGCAGATTACCTGCTGTTTGATAATTAGTGCTTTTTGTACAGTAGCAACCCACAAACCCATTCAGCTTGACAGATTCATGAGAACACTTTTCGTAATTTTCAGAGCTTTTTGTACCTTCTGATCTTAACAGTGACATGTAGCCATACGCAGAATTTTTCAAAATAGCCATTTTATTGCTTTGGGTGGGGGTGGGACCTTTTCTATTTTATTGATGGCCAAATTAAAAATGTTTCACAAGGGAGCCACAGAATTCAAGCAATTTTTTAATAACACAGACATGGAGGGTTTCTTTCTTGCTTAGCATGTGAGTGAAATAAGATTATATGCAATAAGTAGTGCTCAACATAACTCATCATATGGCTGAATGTATCATTTTGCCTATGCTAGTAGAAAGAAATGTTTGTCACTATACTGAAAAGCAAACAAATAAAGCAATTCCAACATATGATTTTGCAAGTTATTCTATGTAAAAGAAATAAATCTGGAGAGGCCAAAGTCTACACTGTGGCAGAAGGGAGTGCATGACATTAAATGTATTATTCAGCTTCCAAAATATCGACAACGCTTTTGAATTGAACAGAGATAGTGTCAGAGTTCACTTGATATTTTAGATGTTCAATATCAAATTTACGTGAGGAGCTAGATCATTAAATTAAGAGTCTTTTGCACTCTCCAATGCACACAGTGTTGCTATTGATAACATCTTAACCATGACCTCAAGTGCAAT
This sequence comes from Lagopus leucura, assembly GCF_019238085.1. Taxonomy (NCBI): domain Eukaryota; kingdom Metazoa; phylum Chordata; class Aves; order Galliformes; family Phasianidae; genus Lagopus; species Lagopus leucura. The sequence goes on along the minus strand of NW_024962263.1, from coordinate 86,010,425 downwards.
TTTGAAGTAGGAAGAGGGATATAGTGCTTTCTGTTTTCTCATTTTTCTGTTCTCCCTGAGTAGGTGTTTAACACTCAACGACAGAGTAAGAACCTATTCTCTTAATGCCAGTGTGACCAGAATTATATCCAGCATAGTTACTCTTACTGCAATCAGTACATTCCAGGAATCACTGGGCTATTACTCAGTGTGTGATGTTGTCTTTGCTGCCAAGATTTTATCTCAGAAGACACACAGATGGCATGTTTCTGCACATAAACACAAAGTAAAAAGTGTTGGAGCAGCATGAAACATGCTCATCTTGCAATAAATCCTGCAAACAGAACTCAGCCAACATAAATTCTCTTTTGAAGGATGGAATCATAGTGTCATAGAATTATCTGAGTTGGAAGGGACCTTTAAAGGTCACCTACTCCAACCCCCCTGCAATGAACCAGAACACTTACAACTAGATCAGGTTGCTCAGAGCCCTATCCAGCCTGATCTTGAATGTCTCCAGGGTTGGGGCATCCACCACCTCCCTGGGCAGCCCCAGCTCTCTCTGTCCTCATAGAGGAGAGGTGTTACATCCTTTGGATCAGGGCATAATCCTAGACCAGTGAAATGCATATCCTGGCCAACAATATATTTTCTTCCTCTGGGACCTGTATGTTGCTTGGCTGTTCTGAAGCATAAAACACACTCAGGAAACACTCTCTTTATATCTACAGTTGGGATGTTGTGGAAACGGACTACATTCTTCTGATGACAAAGGATGTGAATGGCTTGGGTTGCCTTTCTTCATCTGTTTCATTGTGATATTTACTCAAATACAGAACAGAACATTTCCCAGTTTGCTATTTATGGCGTGCTGCAGTTGTGTTCTCCTGATTTTCAGTGCTGTATGAGAATTAAATTCCATGGATGTGTGGTTGCTAATAGGAGGATGAAATTTGAAATCTGAGATGAATATTTACTCAGTATATTTTCAAGATTATTATTAAAACTCTGAAAGCTTTGCTGAGACTTCTGCCTCCTAATATCAAACTGTTTTCAGTTTTGGAGCTCTTTCTGAGGGAGGAATCTGGTAAGCTACTGAAAACTGATGATGACTCCTAAAGTTCAAGAAAATAAGCCTTTATGTTTTCCTGCCCAGAATGATAGGCCATCACTCCTGGGCAAGAAGCGGCTTGCTGCTTTGTTACTTTGTTCTAACAACAATGCACATTTCCTTACCCCAGGAGAGCACCAAAATGTTCTCCAGAATGCGTGTATTTCATTTCCGTCTGTGAGCTGAAGAAAGCAACTATTTTGTAGCAACAAAAATAGTAATAGTTTGCAAGAGACAATACAGCAGTGGAAAATTTATTGTACAGTATACATATTTCCCAAAATTGGGAGTTAGCTGAAGGGTGCTATCTTTACTTCTTGTGAATGAACAGAGTTCACTTTCATAATGCAGTGTCTGTTGCACTTAGGGTACTTTTTGCTGTTGTTTAACCTTAACTTTCCTTTCTACAGCGTCATAGGAAAATAGTAAAATATAAAGAAGACCAACAAACGGGATTCCATTTAAAACTGCTAAAACTGATGGATGTGATGTTCATTTACAATGCCCCTAATTCAAAGTTTTGGATCCATTTTTAAATCCCATTATTTCCTCTTCTGTTTTAGGCATACTGTCTATAGAGAAAGTTCCACTAGCAATATTTTTTGCTTGTTCGTTTGTTTTTGCCTATTGTGTGTATCATTGAAAATTCTGTTTTTTTTCTTAGAGGATTATTTTGACTTTTGTTTTGGACACCATTGAGATGAAGCTATTAAAATTTAGTTTCAAGTCCATCTCTAGGGACTTGAAGATGATGGTGTAGAGATGGGTGTAGATGTCTGGTGATGTTTCTGAGAGGCAAGTGTCTAGTCCTTCATCTCTACCCACTGTTACAGAAGTGGAATTTCTTATCTATCTTTTAAAAAGTCTACACCAGATATGAGCACTGAGATTCCTTGCTAGATAAAGGACGTGACTCATTTCAGTGTAAAATGGATGTAGAAATATGGGTTAGAGGAATGTCTTTCTAAATATGTCTGCTTTTTTTTTTTTTTTTTTTTTTTTCCTTTTTGCTAGACAAGCAACCTATATTAGACATAGACAATATAAATACCTAAAATAGGTAAGATGAATTTCAGTTTAAGAATAGGATGCATTCCCAAATTGAGGCACCTACATTTAGGTGTTATTGTACACATCATACATGTTGGTCCAAGTGTTTATGCTTCCACTGCAACCACTAAGTGCAGTTACTGGACTTGGAGGCTTTCTGTTCATTGCATCTTGTTGATTTTCAGATCAGACTTGAACTATTTCCTTGCACAGCAAGCTGGTGTCTAAAATTCAAACTGAGATTCAAACACGAAGATCGTTTTCATCCTGCAAGCACTTCAACCCTTTGGTTGTGTGTTCTGCAAGCCAAATAACATGTCAGGAAAAAAATTTAAGTTTTTCATCTAGATCCTGTACAACAGATTTAAAATGAGGTCATGGGAAATCCAATAAATCTCTTGGTTTGTTTTACATTTTGTTAAGCTATATATAGCTCTGTGTGCACCATGAGTTTTTTTCACTTTCCATATATTGATTGCATTTCTAATATAAAACCAATGGGAATTAAGTTTTGATTATGGGACACCCAAAATGATTCATCTGTTACCAAGAATCTGGCTATGAAAAACCTACAGAATTTGTGCTAAATATGCCTGAACAGGAATATTATAATGACAGGGACTTTTATTTAGATATTGACTTTTTTATTTTTGTGTATAGATTTCAGGCTAACTGCATAATCTTGACTTCAGTTTCATGCATACCTGTCTTGCTCCAATAGGAGCTTCCATTCGCTCCATTATAGGAGGGAGAGGAGGTTCTTTTATTATCTATATACCCGGCGTGAGATTAAGAAGCAACGGTTCAAATGTTGGTCCAACCAGTTTAGTACAAATCTTAATCAGGGGAAATGGGGAAGGGGAGAATGGACACTATTATGAATTAGGGTAATGGGGGAAGGGAAGGAGGGCGATAGAAAAGATAGAAAAGAAGAAGCAAGGGGGCTTTATAGGCAGCAAGAGGGAGATAGTCTCCACCATGGATCCAGCGAGGTTCATAGTTCAGTCTTTGATCTTCAGTAGGGGTGGGTCGTCAGGCAGAGTTGTCCTGTTGCCAACGACAACGACGACCGTGGTGATGATGGCCCTTTTTCAATGCTTCAAAGTGGTTGAGTCAGCTATCTTTGGAGTGACAGCTCAAATCCAAAGTGGTCGAATCAGCTCTCCTTTGAGTGACAGCTCAAACCCAAGGTGGTTGAGTCAGTTCTCCTTGCAGTGGCAGCTTCTGGCTCTGGGATCTCAGCAGGAACCTCCTTTGTTCTTATCTTTCTGGCCTTGCCAGCAGATAAGAGGAAGCAGGGAGGCACCAACTTGCATCTTGCCTTCGCAAGATACAATGGTATCATCCCCCAGCCTTCCATACTTAGCTGGAGCGGTTTGGCCACAGGCCAGATCTTCCGCCAGTGAACACTGCTGAGCACTCTCTTCCGCTCTTCTACAGAGCAAGCAGCTCTGTAAAAAAAAAAAAAAAACTAAGAAGGATTCTCACAATACCTCACCTTCTTATTTGGAGACTGAGGAAAGGCCCTCCGCTCATTTTAGCGCAGATACTTGATCTGTGCCCTGCATTAGTATCTCGTTTTACTCCAGAAGCTTTTAAGATGCTCTCCTTGGATGAATCTTCATTCTTAAGAGACCTTGAATGTTCACCATTGTGGTACGTAAATACAAAGAGCTCAAAAATTTAGCAGGCTCAGGATTTGGAGACTAGCCCACTGTAGCAAATTCAGATACTTAGGAAGTAATGTAAATAATTTTGAAATGACACTGTAAGCAAATGACCTAATGAGTTTCAGGGTACCAGAAGAATGGATTTATCTTTCAGTCTGACATAAAACTAAAAACTTAACTGCTTCTCCTTGTTTGCTAAAGTTGTTTTATCTTGGTCTTTTTTCAAGCCAGTAGATTGGATTGTGATTGCGTAACCACAGTGTTGTGTGATATGTGTGTTGTTACACATTTTCATCAAGATATGCTTGTTCCTGAAATTGCATTTTATCAGTGAAATGGGAACAAAGAATACCTTTTCTAGCTACAGTTTGGTCACAGTGTGTACATGGTGTTGGCTGGGTGATTCACTTAATTTTGCTGATATTACCCCATACAGTGAAAAAGGCTAGGACGGTACCTTCTCCAAGATGAGAAATTTCCTTTTTTTTTTTTTAAAAAAAAAAAAAGCTTGATGAATATATCTAGATGGACCAATGTACGAATGTATACCAGTATCTTTGTGTTTTTATTAAATGGATATCTATTGTTACAAAGACATGAGAATGTGGTGATCAGCAGAAAACGGAATGCAGAAGGCTCCTTCTGACCTCTGACCATTTGAAAGTACTGTTGTGTCATGAAGGCGACTGAGCACTGGCACAGGTTGTCCAGACAGGCTATGAAGTCTCCTACTTGGAGATCTTCAAAAAATGCCTGGACATGGGCCTGGGTACCTGCTCTGGCTGGATGTCCCATTTGGAGCAGAGGTTGGACCAGATGGATCCAAAGGTCCTGTACAACCTCAGCCATTCTAGAATTCTGTGTAAGAATGGCAGTAGATGTTCTGCCCTTACTAAAAGACAAAGTAGGACTGTAGGTCCTCATCTGTTACAATAGCAGAACAAGAACGCTGGTCTGAGGAGCCAGCCACAAGTACAGTCAAACCACTTTGGAAAACAGCATGATCTCAAAAACACCATTTGAAAGAAAAAAGTTTCTCCCCACCCCACCCTGTTAGCAATGCAGTTCTGTCTGATTTTGTTAAGAAGTATCTCCTGCTGCCATCTGCCTAGACCCTTGCAAGCTGAAGGCTATCATCTAAATGATATCCTTTTGATTTCAGTGTACCTTTCTTGTTTTAAACCAGGTCATTTGGACACCAGTGGCAGTGTAGATAGTATAGTAGCCAGACCAATTATCCTCTGGCCATTGTACACCGTGTTGCATTGCCTCCTATGCTACTGACCTTAACCAGGTCAGGACCAAATAACTGCACATATACACCAATATGATGAACAGCAAAATGGTGTTTATTACACGTGAACTCTAGCTTATATACCTTATGTGCTTTGTCTATGCCCCTAAGGGCACATGCCACACATCAATCATAGAGCTGGGAGAGGGCCTATCGTGTCACATCTCGTGGGGGCTCCTGCAGTCGCCTACAACAACCCTGATCTGGAAGTCTCTGGGATGCTACTCGGAATATACCCCCAGCGATTCAGGTGGAGACAGTCAGAGAGCTCCTCCTCCATCTGGACTGTCACAAGTCCATGGAACCAGATGGGCTGCACCCTTGGGTACTGAGGGAGCTGGCGGGGGGTGATTGCTGAGCCTCTCTCAGTTGTCTATCACTGCTCCTGGTCAACTGGAGAAGTCACAGAGGATTGGAGGCTTGCTGATGTGACTCCCATCTTCAAGAAGGGCCATAAGGAGGATCTGGGGAACTACAGGCCTGTCAGCCTGACCTCAGTACTGGGGAAAGTAATGGAGCAAATCATCTTGGGTGAGATTGCACAGCACATGTGTGGTATCCAGGGGATCAAGCCCAGCCAGCACGGGTTCGTGAAAGACAGGTCATGACTGACCAACCTCATCTCCTTCTATGACTGGGTGACCAGTCTGGTAGATGCGGGAAGGGCTGTTGATGTAGTCTACCTAGATTTCAGCAAATCCTTTGACATGATCTCTCACAGTATTCTCCTGCGGAAACTGGCTGCCCACGGTCTGGGCAGGTCTACCCTTCTTTGGGTAAGGAACTGGCTAGAGGGCCATGCCCAGCGGGTAGTGGTGAATGGAGTTAAGTTCAGCTGGCGACCCATTTCAAGTGGTGTCCCCCAGGGGTCAGTACTGGGGCCCATCCTATTTAATATCTTTATTGATGACCTAGATGAGGGGATTGAGTGCACCCTCAGTAAGTTTGCAGATGACACCAAGCTGGGAGGTGGTGTCGATCTGCCTGAGGGTAGGGAGGCCCTTCAGAGGGATTTAGACAAGCTGGATCACTGGGCTGAGGTGAATGGGATGAGGTTCAACAGGGCCAGGTGTCGGGTCCTGCACTTTGGGCACAACAACCCCATGCAGTGTGATATAGGTCGTTTCTAACCTTGCGATTCTATGATTCTTTGATTCTATGATTCTATGTAGCCTTTTCTTGACTCCACTACCTCCTTGGGAAGTAGCCAAAGTGTGGCCAGCAGGAGCAGGGAGGTAATCATCCCCTCTACTCAGCACTGGTGAGGCAGCACCTCAAGTATTGTGCTCAGTTTTGGGCCCCTCACTACAAGAAAGTCATTGAGGCTCTGGAGCATGTCCAGAGAAGGGCAATGAAACTGGTGAGGGGTCTGGAGCACAAGTCTTATGAGGAGTGGCTGAGGGAGCTGAGATTGTTTAGGCTGGAGAAGAGGAGGCTCAGGGGAGACCTCATTGCACTCTACAACTTCCTGAACAGAGGTTGTGGTGAAGAGAGGTTTGGCCTCTTCTCCCAGGCAACAAACAGAAACCGGGGAAATGGCTGCAAGTTGTACCAGATGAGGTTTAGGTTAGACATTAGGAAAAACTTTTTTTCTGAGGGTAGTCAGGCACTGGAAAGGCTGCCCAGGGAGGTGTTGGAGTTGTCGTCTCTGGCAGTGTTCAAGAGGTGTCTGGATGAGGAGCTGTGAGATCTGGTTTAGTAGCTTGTGGTAGCAGTGGTAATGAGGAGATGGTTGGACTAGGTGATCTTATAGGTTGTTTCCAACCTTGTGATTTTATGATACTATGATTCTATGATCATTGCAAGCTGAAAAACCGCTTCAGAAAGAGGGTGCACTTTCTTGTTCTGTGTACCATGCTGCTACCACCAGACTGCTATCTGCATCAGAAATGTGCACTTTATTGCTGTGTTATGCACATTTGCAGCATTGTGTTGGCACAGAGTCTGTTCACATTTATTCAACTGAAATGGGGAAATTTTTGTTGGGGAAATTTTATTGCACCCCTCGAGGCAAGTTAAACACACAGTTGTGCTTAAATATAAAACGATTTAATGAACAACACATTAGACAAAAAGACAAAAAGCTGAACATAGCCAGCAATGTGCTCTTGCAGCACAGAAGGCCAGCAGTGTCCTGCATCAACAGAGGAGTATCCAGCAGGGAGAGAGAGGTATTTTCCCCCTCTACTCTGGCCTTCTCAGGCCCTATCTGGAGTAGTGTGTCCAGGTCTTGGGCCACCATCACAGGAAGGATGTGGAGCTCCTGGATCAAGTCCAGAGGAGGGCCATGAAGATGATCAGAGGTCTGGAGCACCTGTCATATGAAGAAAGGTTGAGGAGGTTGGGTTTACATAGCTTGGAGAAGAGAAAGCTCAGGGGAGATCTCATTGAATCCTTTCAGTATTTGAAGGGTGCCTACAGGCAGGAGAGTGTCTGACTTTTTACATGGTCTGATAGTGTAGGACAAGGGGGAATGGCTTTAAACTAAAAGAGGGAGAATTCATGTTAAATGTTCAGAAGAAATTCTTTACTCAGAGTGTGGTGAGGATGGGGCCCTGGGCATCCTCATCTTGTGCGTGACATCCCTTCCCACAGCAGGGGCATGGAAACAGATGATCTCTAAGGTCCCTTCCAACCTAAGCTATTATTTGTTTCTGTGTGATTCTGCAATCCCTGCTCACAGCCAGTTTAACATGCTCTGTATTTAGATGTTCTTGCTCTTCACATACGTTACAGTTGCTGAGCAGTTAGAATTTGCATTTCCTCTTCATAGTGCTAGGAAGGCAGATCTTCAAGGTACAGCAAGGGACATGGCAGGACTATTATACTGATGGTTCAGCGGCTGCCTTTCTAGAAAGCTCCCTGTCTGTGCTGCCTAACTTTCCGTGGCTTGATCTAATTGGGCACAGGCAAAAAGAGTTTCAGGGAAATAAACAGCCTGGAGGTGGTTAGTTTTTTTCTTGTTAGCATATCTTCCTTTTCAGGTGCTGTTCACTGTGGAGCTACTCAAGTAAGGACAACACTGGAGATGACGTGTAGGTGCTTTGGAGAATTAATGATTCACAGAATGTGATGGGTTGCTGGTGCCAACAGCTCTCTGAAGGGAAATCTAGCTCCTTCTCCATCTGAACTGCAAGAGCTCTGCATTCAGCTTACAAACCCTTGCACATTGCATAACTGTCATTAGCTCTGTGAGATGACAGAGCAATGTGATTGCACTGTAGCAGAAGGTTTGTCAGGCAAAGCTTGAGGGTTAGCTGTACTGAAATAATGGATATAAGAACCAAGGACTCCAGGAAAAATTACAACCTGGCTTTGCAGGACCATCATTCTGGTGAAGTTTACTAAGATGCTGGCCTGAACTTGAGAAATAAATATTTTTCTGTTGTTCTGATAGACCGCTAACCTAATTTTATTTATCAGCTGTATTTCAGGCTCTGTTGTGTTGGTCCCATGTCTAGCAGTGCCTCACTTGGCCCCTTCTTTCTTTTTCAGAGATCAAGCAGTGCCATGACAAATAAATCATCCTTCTCATCTGTTTGTAAACTACTTAATTTAGATTTTGCTCTACAGCAAAACCTGTTGCAGTTATTTATATCATCATGGCCCCAAGCAGTTAAAATAAGTCAACATTCTGATTATGGCTCTGAATATTTTATTGCTTATATTTATATCATGCTGCTCTACACCAGCACCTGTTCTTCCTTTACCACATTCCAGTTTAACAGTCAGTGTTTGTCCAAAGAACCATCATGGTGGAAACTGGCCTACAGATTGTTGTTTCTGTAGCAGTGAATGTCCCTTGAAATGTATAATTTTTTCAGAGTTCTCATGAAATTTGTTAAATATTTTAGATCTAAGGATGGCTATTAAAGAAAAATGTTTTTTAAATTGGCCTGAAAGCAAAATACCATTGTTGTATTAATTTATGTAATAAAAATACATCCTCTTCCAGAGATCCCAGGACCTTTGTTCTGATGTTTCTTCTGAAGGTCTCTCTCTGTCAAGTTCTTTTACCACCATCCTTATCTTCTCCCTCCATTCTCCCAGCCTGTAAGCAGTTTTGGTGACAACATTTCAACCCATGACTCCTTGTCAAGCTTTTACTACTCTTGTCTTAGTGTGTGAGAGCATTGCACTGCCTGCAGTGCTGTTATCTTTTGGTTCAACAGAACTGCTTAACAGAATCACAATTTCCGCTGATTTCATGAGAAACTTCAAGGCAGGTTTTGTCGGTGTTTACTTTGTTATTAATTTCAGAGAGGTTAATTAAAGAAAAATAAGTAGGTATTGATGGTCACATGAATCTTGTTGACTCTATTTGCTAGATCTCTATTGACTGTAGCAGGACTCTAAACACCTTGTTCATAAGAAGGAAAGTCTAGTTAGTGACATTAATCTCACGGGCAAGTGATCTGCTTTACATCTGTCACAAATAAAGATAATCAGTGCAATGAAAGTAAACTACTTGCTCTTATATGCTTAGTTAAATGTCCTCAGAACATATAAAGCAGGCAATAACTTGCCAAGTGAAATTTTGAAGTGAATTTGATGAGACAAAATGCAAGATAAGCACTTAAAAATTGACAAGGACAGCTGAGTTTACAGCTGAGTTAGACAGTTGATTGAAATTTTCTATGACCAGAAATGGAAATGCATTCAGAACAGTGCCAAAGAACATATTATTTATTAGCCTTTCTGTACGAGACTGTCTCTAGTCACTTACTCTAAATTTGGATTCTTTGGTAACAACTCTTTTGACATAATAGTTTGTCCTCAAAATTAGGTAGCTCTTTGAGATATGGAATCATAGAATATCCAGAATTGGAAGGTACCCATAAGTGTCATTGAGCCCAAGTCCTGGCTCCATGCAATATCACCAAAAATCAGTTCCTATATCTGATAGCATTGTTCAGATGCTTCTTGAACTCTGGCCACTTGGTACCATGACCACTGCCCTAGGGAGCCTGTTCCAGTGCCTGCCAACTCCCAGGTGAAGAACCTTTTCTGATATCCAACCAGAAATGAATCAGGCAGTCAGTCACATGGCTCAACAAGAGCTCCAAACATCACCTTTCCTCCCCTACGGCATCTGATTACAGAATTTTCCAAGGGGGATCTCAGTATGCTTGTTTATCATGTCCAGATATGGCCTTCAGAAGACAGATAGAACTGCCAGTTAGGTGTTGCTAAGGAATTGAATGGGGTCAAATATCCCGACATACTCCCAAGTACTTAGTATAGACCTGTGCCCATGGAGTCTGGAAATCAGTCATGTATGAACTTGAATAGAATTTTAAAAAAAGTCGTTTTTGGCAGTTTTACAATTGCAAGAGAATAATATGTGGTCTGTTTTAGAGCTCTCATTTCCTGTTTAAGCTAATAAAAGAACCCAGATCAAGAAGAATATAGCTCCTTTAATTACTGAGAGGATCATACTCAAGCGTGAGAATGATGAGTAATTCTGACTGTTTCCTAAGTAGGCATCAAATAACTTGCTGCTTTTTCTAGTGTTTTATGATTTTAAGACTGTTAAAGAGAATACCAGAAAAAAAAAAGGTTCAGGTGAACAGTGGGAATAAGAGAAATAACTGTTGAAGATTGAAGATGATGATGTTCATAGATGTCTGAGTTTTGGTTCTTGGTCATGCATAAAGCTTTAAAACCTCTTCTTTTGGATGTTTTAAGACAGAGGTACAGTGTGGGGAACGAAGAGGTAAAGTGGTGAGGAGTACAGTGAGGATTATGCAGCAGTGGGGAGCTAGTTCAGGTGAAAGTCTTTTTCTTCTGCTTTGCTCTCCCTCAGTGGTCTGAATTTTTCCTGCTATTTCATTTTGTGCATGGTGTTAAAAGCAAGTTATTATTAACTTTGTAAGCAGATAGTAATTTGTGCTGAGCTGAACTCAGATCTGGTGTCCTGACAGGCACGTGATCACAGAGGACAAATCGAGGTTGATCTTATTCATTTTGTCAAGTGATTTGACCTAAATTTGCACAGCTGTGTTCACATTTAATCCCATCTAATAGCTCAAAGGCTTTATATCTTGTAAGAGCAGCCTACTGGCACCTAACATTTATTCTGGCCCTGATTCAGTTTTGCCCTACAAATCCTCTGGTACAACCTGGTATTTTTGTTTTTTCCCTGGTAGATTTATTCCTCCATTTAAATACCCTTGAAATGAACAGTCTCTGAATGGTATAATCTAGACAGTTGGTTTTCAGCCTTCCTGGCTTTGCTGACCTGAGCAAATTCTGCAGTATGGATGGGTCACACAGGCAAAACGGGAGTGGAATTGAAGTAAGTTTCTGGCTTGTTTTACTAAGTCACTTTGTTCAGATTCCTGAGCTGCACTGTTCTCACCCATGACTATATGAACTGTATGTTTGAGGCCGTTGATATGATGTGAAGGTTCTCTATTGTGACATGCAACTGTTTTTTCTATCCTGGCAATTTCATTTTGTTGCTGCTGTAAATGAGTATTTACACCACTCTTCAGTGTGAACCGATGATCTAGGTATCACTGCTACTTTGTGAATTTAAGCAGGCCAAAGAGAAAGTATAATCTTGTAAGTGAAAGAAACCCCACAGACATAAATAAAGCAATTCCTTTTTTATTTGCTCTATTTTGAATACTCTTTGGGTAATGAGTCATTTTTTAAGGCTCATTTATTATCTGTCTTCTGTGTCTCTAATTCATAACATTTTGGTGGTAGAAATCAATGAACCTTGGGAAAAGTGATTCACAATATTGCGCTGTTTATGAACATATGTCTACTGAGTCTGACAAAATTGTGGATATTGATTTTCCCAAGAATATTAAGCAGGAAACTTTACATATGTGGGTTTTTTTTTTTTTTTTTTTTTTTTTTATAACATTGAAAGATGTTTTTCAGGGCTCACATCCAAACTGAGTTACGTGTGTGGAGTATAAAACAGATCAGTCTTTAAAATCTTGAACTAGGCTAGATGCTTACATGGTGGGGAAAAACAAAAAAACAAAAAAACACATTTAATGGGTATGTTTGAATAAGAGTCTTGCATTTTTTTTTTTTACCTGTGTCACAAGCCTTTATTTTGGCTTTCGGATTGAGGAAAATTTTCAAAGGTCTACAATAAACTGGAAAATCAAAAACCTTAGCAAAATAGCTGCAAGGGATCGTTGCTCTCTTTTGCACAGTTGCTATCTCATTCTGTAAGCTATTCTGGTTAATGTTAGATGACTGTAAAGACTGGAGATTTTATAAAGTAACCCCTGATAGCTCCTAAACAGAGAATTATAAGGTTTCTCATGACTATGAATAACAAGTTTTTTTGAAGGAGACTTGAAAACAAAGTTCTAAACAGTAATGCATTCTAAAGCAGAAAAATCACAACCAGGCAGTGACCCAAAAGTTATGATTTTTTCCTAAGTGCACTTAGAGAACAAACAAAGGAGCATTCTGGTTGAGTTCTAAATTGGGTATATGCATCATTTGTGCAGATTTTATTGCATATATTCTTTATTTTCAACTTAAGAACAAATTGTTGAGCGAATCTGTACATTGCATAACACTTCTGCATTTCATTGCATGTAGATATTTTATCAATCTATTGCAGTATTTGTGCCTGAACATGGGAGCCTGGGTACCAGGTAGAGCTGTTTTGACACGGTTGGAACTGTGCAAAAGGCGACTCTGCAAGACTGTTATGCTTCATTGGCCTTGCCCTGACTCAGGGTAAATTCTCTCCCTTGTTGACTACACTATAGTAAGATGGATCGCCTAATTCAACAAGTCAAACTTATCCTTGAATCAATTCTCTAAAGTAAAAACCAGGAAGGAAGAAGTTTTATGATAATTTCAGTAAAAATTGTACCTTCCAGTGATTCTTTAGCATCACAAATCAAAATATTTAAGGAAAGTAGGAGGCATTATACATAAAAATGAAGGCCCTAAGTGGTCTAAAAATATATATTATTTGTCTGGGATTTCCAGGTTCTAATCACTGTTAAATCAACAATTTGGACTTCATGTGATCATTTCAAACTGGCGGTAAATTGAGCTCTAACACATTGCTCTCACACTCCCATTCTTCAAACGAACAAGAGTAAAATACAGAACATTGTAAATTTTTATTTAATAATTTTTAACTATTAGCACTATTAGCTATTAGCACAGCTAAACAAGCTGTGTTGTTTCCTTGTATCTTTTCATACTATATTTAAATTGCCTCATTTCTATCTCCCAGAATCTTAGAATTGCCAACTCTGTTAATTGTAGAATCATAGAATGAATCATAGAATGGTTTGGGTTGGAAGGGACCATTAAAATCATCTAGTTCCAACCCCTTGCTATAGGCAGGGACATCTCCCTCTAGACCAGGCTGCTCTTCTGAAAAAAAATCACAAGAAAATAAAACATGCTCTAAAAGCAGTAAGAAAAGTGATGCTATCCTGGAGATAGTATGTGCTGTTTCCTGAGAGGTAGTTTTATTCTCCTAAATGAATGTTTTGAGGTTTATGAGTCATTGCCCTTTATCACATGGTGCTTTGTTCTTTTGTCCTCGGGCATTTTCCTTTTTTTTTCCCTTTCATTTTTTTCCAGCTCCTGTGACAAAGATGGACAGAGATGGTGAAAGCACTGAAGAGATGTCTGGTTTGTTTTACACTCAGATGTAATTGCATAAATGCTAGAAAGTTCATAGCCTGACAGAATGTGCAGTGCCCTGGCCTTATTTCCACCCTTTGCTGTCCCCATCTTCCCTGCTTCTCCTCCCTTGGTTTGGGCCAATACTGATTGCCATCTCAGCAGAGCATTGTCGGACTTTTTTAGCTTCAAGATGTTTAACAATTAATTGTGTATGTGTAGTATGCAACCAATACCCACCTGCTGTCAGGGGGCTTGGCCAGTTGACTCTATATCTAAAATGTCATAGCACAAACATTATGAGTTACAAAGATTGCTGATGGCAATGGAGGATAAAGGTAAATAAAGCCATTGCATTTTAGCTAGCATCATACATTGAAAAATCCAGAAGTTACTTCTATTGAAAACAAAGCAGTGGAGAGTATAAAATCTTCCTTCAAAGGAACAAGTGAGATGCTCTCTAATCCTACAATATATATATTTTTGTAGGGCTTTATATGTATAAAAGATTCTCATTTTCAGTTAGTGTCTCCTTGCTACAAGGAAAATGACAAATGAAATTAATTATCTATTGCTAGGACAGAGCTCTTGCTGGAAGGATAAACTGTCAAAGTAGCGACCTGTTATCTTTAGTGCCCTTAGGACAGCACAGCACAACCTGTGGTGATGGCAGCACCTTATGAAGCAATCCATTGCTTTGAAGCTGTTGATACTGATAGTTGGCATTGCTTTTACACAAGCATATTGCCAAAACACTTCCCAAGCAGTTTTTTCTAGCTTTATATGAAAATTTGTTTACATATTCTTCAGTGCTCTTTGGGAAAATTCAGAGTATAACTTAAATATGGACATTTTGGAAGAACCAATGTACTATAGCCTTAGCAAGAATCACCTCTGTATTTCTCTATAACTGCTTATTAGATAAATTCATGATACTTCTTTAGTAATGGCAACAGTCTCTGTTGTTTTTCAATGCTGATGTAACGACATCCTTCAGTTCAGAGTTATTTTTACCAGCTGTTCCTCTATTTATAGCCCAAGGTTGCTCCCCATAGCAATCAGTGAGTAAGGGATAGTCTGAAGTCCTATACAAGCCCTGCATTTTGAAGATCTGTGATCAGCTGGTTTTAAGGAGCAATGTGGTATAGCAGTGAAAATTTGGTGAATCATTTTAAGTACTTGTGTTTTCCTCATCTTGGCTGCCTGCAGCTGTTTTGTCTAATTTTGTAGCTTTTATTTCAGTGAACTATGTCTCTGAGCAATTTTTCTTTGAACCTTGCTAAGTGCTCTGATGAGCAAGTGTGCCAGTGGCTCCTTTTATCAGATGCACCCAAGGTACTAGGTCCTATTGGAGACAGCTCAGTCCCTCTAGCCTTCACATGTAGATTTACATGCTCTGAGCCTCTGTTTTTCCTGTGGAATGGATGGATGTCCAGCTTGGTGTGGCTTGATGTTTTTTTCTCCCCCCCCCAAAGACAGTTCTCCTGTATCTGCTTTGAAAATGTAGAAAGCAAGTGAAATAAATAGTAATTAGACTGAAGACCTGCCTGTGTATTTCCACGCATTTAATCTTTACTTTTTCATTCACCCTAGCTGACCTTAGCCTTACACCATTTTTTCTGTCTTTGAAAACATTGTTGCTTGTCTAAATGAACTGGCCAACTATTCACACCTCCTCTCTTTAAAACATTGTCTTCAAAAGTACAATTATATCCTTTGATCATGATATTTTAGTCTGGAGAAATATGCCTGAGAACAGTATACAAATCCATCTAGAGGTTATCCTTCCATTTAGGAGGAACTCTCCTCAAGACTGAATACCTTGCAAAAGTATTTCTTGGTGTTGTGTGATTTCTCTCTTGGCTTCCCCCACACAGTCTGATTTGCTTTGATGCTGTATGCTTGGCCAAGACTATCACACACATTACCAGGAAGATGTGGTATTTGCATGCCCTATAAGCAGAATGCAATTCCCTCAGGCAGTGCAGAAAGGCAAAGTCAGAAAGAATTAATCTTGTTTCTGTTTAAATTGTAAAGATAAATACATAAATAAAATAAGGAGATAGGGAGCATAGCAATTGTATTTCTTTCTCATAGTCCTAGACATATAATGCAAATATTGCATGTCCCATTCTTGTCCTTCCAGAGTCAACATGTCTAACTTGTTTCTTGTTTGAGGAATGTGGATGAAAAATCAACATTTTAACTCTGAAATATCTAGTTTTGAAAATGCCAGTGCTTGAGAGGGCAGCCAGAAAGAAAACATAATTTAAAATAGTGTAACAAGCCAGTCTTATCTCAGACCTTCATATATCAAACTCTTCTTTCTTGTTTCATTAGAGGCAGTGGTCAAATCTTTGAGTGCCATGGAAATTACAGGTTAGCATGTATGGGGATATTCTTCCCTTTGAAATCTGAGTTTGATGTTTCCTTAGAGCCTCGTGTGTCTCAGACGAGAATTATTAATAGCCCTCACATGGGACACCCTCATAGGTGGCTGCTGTGAAAAAGCTACCCGTGAGTGCTTCTGAACTGTGCTAATTAAACAAATCTGATGGCTATCTTGTCCCTGTTGTCATAGACAATTTCCAGACAGCAACATCTTACAGCTTGCCAAAAGAAGACTTTCAGAGAAGGAGGAAAGAGTAAATGGAAATTTCAAAATCTGTCTAAAAGCTGTAAAAGCTCATCTTGTCTCTGCTGCAATAAGGGGAATGTCAAGGGTTTACAATGGTATGTTAAGTAGTGATAGATTAGTAACTTATGTAGGTAAATCTTATTTGAGTAAGGTATGACCCCCAGATGTTTCTTCCAGCCTGAATAATTCTGTGGTTAAATGGACGTATGAGATATTATCTGTAAATGGTTGTAATGCTTCAAAATCTTGATCTGTCTGTTGTGGCTTGATTGTTAACATTTTCCTTAGAAGAATCTCTTCCATTTATTATTCTATAAATTATTTATATTCCCTTAGAAACTTCTCTTCCACATCTTTAGTTAAGCCATAGAAGGAGTCAAAAGCACAAGAATCCTGAATTCTATTCTCATCTGTCTCAAAGTTATGTCTTTTTGGCCTCTGCTTTTATGGAAATGGGCTGTTTTGTTCCTGCATGTCTGCCATTTGATAAAATAGGATGAAAAAAAAATCAATTTCCCATGTAAGAGTAGCAAGACAGTTAATTAAAATTTGTTTTGAAATTCTTGCGCAGAATATGTTATTTACTCTTTTGCCTCTTCTTGTACTTTCCATAATATTATCATTCTATCCTTAGGCCTAATTGGATATTTTAGCTCTCTTAATTACTACTTTGATCTTGTTTTTAGAAGTTTTCATGAAGATGGAGCTCAATGAAGTAATTGGAAAGATTCCAGTTGATATCAGATTTGCATGAACCCCAAGATGCCAAACAAAATGTGATAGTTGAGGATTTTTTAAGAAAAATACTTCAAATGTTTATTATCCCTCTTTATATGTGTTGTTTAGGTGATGACCTGAAAAAATCATGTCTGAGGTCCAGGGTACAGTCGAGTTTTCTGTGGAGCTACACAAATTCCATAATGTGGACCTCTTCCAGAGAGGGTGAGTTGATGTCTCTGTTAATTTGCAGCTGATTATAGAAGAGTTATTTTCAGAAAACAGTTACAAACCAAAACAGATAATTTTCTGCCAAATAGAGTTGTATTTCATGCCATCTCCAGAGCAGGGAAGGATGTCATTGGGTTTTCTCTGCTGTCAGGAAGGATCAATGTACATTACTTTCACTATAAACTCAGACTGATGGACTTATTTTTGTAATAAAGTATTGTAATGCTCCAAATTATTTTAAGCATCTGTTCAGACATAAACACAATAGCCATTTTAAATGCTTCTGGATTGGTGCTGAGCCTCTGTGCTAAATGGTAACTGCTTTGAACTTTAATGAAAACGCATTCACTGTAGAGTTGTAAATCCTACAACTATTATTTTAATTATTTTAATGGATGATAATTTAACCCCACCATTTCAGAGGGGAATGTGAATATTCCTGTTCACTTGAAGTTCTAGTTCTGATAGCCATATTGTATTTTCATGTCCCTTTAAGTTAGAAGAACACGTACAACTTCTGCTTTACTCAAAATTTTGCCCCCATTCTTTTGCACCACTTTTCCTGATAGCCTTTATACTAACCCAGCAGCTGTTGAATGGAGAAGCCTAACCAAATGTGAATAATTGTTCTGCTTGCATATTGGACCCCGCATTTTTTCAGTGAGGAAAAATATACTAAAATACTTGACCAGATGGGTCAAAAGAATGTACTTCATGGACAACTGTGGGTCTTGTGGAGTATTATTTTCTTTCATCTAAGACAACTGAAGTGTACAGCACATTACATATACTCTTTAATGCCTTAGTTTTGCAAAGGAATGGTTAATAGCTGATTTGTCCATCTTGAGTTTCATTTCTGGTGACAAAAATATGGAGTTGGTTCAGGTATTGGGATGAGTTAGCTAGAACTGTTTCCATCTAGTTGTAGGCTTTTTTTGTTATTTGCTTTTACTGTGATGAATTATGTGTTAAAGATGCCATGAACTTGGATGAAGGAAGCACAGCTGTATTCTGTTTTAACAGCTGGCATCTGACATTCTGTTAATGCCTCCAAGTGAATATCTGTCACAGTTCCATTATAAAGCATTCTGACTATAACAAGTGCTTATGTTAAACAGAAAAAAATCCTCAGTGTTTGAGGTGTTTGGTTTATTTGCATTATAAGTGAAGATTTTAATGTACCTTGGTGTTCATGATCTTAGAAGACAGTCCTTGGCTGTAGATTCTTAATTTGATGGTCAGTGTAATAATGCACTTGATCCTCCTCACATTTGAAAATGTGCACCCATCTGTGGCCTCAGTGATTTGTTTGGACTTCAGTGGTAGGATGCTCAAAGCTTAGACATATCACACTGCTGAGCTACCTTTTTTGTTGTTATCATATAGACCTGTATCTGTGAAATGTTTTCTTTGGCTTTGACAGTCAGATCAAATCTCTGGTGTGAGGGTAGGCCTAGCACTAACACAGATAATATATTCTGCTGTCACATTAATGAGTTCCTAATTACCCTTTCTTTTTTCTCCCACTGGTGCTTACCCTGCTTTACTGATTAATATTCCAAACATGTGCAGGGCTATAGGTTATATTGCAATAATTTGTTTATTAAATTTTTTCTTTCTTTGTAACCTGCACAGTATTATATGTATTTGTTTTTCTTTCATAATTTCACTAATTACGTTTCCAATAATATCCTTTACTGCATCTCACATTTGCTGATCAGCATCATCTGCCTGGCTTCATCTACTCAGTAGCTCTTATCGCTGTAGTATGAGAATATGAAGAAAATGAGTAAATGATTTTGCCAAATTTCATTTTAACTTGGGTGCAGTTATTTTTCCCCTACTACTGTTGTTGATATTCACAGTGGACATCTGGAATATCTTAGATTGACATATAGTCTCTCTGGATGAGAGGATGGTAGAAGTAATGATAACAGGAATTTTCTATTTAACTGGTGTTTTTCTTCTCTGAGTACCTTGTAAATTGAGTCAATATCGTTCTGTCTCACTGAAGGTCAAAAAGGCAATTTGTGAAAGGTTGTCCATCAGGATAGCAGTGGACCAGAAATGAATCTTAATTTATCTGGAAGCACACTGCTGTGGTTTTTTAACAGCAAAAGCAAGAACAACAATGAAGAACATTATTAATGATTAAGCTAGTAAGTGAAAAATGAAAAATCAAAACCAAGGACATGATTACATTTCCTTAGAAATACATAGAAGCCTTGCTACAAAATCAGTAGAAGTAGACTGGAGCTTCAGTCACCAAGTTCTGTGGAACACCACTAGATTTGTGTGCCAAATTGACATTGGGCTGTATGGTTGAAATTCCTGAGTTGGTACAACATAGCTGCGCAGGAATGAAATTTCCAAAGCACTTAGTCTTGGCTATCTGTCCTTCTTGAGAATCTGGATTGTTTGACTGGATGTTGTCCCAGATTTCAAGTAGGGCAAGAAAATTTTCCTAGTAACTGCAGGTCTGTCAGTCTCACTTCAGTGCCTGGTAAAATTATGGAGATTATTCTGGGAGTTACTGAAAATCACCTGAAAGACAGTGTAGTCATTGGTCATAGTTTACGAGAGGAAATTCCTGTTGAATTAACTACATTTTCTTTTATGGTGAGGTTACCCATTTAGTTGCCCAAGGAAAGACAAAAGATATAATCTTTCGGATTTAAGCTAAGATTTCAATACTATATCTCACAATGTATTTCTGGACCTTAGAGAGGGATCTGGAAGTTCTGGCTGATGGCAAGTTGAATATGAGTCAGCAGTGTTCTCTGGCAGCCGCAATCATCAAGTAAGCATTGAGGTGCACCAAGCCCAGCACTGCCACTGGGCAAGGGGAGGCGTTGTCCCCTCTGTTCACTTCCAGTGCTGGGAGCAAAGCAACAAAAGGACATACAACTATTAAAGAGTGTCCAGAGGAGGTCTATGAAATTGGTGAAGGGTCCAGAGGGCAAGGCATATGAAGAACAGCTGAGGCCCCTGGATTTGCTCAGCCCAGAACAGAGGAGCTGAGGGGAAGCCTGATGGCGGCTGCAGCTCCTCACAGGGAGTGGAGAGGCAGCGATGAGCTCTACTCTCTGGAGAGCATAGTTGAGCCAACAGCAAGCCCGTGAGAGAAGAGTCCTCAGTGCAAATAATGGCATGAATAAATCATCAAGGTTTAGCTAGAGAACCCTGGAAGAATCAGTCCTTCTGGAGCCATTAGGTGTTGGTTAGTAATCAGACTGATTAAGAACATAGTCTGCTGGCCTAAAGCCACACAGCCAAAGTGCTTTAAAATGTTAGTCCTTCAGTAATGGTTCTGGTTCTATTTGTGGTTTCTCTGGAAGCTATTTTGAACTGTGTAAGTACACAGAGGCTGTTGCCATCTCTCCTTTCCCATGAGAAGTGGAGACTCCTTAATCTACATGAATTCTACATTGTGATATTTTAATCATTGCCTTACAGTCTAAAACTAATGTTTCTTAGCCTGTATAAATGGTTAATATAGACTGATACAGAAAGCAGTCAGGGGCTTTTGTAAATGCTTATTGTGATTTTATGTTTCTTGCATACGTAACAAAAAGAGTTATCAGAAAAATATATGTTACAAGTAGTTTGGTCAATTATTGCTGTTAAATTTATCTTTTTCTAAAGCACAAACGAAACAATGTCAGAATTTGCCAATATCAGATACTTAAATGCTGTAAGTACTGACATACAGGAAGAATGAACCTTTTCTTTGGACAAGCCCAAGGATTTGCTGTGCAGTTTGAAAAATAGAGTAATAAGTAATGCAACTTCTGGAAGAAAAAGTATTTTTAAGTTTTCTGTCCTAATTCTCTCCATCACGTTCCACTTAATAACTGGTGACAGATATTTTCTCAAGTAAAATTAGCTGACTGATTCTGATATTTCTTAATAGAGAAGGAAATAAAATTATCCATGACTTCCAGAAATCAATTAATTGATTTTTCTGGTTCTGTCAGAAGAAATTCTGAAAGAATTTCTGAAAGAAAGATGCATATAATATGCATGGATTTTTTTTAATATAAATGAGATAAAAAGAAAATGAAGAGAACTAACAGGCATGCCAGAATGATGTTTTCCTAGAATAATGATTGCTGTCCCTTGGAACAGATATATTGACAGAAATGACTTTTTTTCTTGTCACAAAGACATATTTCTGTGACTCTTTGTCGGACCTTCACTGTAAGGCAGCAGATTCTGAAGTAAAGGGCTCAAAAATAAGAAGTCAATGACAGTCGTAGTGATAGCTGTTGAGCCTTATGCACTGAACATACAGGATTAAAAACTGCATCACCAACCTGTATTCATGAAAGCAACTGGGGTGCAGGTGCTCAGACAGCTAAATATCAACATCCCAAAGGACAGCAAATGCCCAGCTTTTGGAGAATAATATATAGTAATTTATTTTCATGACTGTTGGTCAAGACAGTCATGATATCTCTTATCTGTCTGTCAGTGCTGCAACCTTCAATTTCTTACTGATTACTGATGATAGGTGGACTTTCCACTGCCAGTGAAAGGGAGAAGAGATTGAAGCAGGATGAAACATAACTTAAAAGACTGTTCTGCAGGTGCAGAACATCTTCTCAGCAAACTCCATTATATGATGACCAATATTATCAGTATTGAACATTGGAAATTATCTTTCTCCTTCAAATAAGCAATATCTAATGTATTTAACCTTACGTGTCGCTGTTCTGTGTCACTTCTTTGTTTACAGAGATATCTAAATACCTAATGGATTTGAATTTGTCAGCTACCTACAGCAATATCACAATCAATCACAGCAATATCAGCAATCTGAATTCAGAAATAAAGGGCCTGGATAGAAATGGAATGATGGAATCACTAAGGTTGAAAAAGACCACTAAGATTATCTAGTCCATCACCACCATGCCCACTAACCATGTCCCTCAGTGCCACGTCTACCCTTTTCTTGCAAACCTCCAGGTGGTGTCTCCGTCATCTCCCTGGGCAGCTTGTTCCAATGCTTGATCCATCTTTTAGAGAAGTTTTTTTTTCCTAATATCTAACCTGAACCTCCTCTGGCACAAGTTAAAGCCATTACCTCTTGTTCTGTCTCATAGGAAAAGATGGTATTCAGTACTCGGAGTATCTGATGGTATCTGGTAGAATAGATGGTACTCAGGACTCTGAGATTTTTCACCTGCTAGATATGGAGAAAAACCTCCATCTGTCCTTCCTGAAATGCAGTGTACAGTGATAAAAACCATGCCCTGTCTGCTGGACCTCCTTCTTCTGTGCTCTGCTTTGGTCATTTCCCTTTGTGTCTTTTCCACCTTTTTTGTGAAATGTTTGCAGATTGTACAACTAGCCAGGTGGTATAAAATCAGGCAACATTTTGCAGAGAATACGAAAATTCATCTGCTGTATATCTGTGTCACTCTATAGTGGTTCAGCAAGTGGCTGAAAAAGGAAAAAATGAACCTAAATAAGACACAAGCTAGTAGTTAGAGGATAATTTCTTGTAGAGTAGGGCTCTCTATCCTTTGGTGAAAGATATATGTATCCATAGCTGATCTGTCTGACCAGCAGCTTAGAACTGTCCCTAGGCAGCTTGCTGATAATAGCCCAGGTCAATAACATGTCTTACTGATATTGCTATCTCTGTTTGCTTAGGAGATAGCCTCTCACAAATATTCTAGTGTCAATTATTCAGAGCAGCAGAATGTTTTTTAGGGAATTACCATTGCTACAAAGCACTCCACAAAGGTTATTGTGATCAGTTTGGGTGCTCCATCATGCAAGAAGCCAGTGTAGGAAGCAGAGGATAACTTACTGTTTTCATAATGCTTTGCAGTCAGTGACCAGAATCTAGTTATAGGTGGATTCTTTACCTCAGGATTGAATATGATAAGCATTTTTTTTTTGTTTAAGCAGAGTAGAACTTTGTATCAGAAATGGAAAATGTATCTGCATGAAAGACAACCTCTTCCCTGAGCCTGACTGGAGTGGTGCAGTGAACCCTTAAAGGATAAGGGATTATTTCCAAGGGTGAGGCGTGTTACAGCTGATCTGCCATCTCTGACAAGAGTACACAATACATAGAGTGTGTGTGCTCGGAGTATAGTTAGAACAGTCAAAATAGGAAAACCTCTGCTGCTGAAATTCTCTCTTGAATTCTCTCTTGGGGAGAATAACAGAGAAAATATATGATAGACCTCAGTGTTGTTGGAAGCACTGCTGAGGATTGCTCAGATATTAGTGATTATCATGTATAATATAAAAATTTCATTATTAATGAGCCAAAAAAAAAAAAAGAAAGAAAAAAAAAAGTCGTCAACTGGTGTGTTTATGTATGTGTTAGTAATTAAAGAAGGATTTAAAATTTTGGATGTTTAGACAAAGCCAGTACAAAGCAGAAAGGATCCTTTGTAATGATCTTGTCAGCAATTGGTTGTGAACAACAGATGAATAAAATGATACAAGCATCTGCATCTCAGAAAATACATGGTTTTCACTGTGCTTCCAGTCTCAGTTTTCAAGACTGATAAGTACTCAGGAAATCAATTCAAACTATATGGCACTTTAAGTTATTCAGGCTTCTATAGCCTTGTTCAAAACCATTGACATTAATAGGTGTCTCCATCAGCTTGCTGCAGTATGTCTTCTCTGATTTAGCGGCTGGCAAGCAATGTATCTCTGAAACTCTTGCTTGTGAAGAAGCTTTTTTGTGATACCTAATATTAAGTAAGGACTAAATAAAATTTCTGTGCCAATTTGTAACTGAGCCTTTGGCAATGCCTATGCATTCAATGCAGATCTTACACTTTTTTAGAAGATGTGTTTCCTGGAGTCAGGCAATTAGAGAAGAAACTCGTATTGTTTAATACTAACCTGCTAATGCTTATATATGCTCTGGAAACCGTAGAAGGTAGTATCTTCCCCAAATGGTTTCATATTCATTTATATGTAAAAATCTATATTTTTTACACTAACTCTAGGATCTCAAGTGTTTACCAACCCTTGCTGGTAATCAGTTCTGGAATACTAGAAAGCAAGGGGAATCCTTGCAAGCCTTCTATTTTGAAAGAAAGAAAGAGTGGACTAGCAGTTGTAATTCGTTGACCAAAGAAAAAACCTTTGCTCCTTTAACAACTGGATACTATTTCTCCAAGGAAAGTAAATGTCACCACAGATCAAGTGACATTTACATTGCTCCTTTGACGACTTTCTGAGTGAATTATGTCAGAAAACAGCTTTGACTTCACCCAACATAATTTACATTTGTACAGAGATACACTTCAAATCTTGGCTTTGGCTCCTAATTCATAAAGCTACAGACGGACCAGTGTCTACCAGTGGGAGTCACTCACATCTGTGCCTCTGTTTTTGCATAAGGGAAAGGAAAGAACTGAACTGAACAAGAACAGAATGGAAACATTACAGCAGCACAGACAGTGACAATACAACTATTCTAAACAAGAGGAAGAGTGCCATAAATTACTGAATGGACAGCTCCAGTAATAAAATAACTATAAGATGCTAAGTAATGGGAAGTTATTCTCCATTTTTTCATGCGAGAGTGCATTTTTGCCCTTTTGGCATTTTTCCTCACTTAAGCACTTTGCAAACAGCAACTAATTGAGGCAGATGAAGTTGTCTGTGTTCAGAATGTGTTATCACATTGTTACACTCTGTGCATATCTCTAGAGAAAGTGTGGCATAATTGTCACTAGCAAATGTAGTGTTTAAATATAGGACAAGCTGTTCAGAGAATAGCTAAACCTGGTTCTTTCCTACAGTTGCTGGTTAGAAGGGAACATAAAATCCTATGAGAGTAGTCAAGCACTGGAATTACTTGTCTAGAGAGACTAGAATCTCTGTCCTTTGAGATGTTCAAGACCTGACTGGACACGGCCAGAGGCAATCTGCTCTGAATTCAGTGTTGATCCTGCTTTGAATAGATGCTGAGCTGATGGTGTTCCATGTCCCCTTCAGATTAAATTAATCCCTGAGTCTAGGATGACTGTGATCTTAATTTTCCTCAAAAAACAGAGACATCTACCTTGAGCAACATCCCTTCGCGTAACTCAGTTTTAGCCTTTGTAGTAAGTTAGTAGTTTCTAGTGGTTTATTGTCAGAACCATGGTTCCCGGTAGTTCTTCTAGTTGTCTAAATTGTAGCTCGAAACATGTTGATTTTATTAACATTCAAACATTATTTTAGCTGAGAAATGCATCTCACAAATAAGACTAAATTCTGCTTTCCACTGATATTCAGTTCTCCACCCCTTAAATCTTGGTATTTCTGAGTCCAGATCCTCGTCATCTTGGAAGTCTAGTTCCTTCCCTGTCCCAGAGAAAACCGGTTTTCAATGCTGTGCTTAATGCCTTCTGATTCTAAGAATTTTTTTATGTTTTTGTTTTATGAAGTATATTTATTAAAAAGTAGCAAAGCACTGCCCAGTTAAACTCCAAAAGCTTTGAAGAAAAATTTATGGTAGCCAGTTGTTGAAGTTATAGGCAATGGAATGAACTGTCTTGCAAGTTGATGACTGATTAGCTTTAAATGGTGTCTAAACCCCCAGATTTTCACTTTATTTTCTTCTTATCTTCTTAACTGTGTTATCCCCTAAGATTTTCATCTAACATCACACCTTGCATTTCATTTCCTAAAAGAATGAATTCCATCTGTTTGCATGACATTCCTCTTGGCTATCACTGTCTGTATGATATATTTTAATGTTTGTCTTTCAAGAGAAAGCACCACAGCTTCTCTGTCTGCATCCTTACCTCTTGACTCCTGAATTTTCCTGGTGTGTGTGAAACTTTCCACCCAAGTAGACAGAATATTTATACCAAACTGTGCTCTGCATAAGTATCATCACCTTTTATCCTTGTACCACAAATCACTTTACAACCTTCACTTATCCTTCAAAATGTCTTTCCTTAGTTCAAGCTGTTTTTATTTTACAAATAAGAAAAAGCTGATACACAGAATACTTTCAGAAAGAAAGCTAGAAAGTGAATATTTTGCTCCACTAAATCGTACTTTTTTTTCTTTCTCAAACTGTAACTCCACAGAGGCCAATTTGCTGAACGTTGTGCAATGTGTACTTATAAATCATTTGTTTTAATGACTAATCATGATTCTAGCATTCATGACCAAGAAAGATCAGCTGCACTCCCACGTGGGAAACGTGAGCAAAGTAAAGTGAGCACACTCTTCCTCACCAAATGACTCAGCTGATTCTGACTATTGGAGAAGGACAAGTGTTGAATGTGGCTCATATGGGTTGAAGTGAAGTTGGGTTTGCAGAAGAAAGGGATGCCATCCGAAGGAATCCTGATAAACTCAAAAGGTAGGCCCATGTGAACTTAATGAGGTTCAACAAAGAAAAATGTGAGGTTTTGAGGTTTCTTCCTTGATTGTTTCTTTTTCACCATGGTAATCTTTCCTACTATAATACCTGTGAAGTACCATCCTTACCACGCTAATCTTCCAACTGTACGTGCACCAAACCCAAGTGATCTGTGACTTTTATTATGTACTGGAGTAAGTGATGAGTCTAGGAAATTTCTTGAAGTGGGTCTGAACGGCCTTTCAGTTCTTCAGCTATTATCTGCAAGTATGGGAATAGTAATAATTTTTCAGAAGATTGTTCCCAAGAGTAGAATACAATCACAAGTGCTCAGATGATGAGGTTATAGAAAACATTATTGGCCAGGGGAAAGTTTGTCCCAGACTGTCTTTGGCTTCTGTTTTCCAGATATTTTTTTATTCTGCTTAAATCATCCCAAAGTCTAATTTTCAGAGAGGAAACTTGTACACTATCTCCATATCAGATGTCTTTAAGATGGCTTTGGTGAGGAACCCAAAATCATTACTCTTTTTGATGCTTCATCCTTTAGAGATGCCTTATGTTAATAACTGCTTGTGTAACTGGGTAGTTTAATTCTATGGATGAAATCAAAGTATATAGAGTCTGTACTGCAGACAAGGTGCACTTGAGATGCAGCGAGAAGAAAAAAAAAAACCAAAAAACAAAAAACAACAACAAAAAAAACAATTGGCCTTTGTCCCTGCTTTAATGGAGTTGACTATATAGAGTGTCTGGATGGGAAGATCTGTTTTAGCACTTTAATTACTTAATGTACTTGTTGCAGCAAAAGTGCATTAACAAATGCAGATCAATTTCTCCCATCAATCTATGTCCACTCTGTTACTTCAGAGCAGTCATTCATTTGTGGGATAACATCTGCCAATGAAAGGTATTACAAATAAAATGCATCCGAAAAAATGAACTGTTCTTTAGTAATCTCTTGTTCTCATGTGGTTATGCATGATAAATCTTTATAACAGTATCCTGCAACAAATGAGAAGTCAGTTTATAATATGACTGTTTGGTGTGATGTCTGCAGCCAGTGAACAGCAAAATTGCTGAGGATGCTGTGGATTTTTAATTCATTTTCTGAAATTTTTGCTGACCAATTTAATACTATGTGGTGTGGTCAACACGTCTGAGGGATGGGATGCCATTCAGAGAGATCTAGACAAGCTTGAGGAGTGGGCCCAGGTGAACCGCATAAGGTTCAAAAAAATCCAAATGCAATGGCTTGCACTTGGATTATGGCAACAGCTGCTATCAGTACAAGCTAGGGAATGTAAGGGAAAGGGCATCAGGGTACCAGTGAATGGCAAGCTGAACATAAGCCAGCAATGTGCCCTTGCAGTCCAGAAAGCCAACCATAACCTGGGCTGCCTCTAAAGAAAAGTGGTTAACAGATCGAGAGAGATGATCCTGCCCCTTTGTTCTGCTCTGGTGAGGCCTCACATGGAGTACTGTATTCAGATGCAGAGTGCTCAGTACAGGAGAAACAAGGTCCTATTGAAGTGTGTCCAAAGGAAGGCCACAAAAATGGTCCAAGGGATGAAATACCTCCCTTAGGAGGACAGGCTGAGAGCTGGGGCTGTTCAGCCTGGAGAAGAGAAGTCTCTGTGGATGTCTGAGAACAGCCTTTTAATATCTAAAGGAGAGCTATAGGAAAGAAGGGGACAGATTCTTTAGCAAGGTCAGTTGTGATAGGACAAGGGGAATTTCAAACTAAAGAAGGGAAAATTTAGATTGGATATAGGAAGTTTTTTTTTTTGTTTGTTTGTTTTTTATCATAAAGGTTATGAGGCAGTGGAACAGTTTGCCCAGAGATGGCAGATGGTTGTCCTGTTCTTGGAGACATTCAAGGTCAGATCGGACCATGCTCTGAGCAGTCTGGTCTAGTTGTAGGTGTCCCTGTTAATTGCAGAAGAATTGGACTATGTGGCTTTTAAGTGTCCCTTCCAACTCAAATGACTATGATTCTCAGGTAAGGGCAATTCTGTCTTGCTCAGCTGCTGGATGTGGAAAGAAGACTTACTTGTGCCAGCGGGAATAATAGTTATGCATTCAGATTTAGTGCAGATCATTTCATTTAAGATGTGGAAAATTCAGACCTATGATGGGTCTTATGTCTGATGGTGTCTTTATTGTTATCAGATATTTAGGTACTTTGTTTTCCAGGATAGAATCTACAAGTTCAATTTAGGTTCATTTATCTGATATGTAGCGAATGGAGGAAACTAATTGGGTGAATAATTATATTCTCAAGCAGGATGAAGATTTGTAGGTATAAGCATGTGTCTATTTTACAATGCTGATCTGAGATCCAATTAATATTTTTATTCAATGAAAACAGGAAGAGCCTCAGCAGGAATGAAAATAGTACCATATGGAAATGCACAGAAAAGACACGGATGATCTCAGACATAGGAGGGAATTGGACCCAGCTGTATTGAGACTTAGGTTACAAAATAACTGCAGAAAAGTATCAGCCCTCTCATTTCTAAAAGGACTCTTTACAAACTTGGTCTGAAACGGTATGATTATTGAGGAGTACTTGATTACTGCATTTTGATTGAAGAAAATATAGGTTTTATTCTTCATTATTTAGATAGAAAACCACAGAATCATAGAATGGTCTGGGTTGAAAAGGACCACAATGATCATCTAGTTTCAACCCCCCTGCTATGTGCAGATTTTCCAATCACCAGACCAGGCTGCCCAGAGCCACATCCAGCCTGGCTTTGAATGCCTCCAGGGATGGGGCATCCACAGTCTCTCTGGGCAATCTCTGTCGCCACCCTCTGTGTGAACAACTTCTTCCTAATATCTAACCTAAATCTCCCATCTTATTTTAAAACCATTCCCCCTTGTCCTAGCACTATCAGCTCATGTAAACAGCTGTTTCCCCTCCTGTTTATACACTCCCTTCAGGTACTGGAAGGCCACAATGAGGTCACCCCAGAGCCTTCTCTTCTCCAAGCTAAATAAGCCCAGTTCCCTCAACCTTTCCTCATAGCAGAGGTGCTCCAGCCCACTGATCATCTCAGTGCCCTCCTCTGGACCCGCTCCAAGAGCTCCATGTCCTTCCTGTACTGGGGACTCCAGGCCTGGACACAGTACTACAGATGGAGCCTCACAATAGCCCAGTAGAGGGGGACAGTCACCTCCCTCTCCTTGCTAGCCACCCCTTTTTTAATGCAGCCCTGAACACAGTTGTCCTTCCAGGGTGCAGGCGCACACTGCTGGCTCATGTCCAGCTTCTCATCCACCAGGACCCTGAAGTCCCTCTCCACAGAGCTGCTCTCAAGGAGATTGTCGTTGCTCAGTCCAGTTAGAGAGTTCTCTCAGTTTCTTGTAGCATCAGAATAGTTGTGTTCAACATACATCTTATATACCATTCACTTACAAACAAGAAATTCCTGTTCCTCTAATCAGTTAATTGGCCCTAGCTTCTCCTAGAGAACAGTGCTGAAGGATGAAAGGTTTCTCAAGAGTGACAAGATTAGCAATGCATACAGAAGAACCTACTGTTTATCCCTAGACTCAACTCGCTGTTTGTTTTCTGTGTTACACTCCAGTCTCCCAAGTTTTCACTGTGATACAGTCTATCTAATAGTCTGATAAGCTCTTTGGTGACTCAGTTACATTTTCTTGCACAGGAGATCTTTCCCCAGTTTGTCTAAATACCTGGGATTGACCTGACCTAAGTGCAACACCTTGCACATGGCCTTGTTGAACCTCGTTGGGTTCACATGGGCCCACTTCTCCAGCCTGTCCATGTTCTCTGGATGGCTTCCCTTCCCTCATATGTATTGATCAGACTACTCAGCTTGGTGTCATCTGCAAACTGATTCCATCATCACTCAATTCCATCATCTATGTCACTGATAAAGATGTTGAAGAGCACCAGTCCTAAGACTGACTCTTGGGGGACACTGCTTGTGACTAGCCTCCAACCACAGAATTACCTGAGTTGGAAGGGACTTCAAAGATCATGAATCTCCAACCCCAGTGCCACAGGCAGGGCCACCAACCTCCCCGTTTAATGTTAGACTAGGTTGCCCAGGGCCCAATCCAACCTGGCCTTGAGTATTTCCAGGGATGGGGCATCCACAACCTCTCTGGGCAGCCTGTTCCAGCACCTCACCACCCTCTCTGTGAAGAATTTCCCCTGACATCCAACCTAAATCTTCCCTCCCTCCCTCAACTCAAAAACATTTCCCCCTGTCCTGCAGTTGTCTACCCTTTCAAAGAGTTGAGTCCCTTTCTGTTTATAGGCTCCCTTTA
Source organism: Lagopus leucura (assembly GCF_019238085.1). NCBI lineage: Eukaryota > Metazoa > Chordata > Aves > Galliformes > Phasianidae > Lagopus > Lagopus leucura. The sequence goes on along the minus strand of NW_024962263.1, from coordinate 85,979,462 downwards.
GGTACTGGAAAGCTGCAATGATGCCACCCTGCAGTCTTCCTCAGACTGAACAAGCCCAGCTCCCTCAGCCTTTTTTTTTGTAGGGGAGGTGCTCCAGCTCTCTGATCATCTTTGTGGCCCTCCTCTGTAGCCTCTCCAACAGCTGTCTGTCTTTCTTGTACTGGGGGCTCCAGACCTGGACACAGTATTCCAGAAAGGGCCTCACAAGAGCAGAGTAGCTCTTGCACAAGAGCACCTCCCTGTCCCTGCTGGCCACCCCTCTTCTGGTGGAGCCCAGTATGCCATTTGCTTTCCAAACTGCATGAGCACACTGCTGGCTCATGTTAAGTTTTTCATTCACCCAGACATAGAACTGGTGAGCAGAACCCATTGGCTGCATCCAGCCAACCACATCTTAATGCATTGAACTGTCCAACTTTCATATCCATACCTCTCTAATTTAGAGAGAAGGATGTGGTGTGATGCCATGTTCTGCTCACAGAAAGAGCATATTTGCAACCATTTTGGAGATATTACTCATGTAAGCTTAAGGAGCTATGAACTCCAGGCACCTCCACAATTTGGTGGTATCTCAGATGCGGTTGTATAATTTGTTTCTGCTCTGCTTCTATTTTGTCTTCTTTTAAAAAAAAAAATTCATACTGTGAAAATATTTCTGGAACACCTTTTTCTGAATTTTTACATGATTAACATTTTGAGGACTACCTCAAAAAGAAGGTCAGAGCTTTAGCAGAGGTGGCAGATTCATGAAGCAGTTGGGAATCAAGACTCTATTCACTATTCTGTACAGACTTTCTGTAAAGGAGAGAGAATTTGTATCAGCAAAAACATTCCGAAGAGAGTTTTTGTTGCAGTTGTTAATGATGCATCCATTCAACAGAAAGAAATAATTCAATCTCCAGAGCTGTAAGGTTTATTCCAGCACTGAGTGTACTTTTAGAAAAAAACTATTCAACTTTCTTGGAAGAGGGGTAATAGTTCCTTCAGTACTGCCAATAGTTCAGCGAGAAAAATAGGTAAATTTGGGTAAGTTCTCACACTTACTAATTTTATTTGTATGGAGTGAGTGGGAGGAAATAAGGATGGCACATTTTCTGAAACAATGGAGAAGAAAATCTAGAGTGAAAGAAGTAAAAATGAGAAAAATAAGGAGAAGGGTGTAAAGAGAAGGAGGAGGAGGAGGAGGAGGAAAATTTCTTCAGAGAGCAATGATTTGGTCATCTTCAATCTTGATGTGGGAAAAACCTGTGGTACAAAACCTGCTGTTTTTTTTTTCACTCATGAAATCCCATGAAGTCTCTGAATTTCATAGTTGCATGAGTGTTCATTTTTGATCCTGTACTGATGTCTTTAATCTTTTAGAATAGGAAATGCTGCCTTTTTTATCCTTTATTTTAGTTGTACCATGTGAGATGTAGACACATCCCAATCTGTGTTGTGCTTTTCAATATGACTGTCATTGTGAATGTAGAACCACATTTGCAAAAGAGCTGAACCATTGCAATTCCATTCTCTTTAACAGGACAAAGTCAAGTTGTAGTGAATTATGAGAACTAAACTTTGAAAGAGAACAGGAGGAAATTTCTCTCTTGGACCACCTCAAACATCTTAGGTAGTTATGTAAGGGAAGATGTTGCCTCTTCAAAAGTTTGTGTTTCATTTGTGTTATGTTGTTTGGTTTGGTTTTTGAGGAAAACCTTTGTTTTCCTCCTTCTATCTCCCTTAAACTCAGTCCTGCTGTCTGCATTGTTAATGAAGATATTAAGCAGTACAGGTCCCAGTACAGATGCCTCAAAAAACCCACTGACCTCCACAAGGGTATTGAGCCATTGACTACACCTCTTAGAATGTGGCCATTTGGCCAATTCCTTATCTGCTAACTAGTCCACCCTTCAAATACATATCTTCCCAATTTAGTGACAAGGATGTTTTGTGAGAGTGTGTCAGTGGCCTTATAGAAGTCTAGGTAGAGGACACCAATTGCCTACCCTTGCCCACTGATGTAGTCACTCTGTCATGAGTCACTGTGTGTCAGATCATGCTGTATCTTCACCTTGGTCATGTTCCCAGGCTTCCTTCTTTTGGAAACAAACTCAGGGACAATAGCTGGAAGACACCCAGGTTTTGTATTCATTTGGGATTGGAAAATTGCCAGGTTGTGCATGAACTGAAAAATATCTTCCTGGTCTGCTAGGTTAGATATATCCATTATGTCTCCAGTGAGTTTGCAAGATCACTTTGGCTTTCAGTCTTCTGGGAAGATGTGAGAATCATACCATGAAAAGGTTTGTATGCTTTTTAAAGGTGCAGCCTTTCTCAGCCTTCTGAGAAGCTGTTTTCTGGTTATCGTTTTCTGTTATCTTTTCCAAATCTAAACACCTGCATACACATTTCAGTTTACAAATGTTACAGAAAAACTTCAGAAGTCATGAGAGTCACCATGTTTGTCTGGCTGTGCATCTTATGCTTGTAAAAAAAAAAAAAACAAACTGTATTGTAACCATTTGAACTAAGAATGAAAAGAATGACCTTCAGAAACATTCATCTCCTTTTATATCTATTAAATAATTTCCATAGAGTGCCTCTTCTTGACACCCAGAACAGCTAAGGGTTATGTATCTCTGAGATTATTTCAGCGTCAGATATTTCAGATGCTTCAGCTAGAAGAACTGAAAATCTTTCCATCTCTAGCTGCTCATATAATTTAAAAACAGATTGAAAAATGTTACTACTTGACTCTGAGACTAAATTAAACCATGTTTCCAAGGTTTCTCATTGCCTTTGAGAAAAGAATATAAGTGCTCATATCCTTATTAGGGTCCTAATTTTTCTGCCCTTTCCTTTGCCAACCTCTCTTCGACAACAATAAAGCATGTCTACTTTCATTTTACTCTGCTGTTCATCATTCCACTACCTGCTCTTCTTCACCTCTAACTTGTCTGAAATGGAAGAAAATGGCTGATTGCTTTAAGAGTATGGATATGGGACCAAATTAAAGACAGCACTGCTACCTTGGTGAGCGTGAAAGGGCAAGAACCCCTGAGGTGAGTGTAAAAGGAGATGTAAAGAGTGCTAGTTGGTGTAATTGTCAAAGAGCTGCAGGGATGCAGGGCCTGGAGCTTTTATGGCCTATAGAGGCACAAGGTTCTGCAGAAAAAAAGGTGATCTGATGAAAAGGTACAAGAAGATAGAAGTATAAAAATGATCAAGGTTGTGGCTTACCTGGATCCAAATGAAAGCCTTGCATCAAAGGTATCAAGAGCCAAGTATATGCTTTGATTCAGTAACACGCTGAAGTATGGGAGCTCTTTTCTTAAATTTAGGGTTTGAATGCCAAAAGGTATTATATCTTCCACATTTTATTCAGGCCCACTTAGTTTGAGAGTTTCCAGCCCTACATCTTGGGCTCAAGATTTCTATTTGGGCTCAGCATGTATTTGTGTTTGATCTTGGGACATGCTAAGCATCTTCAGCAAGATATTGAGATCCTTTGTATACTGTTTGCTTGGATGATAATGAATCACACATATACTCTGTAGGTTTATAAAGCTTAACACAATTTATTGTTACAACAGGATTTTCTGGGAAAAGAATAGAAAAGAGAAAAGATGAGAAAAGAAAAGATGAGAAAAGATGAGAAAGGGAAAGGGAAAGGGGACCACCAAACATTTATAACTGGAAAATTTCCTTTTTTACTTGCCTACTTGTCTCTACAGCCTCACTGTAGGTGGGCAGCTTGCAGTATATCAACTGTGCCCTCAAGCTAGAGATGAGGGCTACATTATTATACTGCAAGGAGGATTTGGATTGCTCTTCTCATTTTCTATTAATTTTAGATCTACCTTCATCAAAAGTTAAAGAGCCTGAGGATAATTCTGTGCTGAGAATTGTGGAAACTTAATGTGATAAAGGAAGTCTGGATAGGAATGTGATAGTTGTGTCTGACTAAACTGCTGTTGTGCCCTGGCACAACAGCTGCAGACATTATGGCAGTTGCTCCCCACTAGACCTGTCAGCTCACTCAGTGTTTCTGTAAGACAAAGCACTGAGGGCTGAGGAAAGCCTTTGTCTTGCCACCTTCACTTATGAGCTGCCCAAGTTGTTCCTTCTGCTGCCAAAAGAGTGGGAAGGAAATGCTGCTAGTGGGAATGGTGATGAAGGTTGGGAAGGAGCACTGACAGCCTACAGTAGTTCCTGTGCGACATCTTCTCACTCCTGTTTTCTGGGGTTCTTTAACACCCTACTGGGACCCTGTGGTAGAGCTGATCACAAAGGTTTCTTTTAAATATCATTCCATTGAAAAAGTATTGTGACTGATGTTTGCAGACGTGTGTGTAGATACTAAAGAAAAATCCAACAAATGAGATGTTCTGAAATAAGCTGTGTTTTACACATTTTTTAATCACTTCAAAATGCAACAGAATGGGAATGATTTTTTTTTTTTTTTTTTTTTTTTTTTTTAATAATAGTGCATTTAATGTAATCACATTTCTTGCTCCTCACACATGGCCCTGCCTTGCTCTGTTCCCTTCAGGAACACCCTGCTCCCACGGGTCTCCCCATGGCAGCCAAGAAGACCAATGGCATACTTGCTTGTATCACAAATAATGAAGTCAGCAGGGGCAGGAAGGTGGTTGTCTACTTTTGAAGGCACTTTTACTTTCACTTTTACAAGGCCACACCTTGAATACTGTGTTAAACTTTGAGCCCCTCATAACAACAAAGACACTGAGGCCCCAGAGCATGTCCAAAGAAGTACAGCAAAGCTGGTGAGGGGTCTGGAGCACAAGTCTTATGAGGACTGGCTGAGGGAACTGGAATTGTTCAGTCTGTTGAAAAGAAGGCTTGGGGGAGACCTTATCACTCTCTACAGTCCCCTGAAAGGAGGTTGCAGTAAGGTGGAGTTTGGCCTCTTCTCTTAGGTAACTAGTTGTAATGGTCTCAAGCTGCTCCAGGGGATGTTCAGGTTGGATATGAGGAAAAATTTCTTCTCAGAAAAAGTGGTTGAGATTTTGTAATGGGCTGCCCAGGGAGGTGGTGAAATTTCTTTCCCTGGAGGTTTTCACAAAAAAGGTAAATGTAGCACATAGGGACATGGCTTAGTGGGCATGCTGGGGATGAGTTGATGGCTGGACTAGATGATCACAGAGGCCTTTTCCAACCTTCATGATTCTGTATCTCTTTCCTCTCTCCTAGGCGGAAAACTGTTACCTTCTCTTATTCTGTCTTCTTTGAATACCATACAGAACCCACCAAAAACAATATGCTATCCAAATCCTATGCAGAATAGACCACAAGGTATAGAGGATGGACACTGCACTATTTGACTAACGCACTTTATAGACCACTTTAGTGAAATACTGTTGACTTGTCAGATACGTAACTGTTTTTTTTGTTGTTGTTGTTTGTTTGTTTTTTTGCCATGAGTGAGGAATATCCTTTTTTGTTTGATGCAGAGTTACAAAATCTTTCATGGCAATGCTTCCAATCTGTCTTACTGATGGGAAAACAGAAATACACCTGAAAGATAGAAAAGTATTGTTTTTTTTTTTAATTTTCATGTTTTCATCATGAAGCTAGTTTGCAGGTCTGCCATTTTTTCAGCCCCCAATATCTGTATAGGAAATAATAGCTTGTAGTTATTTTCTGGCTGATTGTTCAGCAAAATCCTAGGTGCTGTATTTTTCTAGGAGTCATCCTAGATAATTACAGTTGTTTCATCAAACCCTGAAATTCTTCTGGAATATGGTGCAGCTATCTGATACATATTTAGAAGTCCTCATATGGGAATAATCATCAGAAGACAAAAAGGCTTACTAACATTACCAGAGATGGAATATATGTTCTTTCCTGCAGAAAAATAACAAGTTTAAACTCCCCTTATAGCCAATGATGTTACTTCTTGGGTAGAGGTTTGGGGTCTCATGCTATTCTGGTGGTCTCTCTTCCTCATTGTTTTCCAAAACAGTGTGCTGCTGCAGCTCCCTAGCAGCAGTAATTCAACAGAAGTTTTGCTGACAGGGACTGCTGCAGGGCATCTGGTCTGAGAAGCAACAGGAACTCCAGGTTGAATGACAAGACTCAGCACGCAGTCGGTTTGTTTGCAGTATTTACTAGCTTAGGGCTTATTTATTAAAATACAGCCAAAGTCAGGATGCAATTTTAAGCCTTAGAGTTGGTAAGGTATAATTCAAAGTAGGCAGAAGCTATGTAGTTTATCCTGTGGCATTGTTACTGGGCAACTTTTTTTTTTTTCCAGGCTGAAAGAATAACTGGAGAAGTGTAGTTTCTCAGGGCTCCTGATGGGAGTGATCCAGTTTGGTAGAAAGATACATCAGTATTATCCACCAAATTTCTTCTCTCATATTCACCAACCCTTCTTAGCCTAATCTCTATAATGCCACCACTGATGTCAGTGGCAATGGAAGTCAAGTACGCAGCACCTTGGGAGATGAGATGATCTGGCATTAGTCAGAGAGGAGTAAGCAACGGCAGGATGGAGTTCAAGTGTCAGAAGCAAGGCTGGTACCAGCCTTCTCCCTGGTTGTGTTTTTCTTCTGTTTTTGTTGTGAATCCTTTGGGATTAGGCACTGCCTTTTGTAAATCACTAGAGATGACATGATGAGCTCCCTGAAGCAAAAACATTTGATTCACTTAAAACTAAATATTTCCTCTGTGCAATTCAATACGACAGTAACAATTAACAGACGGTGAAACAAACCTCTGCACTTCGCCTGAGCATTAAGTGAGCAGTTAACATCTGAGAGTGACAATGGTTCTCCTGAGAGGAAGTCTGACCACCTCTGCGCTGAGAAGCTGGAAAGTGCCAGTAGCTCTGACTTCTGAAAGGGAGAAGCAAGGCGTGGCTGTATAACCAAGCACGTCCATTAGTAGAGCCAGGCTCCCAAGGGAGGTTCTAACGTCATTGCCCCAGGTGAGTCAGTAGAGGTCATCAGGGATTAATGAGTGTCCTGGCATGGAAAAACAAAGTTAACATTCAAATTATCAGTCATCTTAAAGATGAACAATTCACAAATGGCCAGTGAAAGTGATGATGGCAAATTCATTGCTACTGAGGTGACCTCTGCAGACAGTCTCACAGTGGAGATGAGATTTGGACTGGTACAGACTGCCTACGTAAATAATGCTGGTCCTGCAGATGGGAAGGATCCAAGTCCTATAAATCATTCAGAAATTTACTGAGTTTCTCCTAAAAACAAATTGGCTTTTTCATCCCTGCTTCTACTAGGGGAAAGTTTCACAGCCTTGTTCATTTGCCAGCTACATCTTGTTTCTAAATTGCATTTATTCATGGACAGTTATATGTAGCTGTTCTTGTGCCAATTTTGTACTTTCTTGTACCTTACTCTCCTTCCTTCCTGATGTTTTTCCTTTCAGTGTATTAATAGATACAGAGGGGATCTGACTGCTGTGTTTTGCTGAGCTGTGTGCCAAGTTCCTTTAGATCTTTTCTTGAAATCAGCTTGCTGTTTCCTCATCTTTCCTTTGTAGCACCTGTTCCTCATTACCCAGCAATTTTCCATGGTATTCCTACTTTACTAAAGTCTAAATAAGCTTTTCTGCACTGTTCTTATTTAAAAATAACATCCAATAATAACAGCAAAAAAAAAAAAAAAAAAAAAAAAAAAACAAGCAATGCTATCATCTGTTTACCATCTGTTTAGAGGGGTACCACCTAGCCTATTTCTCATATGCCAGGCATAGCTAATGGACTGGATATTGGGTTAGATTGGATACTAGGAAAAAGCTCCTTACCAGAAGGTGAAGCAGGCTCCCAGGGCAGTGGTCATGGCCCCAGGCTGCTGGAGTTCAAGAAGCATTTTGACAGTGCTCTCAGACACAGCGTTTGATTTTGGGTGGTTCTGTGTGGAGCCAGTGGTTGGACTCAATGATCCTTATCAATCCTTTTCAACTTGGGATACTCTGTTTCCCCTGTTGCTGGTCAAAGGGATGGAGAAAAGTCAGGAGTGATGGCGTGGTGTTCAAACTGGGAAAAATGGCATGGAATGTAGGGGGTGTTTTAATGTTTGGTTTTGTAGTATAGTACCCAAACTGGCAGGAAATCATATTAATTTTCCCCAAGGTGACTCTATTTTGCCAGTGATTGTAACTGGTAATTGACCCCGCACTATTTATTTTGACCCACAAGACATTTTGCAATATTTTTTTCTGTTGTTTTGCTGAGGAGAGTGGTTGAGAGAAAGGTTGGGACTTTGACCCTTAGCCAAGGATAACCCATCACAATTCCATGAGACAAAAATCTAAAAGAATTTCCAGACAGCTATAGGAGGTCATTCTTAGATAAGTATACTGGAAGTAACATGAAGTAACATTATATTAATTCCTCCATACCAAGTACTATCCCACTTCACTGCTGTGGAAATCCACTAATACCATATTGGTGTGATTTTGAAATGCTGGAACTGTGGATAAATTAGTAAGGGTATTTATTTATTTTTTTTTCCAGTTAAATAATGAAAATATGGAAGGTTTTAAAACATAATTCTCGCACTTATTTTGGAAGACATTAACACCAATATAATTCATTCACCTTCCACCATTGTGCAAGAACAGTGTAAGGAATAGAAAGATCACACAGTTAAATGTTTCGGTTGACAGCATTTTTAAGTGGCTGTTGTGTGTTTAGAATTCTGTAAACTGAAGAACAAATGCAGAGTTTTCATTTCCAAGCCTAAAATGGATACCAAAAATTGCCAGAGATCATGCTGGGACTATTTCCAGGTGGACAAGGACCTACAGGATTGATTATGTAGGGTAATGAGAGATTTCCACTGTAAGTTTCCACTGAAGATTTTTTTCTCTCCTCATCAAACCCCTATCTTCAGCTTTTAATCCAAAAGAGAGAGATCTAGGTTGTTCACTACTACATAGCAAGTAAAGATTTTATTGGTAACTGTAACCTCTATAGCTGTTGTTTATTCAGCAATTCAAATAACACAGGGCTTTCTAACAGTTCATTTCCATGTACTGTTGTACGTACTTTCCTGAAGAAGTAATTCAGCTGTCTTAACGTCTTCAGGATAGACCTTTACAATTCTGATTTTTGTGTTTAGAGGCTGAACACAAATCAGGATGAAAATATCTCCAACCACTTGCGAGATAACCCTGTTGTGAGGAATTTATAAATGAACAGACCAAACATACTGTAGGAAGGAAAATGCAAAGAAAGAGGCATTGGCGCTGGCATGGCTTTTCAGCATCTCAGTGGGAGAGCTGCAAATAAACAGTGGTGTCCTGTGCTACACAGGAGCTTATATGCACTGTCTGTTATGCCTTACTTATGAAAGTGCTGACAAGGGAAAATTCTATAAGTTTCTTTCTCTGTTTGGACTGAACTCCTGTTTTCAAACTTTCTGAAGTGTCCTGCATCTTCTGTAATGAGCTGGTGAAACTGCTGGTGTTTTCTTCTCTTTTGTCATCCTTCACTTAAAGTAGGAATCACCTACAGAATAGCAAATAACTAGAACACAACTTCTTTAGATATGATTAAAGCTAATGACAATATGTTGTGTTCCTGTATGGAACAGAATAATGATAATACCTATGTATGAAATGAGTTTTTCCAGGTCTGAGATGAGAACATTTGTTTTCTTTCTGCAGAAGTCTCCTCTTCCCTTATTTTGTATTAAGTATTTGTCTCTCTTTATTTGTCTCTCTGATCAGTGTCTGATCTCACTGCATTTTACCACAGATCTTTCTCAACTCCTCTTTTCCGTACAGAAAGCCAAGATCTTTTTACAACCTTTCCTTATCAGTCACACATTTGGTCTCCATGTCTACTCAGACTGCTGTGAAATAGGATGATCCTGATTAGCAGCAGTATAAATTATGACTGTAGCTAAAATTACACAGCAGAAGAAAAGGTTCAGTATTTCTGAGCATTTCAGTTCTTACAGGGGCTTTTGTTTGTCTATGGATACCTAAGATGTTTTCTCAAAGATTTTTTAAGTCAGGTCAAGCCAACTGTGTAACAGCATGCCATTTCTAATCCTTTCTTCTCAGGTATTACCAGATAAGAGCTGGACTGAAGATTCCATCCAGGATTCCCCACAGGCTGTTTGCTACAATTGCAGAACAGACAGGTAAACTGGTCCCTGAGGACTCTGACATGACTGCAGATGGTGTGGCACAGAGAAGGAGGATGTGTGTGGGGAATGGGTGAAGGATGGCCATGAATTTCTGAGTCTGACCTGGATTTTCTTTATGATCTGTGGCTGCTCTTGACTTCATTCTGGTGTGGGATTTTACTGAGTTAGACTTCAGGTGTACAGCAGTGGTCCAGGAAAGTACTGTGCAATCCAGATATTACTTAGATGTATATGTATATATATTTTTTTTCCTGGAGTTGCAAGATCTGGGGAGCTTTATGAATTGGGCTGGGACTGAAACATTGACAAAACAAAATTGTATACTGTGGGAAAATTGTTCATTCAAAGACAATTCTTCACTTCTTGCTGTAAAAATGTACACAGTATTGTGCAGTGTCTCCCTCATGCCCTATAGAAGTGAGAACATCTAAGTTAATGAACACTAGTGAGTGCTGACAGAAACCTTACCAAATCTATGGCCAAGTTCAGACTGAAGGAAACTGATGCAGACTTGGATTATGATCTTTAGTGTAAAGATATCCACTGATAAAGCGATGTCCTACTGTAGGTCAATTGCAGAGTTTTCCAATAGATGTTCTCCATATATATCTTATAATTTTGACATTTCCAGACACGCATCACAACAATTGCCAAAGCATCAATTAATTTATTACCAGCATAGATTCTGTAAGTACTTGTAAAATTTAAACTGAATTTTCTCTGCTGGGATTCCATGTCAGAAAATCAGTGGAAATTCATGCCCTCTTATTTTATCTATGATTTTCCTTGCTGACAGTGGAAGAAGTTGTTTCGCTATTCTATGAGATTCCTGGATGAAAATTGTGTCAGTGTTAATGACAGCTTGTACAGAAAAACCAATAGACTCCTTTTCAGTATTGCTCTGAGAGGACAAAAAACTGTGAATGCAAGATTGATGAGTTCTTCAGTTTGAATATTACATCAAACATAAAAACGCATTTTTTATTATTTTATTACTTTTTACATTTGAACTGATCCAATTAAACATTCTTTCGTGGATTAAATATTCACATCCTTTAATATTTTTTTCCAATTTGAAAGTCTGGTTCAATTAACTAAGATTTAATAATATACTGAAATATAAAGTAATTATGGAAACTGTATTTTTATAAAATACAAATAATTATAAAAAATCCAAAGTTGTCTGAAAAAAAAAAAAAAAAGATTCAAGAACTCAAACTCTGAGTAAAGAAATTATTTCTGAAAAAAAAAAAAAAAAATCTACCTCAGTTTGATATACCTTTTTGTATGAAAAATCCTTAAGGAAGTAAGAAAATGATTTTTCATTTTGTTCTAGTGTTCCTTCATTCTCTGTAAATATCCTAAATTTTCAGCAGATTCTGGCATAAGCAGTCTAGAACTAAAATTCTGGAGGCTGGTGGCCCTGCCTGAGGCAGGGGGGTTGGAACCTGATGATCCTTGGGGTCCCTTCCAATCTAAGCCATTCTATGATTCTATGAAATATAGCTAAAACTTTTCTTTGTATGGAAGAAAAAAACAAAAAAACCAAAAACCCAGCAACACAAAGAAACAATCAAAAAAACCCACACTCCTGTTCTGTATTGCACTAAGAATGGCAATTTTATGTAAAGAAAAAACTGAACCGTTTTCTCCCTTTCTGTTTTAGTCATGTCAGTATTTTCTTTTGCCTGATACACCTCAGTGTTCTGTTTCCTTTCACTTCTTCTCAAAACAATTCATATTAGACATGAATAGCAGAGAGGCGAGGCAGGCAGTGTGGTTACAGAATTAGCTGCTGACTTGCACAGTGCTAATGAAATCCAGACTGGAGTTTAATAGCTTTATAGAGCTAACATCAAGACAGGGGGTTAAAGCTTTAAATGTTTTCTTCTTGGCTATTTATGCAAGTACTTAATTGATTTCATAGGTCTGTGAGAGAGCATTATTTAATGGGACTGAATTTAATGGCAAGGAAGCTGTAATATTCTTCTAATTCTTATGCCAATGAACACTCTCTGAGTTTGGGCATAGCTGGGATAGGAGGTAATTAAATTTCTTCTAGTGTTTCCTACCATAGCAGTATTATACTAATACAGGGTGGCATTATACAGAATCACAGAGTCATAGAATTATTTGGGTTGGAAGAAACCTCAAAGATTACACAGTTCCAACCCCCCTGGCATAGGCTGGGCTGCCAAACCAGTAAATCAGGCACTAGATCAGGCTGTCCAGCAACCTGTCCAACCTGGCCTTGAGCGTTTCCAGGGATGGGACATTTACATAGTGAATAAACTCCTAATTCGCCAAAAAGAATGGAGGCAAAAGTAGTTGAGTTTGGTGTAAACAAAATCTTTTTGATCTTTTCCTTATCGGGTTCTTAGCATCATGAGAACTAAGTAAAACTTCCTAGAAATCATTAGTAGTAATATTTTTCTTCCAGTGCATGCAACATTTTTAATTAACTTCTGTGGGATTTGCAATAAAACTATTAGAACTGACAGCATTAGCAATGTTTAGTTTGCAACCTGCTAGGTATTTTCAGATGCATGATCAGAAAAGACATAATTCTCAAGAATTCAGCAAAAGTGAAGCCACTGTGTAGCAGTTGCCAGCATGCCCAGGGCAGAACTAGCAACGCGTACAGGAGTTCTAATGAGCTACCACATGGTCCGTAAGTCTGCTGCATCCTGACTATGTTGTAAGAAAAGAATGAGCTATGTACACCAGCTAAAACAGTAGAAAAGTGTGCTGAGGACCAGTATCCCTTATATCTTGGCATTGTAGATCATTAAGGCTGCACATTATCTTGTGTTGACTCAGACTGTAGCATATACGTATATGCATGTAAATATAAATACATAAAAGTATATACAATTATTTAATTACATAATTACATCAATCATTAGAGCAGGGAGGGAGCTTAACACATCAGACCCCGCGGGGGGGGTCTCGCAGTTTCGCAGTTGCTGACAACACCTCTCACCATTGTTAGTCACAGAATCACAGAATTGCAGGGGTTGGAAGGGACCTCAAGAGATCATTGAATTCAACCCCTCTGCCATATCAGGTTCCCTAGAATAGGTTGCACAGATAGGTGTCCGGGCAGGTCTTGAATATCTCCATAGAAGGAAACTTCACAACCTCTCTGGGCAACCTGTTCCAGTGCTCCATCACCCTTACTGTAAATAAGTTCTTCTGCATGTTAGCATGGTACTTCCTTTGTTCAAGTTTTAGGCCTTCAATTCTTGTCCTATTGCTATGCACCACCAAGAAAAGAGTGCAGTGCATTTCCTTAAAAACAAAAGTAGCCTGGTGACTAGTGACTTCCTCAGTGCTGAAGAGGAGAAAGGGAACAAGGCTGGCTGAGCACAGCCTTTGGTTTCTTTCATGTTGGCTTTGAAATCCCATGAGATTTAGCTTCATGTCTCTGAATAGGCATCATGACTGATGGAGCCTGCTTTTAGCTTATGAAGAGCAAGCTATGCTTACTACTTTTTCTTGGCATGGAAACTTTATCAGTTTCAGCGTCAGTTCTGAAGGGCTGAGCTGATGTAGATGTGTCTTAAAGCCAAACTCTAAAAGCGCTTTTTTGAGTGGATTTTTTTTTTTTTTCATCAGAGTGGTTTATTAAAATTGTGGTACAATGATGTTCACCTGCAGCATACATTAGGCTGAATGTGAAAAGCAGACAAAGGATCTGGGAAAGTGAAAGCAGCATCTCATAGCAGCATATTGGTATAATTCACTCATTGGCTGAGTTATTTTGTGATAGGCTAAATGTCTTCCAGAGGAGTTTGAACTATTGTATAAATTTTAGCACAGGAATTCGGAGAAATATGAACATGCATTGTTTTCTAAGCTATAGGTAGAGGATACAAGGAGCTTATCTTTAATATATTTTTAAAACATTTTTATTTTAGAATTTGCCTATGAGCACGCAAGATCATTGGTGAGTGGAAGAAATAATAATGGTCTGAAGCATTTAAGATTAGCTGTTTTTATCTTAATTTCCTGTACCATGGAAGAGTGGAGAGCAGTGGAGACCGGATTAATACAGGTGGAGGTTTCTTAAAAAAGGTGATGTGTTGGGGTAAACAGAGGAAGTTGAATTACATTGTTGAAGAAGCCAATGAAGACAAATCTCAATAAATGTTTATTTTTGAGTTTTCTCTGCAGTGTTTTGCAGTAGTATACATGCCACCTGGATGTATTACTTTTTGGAAGGAGACATATTCTTTATTAGTGAAATTTGCAGCAAGATTTTGCTATATGAACTGTTTTTAGATCTCCTGTATCTTATTCTCATACACTATAGCAATGAGTAGCTGTTTACCTTTTTATGTTACAGATAAGGGTAAAATATTATGTGAACATTAGGAAAGAATTACTTAGCATAGTTTATATCTAAAGAAATTACTTAGGACTTCAATTTGAGTCCAGATTTCCTTTGCTTCTCCCCTGCAGAATCACCACATTACCTGTTTTCAAGAAGACTTTCTAAGCAGACAAATATTTTTGGCAACTTGTTCTGAAAATATGAAAAATAATAGAAAGTGTTTAAGATAAGTTGTTACCTATCAGTCTAATCTTTAGTAGACTGTAGCAGTATTATACCTAATTTTACTCTGTTAAACTGGGCTATTTGCTAAGTACAGAAAGCCAAAGAGAGACAAGGAATGTGCATTTCTTTGTTAGTTATCTCCAACAAGGCAATGGAGACAAGATATGATATTACACATTAGATCTTTTGATGCTGTAGAGATGTTTCATGCACATCTGGTTTGAGGATTTCTTATAAAATGGTATAACTGACATTAAGTGTCAAGGAAAAATTAACGGTATATAAATGGGACGTGAGGAAAGGAAACTGGAAGAGAATATGAGAAAATAAAGGACATTACTGCAACCTGTGCCTGAATTTTTCTAGACCAGTTCCTGGTCCACTATTATGAATACATGCAAGATAATTTTGCTTTTTTCTATAAATTAAATGTTAATTCTGTGACTATCTCAGACCTAAGGTCAAGGGCCAACTATATTTATAATATGTCCCTTGGCCAACTATTTATGTCTGTTTTTAATAGACAATTACTGATCCTTATTTCTTTGTTACTGTTTGGACATTTCAAAGAAATTTCCACTGAAGGAGTTTTGCATTAACTTTTAAAGAAAAAACCTTCTCTTATAAAGTGTTTCTTAATACACTCAAAACAGGCATTTGTATTCTGTTGCTCATTAGAGCATGAAGAAACAGCACCGTGACTTGTGGAATAGTGTGAAATTGCAGTCATTAGTTTCAGTAATTTTTTGAAAGACAATTTCTACCTCCATTAAGTGAAGATAAGTTTACTGCTTTTGAAACATGAGAAAGGAGGCTAGAGATTCAAATTTTAGCAAAAATATGTTTTTATTTTCAAGGCTTGCCAAATTAATCTGAAATAAATACATATTTTATATGTAAAATAAAGCATACCTGACAAATATGGATTTTATCTAAAGAGGATCTTGTTATTAGAAGAGTTGCTTTGGGGATTGGTTGTTTTACAAACCTTTATTACCTTTGAGACATTAAAAGACACTCCAAAATTTTAAGAATTGGTATCAGAGAATTATAAAAAGATTTGGATTGGAAGGGTCATTAAAGATCATCTAGTTAAACACCCCCTGCCATAAGCAGGGTTACCACCCATCAGATCACGCCATCCAGGGCCCTATTCAACCTGGCCTTCAGTTTAGGGATGGGACACTCACAGCTTTGTGGCCCTCTGCCAGACACACTCCAACAGCTTCACTTCTTCTTTTAAAACTAGAGAGAGGGGTAAAGATAGAGATGGACAATTATTTCCCTTACTCTTGTGTCAAGCTTCTTATCTGCCAGAACCCCTAAGTCCTTCTCTATTGGGAGATACATGAACAAAACAGAATTCAGTGATACACAGTAAACGAGAAGAATGTTTATCTGCACACAAGAAAAAGAGGAAGAAGCAAAAGATATCCTTGACATACATGCTAGTTCTGAGTGTATGTCTTGTTGCTTTTCCAATCAAAGGTTTACGTTATGGCTCAAAGTATACAAATTGGAAAGGAACATTTGTGACTGGGAAGTTTTGCCTTGCGGACTGAAATATATCTGTGTATTCTTCCCTTCCTTCTTGCCAGAAGCTGGGACATATAAAGTGGATGGCAGAGAAGCAATGTGATAGACCACTGTATTGGAGCTGCTGAACAGCATCTGAAATTGAGATGAACTGAGCACAAACTGACCATGATCAGAAAAGGATGCCATAACTGGAAAGGGTTTGTAAGCACCAATACATGCCACAGGGTCCTTTTCCCTGGACAGTATGTCTGAGGAAAAAAAAATCATCATCAGAACCCACTTGAAGATCTGGTAAAAATAGAAATCTGTTCTTCAGATGCAGAGTCCAACTGTGCAAGTCCTTCAATATCCATCACCACCATCTTAAACTTTGAATAGTTCTTTTCACTGATTCAGTGAGTAATTGCATCCAGGCAATTGTTTCTTCCTGCTCTGTACTGAAGCAAAAAAAAAACCAAAAAACCAAAACAAAAAAATCTTATTGTGATGTCCTTTACTTTCTTTCTCATCTGAATTAATATTTCAAATAAATATATAGAATACCTGCTACACAATTAAAACAAGCAAATTTTTGCTAAACTAAGTTTCTGAAGTTATTTTTAGAAGTGAATCCTGTAACTGAACTCTTAGGGAACTGTCAGTGGGTTTGAAAAAAGAAGCAAACATTTTTAAGAAAACATTTTAACAAGCAATTTTTAACAAAACAATCTAAGAATGCACTGACAAAACTTTATGCTGTTGATAAGTACTAAACTATTCTATTGTCCCACATGTCAGCATGTCTGAGAAATAAACCTTGGCTATAGAAAAGTATGGTGATAAGAGACTGCATTTATACTAGCATCATTCCTAGAAGGAAATGAATAGGTTATCTTGATTTTTATCCTCCCTGAATCAATGTATTGTTAGAGGGGCCATTTTATTTAATTCTTTCCATGAGGCTAATTGGAAGTGTCAAAAGGCAAGGTTAAGATAAAAGATTCATCTTAAAAATGTGCAGCTTTAATTAAAAGTTTTACTAAGGGAGAAAACATTCTGAACTTTTTGATCAAGGAATTTAAAAATAATTGTGTCTCCTTTAGAAATTATTTAATCCAAATATAACTTCTGCATTTATTCTAAATATAAATATGCTAAATTTAGTATTTCAAGAGTCTTCAAACGTTTAAGTAGGAAAATGATGATGCAGTGAAAATGTCTGAGCCTGAAAAATGTTGCTTTGGCACGTTCAAATTCAGCTTATTTTAGCTTAATAAGGAATCTGTGTGAGCATTCCTCCGCTGAATAATGTGTATTCTCAAGCATCAGCAACAGTGCTTTAAAACCTTCAGAAAATCGTCACAGAATCATGTTAGAATCATTAATGTTGGAAAAGATCTGTGAGATAGATCTTCTAGTCCAACTGTCCACTATATTATCCACTAAACCTTGTTTTAAGTACTATAAGCACTACATCTGCACCTCCAGGTACAGTAACTCCACCACCTCCCTGGGCAGCCTGTTCCTATACCTCGCCAATCTTTCTGAGAAGGAATTTTTTCCTAATATTCAACCTGAACTTCCCCTGACACAACTTAAAGCCATAACATCTTCCCCTTGTTTTTATAGATTTTCACTTGTTCAACTTATAAATAAAAGGGCATAGATGACTTTGTTCAAGACTGCTAGTAACCTGTTAAAGGGAGGATCTTCCATGTGTCTGAAGTGCTGAAGAGTGAGTGGTCATATTGATGAGTTGTGTCTGCAGCCATGTGTTGGAGGGCCTTCCCAATAAGGAGCTGACCCATCATGATCACAGTCTGTCACCTCAGTCTCTTCATATGCTTTACTTTCAGGTTTAGGTATTTCTGGTTGATGATTTTTATGATAATCTGGAGACTTCACCAAACATCTGAGCAGAAAAAAAAAAAAATTAGAGTCTAAAATAATAAGAACTAAATGTAAACAATTCAGGAAACTGCAATTTTATTTTTGTATGAGGACCATGAGCACTTCTTCAGACTTTTTCTAAAAATATTTATGGATGGTGAATTTTTAGGACAAGAGGTAATGGCCTCAAGCTGCACCAGAAGAGGTTCAGGTTGGATACTGGGGAAAGTTTATTCTTAGAAAGAGCAGTTTGGCACTGGAACACGCTGCCCAGGTAGGAGGTGGAGTCATCATCCCTGGAGGTGTTCAAGAAAAGTGTAGATGTAGCACTGAGGGGCATAGTTTAGTGGGCAATATTGGTGATAAGTGGACAATTGAGCTAGATGATCTTAGAGGTCTTTTCCAACCTCTGTGATTCCATTATTGTATCTCAGTGTTCTGGTCAGTGAGCCATTATAGGAATGCTGCAGGGAGCGATGACTTCCTGGGAGTATTGGGATGTCTTAGTGATTGCACGAGAGAGGATTTGAGGGATAAAGCAGTAAACTTGGATTCTGGAGTACTGTTGGCAAGCCCTCTCTCATGTCTGTGCCCCATCAGTTGAACAGAGGTGGTAATGTTGATCTCCGTGAAGAATCCTTAGATAAATAGGTTACATTTTTATACAAGAACCTCATATTCATTATCTGAAACATATGTACATACCTTAAGATACAGCTAATATTGGTTGTTCTTCAATGAGGGTGTTTTGCACAGTGGAAAATAATATTTTCCATTATTTACGTGTAAGCTTCAGAACAAATCTTATTCTAACAAATTTTTGATACTTTCAGGAAATATTTGTCTTATGTGTTAGTTTGTGTTCTATGGGAAGGCAATAAATAATCTGCAACCTGAATTATATCTGTGAGGTGGAAGAAGCCATGGGAACCTCTGACTAAGTGTAGGAATCATCTAACTGCTGATGTCTCTGCTGTGAGCATCTCCTCCTAAGCAAAGCAGCTGGGCTACCTTTATAGTCAGAATAAAGAAATAGGTAATTTGAGGGAGTAATTTAACGTGTCTATTTTAAGATAAGTTGAATCATTCTATGTCTTTCCATTTACTATAAAAGAAGTTGCAGGAAGTTTTGCAGAGAGGCAATTCCTTTCTGTTTGTAAAAGGATTGGCACAAAAAGGCTGTGATTGCACTTTGAGCTTCATGTCTATGTGCAAATTAGGAAGTAATAATAAAAAGCAGCAAAGTTGAATCAGGCAACAGAGAGAGCAAGTGGTGCCTGTGGCTGCCCTAGCAAACAATAAGAAATGATCATAGAATCATAGAGTTGTTTGAATTAACAGGGACCACTGAAGATCATCTAGTCCAACCTCTGCAATGAACAGATACATTTACAGCTAGATCAGGATTTTACATAATGTTTTGGCATAATTTCTCAATCTAAAAGAAAGAAACAGGAGAAACCTACAGTGTGAGATCAACATCAACTTGCCTTTTCTTTTCTTAAGATTTTATTCCAGCACTAACAAAAATAAAAAAATAAAAAAATAAAAAAATAAAGTCTGAACTTCTCTACATACCTGGTTCCAGTTTCTTCAACAAAAGTTATGGCTGGACAGTACTCAAACAGCAGCTATATGAGAACAGGGACACAAGGGTAGTGATCTAAACAATGAATTCATGTTTTCCTTCTGGAATTTCACACTGATTTATTAATTAAAAAATGATGGACATTGTGTAAATAGTGGTTTATTTATAATTTGTAAGACTAAAAATACAGTTATATTTTCACCATATATTTGGTATATGGACAGAAAATATACAGTGAAGTCGCAGTCAGAATTGAATTTTGATGAATCTGGAATTGAATTCAAAGTTCAGCAAAGTATTTTGCACTCTTAACAGTTGTGTAGGACACTGATCTATGATTAATAGCCCTGAAGATTAGCATTATATATTAGATGTGATCATAAGTTGGAAAAATGATAGAATTTTCTGTGCATTCAAGTGTACTCATGGGGTTTTTCAGAAATATTTGCTTAATTTAATATTCCAGCCAAGGAGTGCTGGTTGGTTTAATTTCCTGTTGGCAGGACTGGAAGGGGCAGCTCGGAAAAATCTTGTAGCCTACAGACTGAAACAGAAGACATAGACAGAAGGGCAAATGGTTTGTCCTTGTCTCTGCCTTATCTGTAAAATGATGGTAGTTCTTCAAAGTTGCAATTATATGAATGGCAATAACTTTACAAATGTGTAAGATAAACAACAGGATCCAAATAACTAAAAAGCTATTCCCTTTAGCAGGAAATTCAAAATCTTCCATCAGCAGAAAATTTATGTTCCAGTAAAGATAATGATGTCAAGATGAGAGGGAGATCATACAACCATGGAATCATCGGCTCGTTTAAGTTGAAACAGACTCTTAAAGGTCACCTAGTCCATCCAAATCCTCTGCAATGAACAGGGATCTCTACAGCTAGATTAGGGTTTTCAGAGCCCCATCCAGCCTGGCCTTGGATGTCTCCAAGGGTAGGGCATTCACGACATCTTTGGGAAACCTGTTCCAGAGCTTCACTACCCTTATTGTAAAACAGTTTTTCCTTATATCCATTCTAAATCTCCCTCTCTATTTTGAAACCGTTTCCCCTTGTCCCATCACAGCAGACCCTACTAAAGAATCTGTCTCCTTCTTTCCCCTTTAAATACAGAAAGGTCTCTATCAGGTCTCACCAGAACCTCATTTTCTTCAGGCTGAAGAGCCCCCACTCATTCATGACTTCTTTTGTTTCCAGAAAGAACCATTTTTACAGCTGGTCTGATGCTCTTTGAACCTCAGCCCCAGAACCTCAGCCAGTGCTTCATGCAGAAAGCACAGGTCTAGTGTTTGAACCATGACGTATCTTTATAGATAGTTATTCAGGGCTAATGTTTTCCACTTGAAATAAATGGTTGGCCTGCTATCTATGAAAAGGTTTTTATAATAAACAGAAATGGAACACCCGTTGCCTTTTTAGTGGCTGTAATCAAAGAGATTTGATGTCTTCTTCTTTTGTCTTTGTCTTCTTTTTTAGATAGTCTTCACCTTCTTGATATTCTTCTTCTTGCTGAACATAGGCAAAAAGAAGTAGAAATTGTTATGACCAGCATAAACAAAAAGTATGAATTTGAATGCAGTTATTTCAATTTTGTTTTTACTGCTGCCTTATTTATCCATTCTGTGTGAGAAGAAATAAGTCAGTAAATAAATAGATTAATTTAAGCACCAGCACTTTTCCTGGTCTAGGATTACCTTTTAAGTCCTTAGATTTCATTCTGATTCTTAAATTGTACAGAAGGTGTGTGTGATGGTGTAAAACTCTGTTTAGAGTCAAATCACTTTCTCACTGATGATCCTTACATTGCCCTTAAAGAAAGGTCTTTTTGTGTGGGTGCTCTCATCTGTCTCAGTATCCCATCTGTAGCAGGACCTTTGAGACTTCCTGTAGGCAACTTGTCCAGCAGTGCCTAGCAACCTCCTACAGCAATGCTAATCAGTCCTGGCACTGGACTACAGGTTCTCATGGGAAATACCCAGTTTTGATTTGCCCTTTGCTCCACAGAGTCTGTTTGCGTGAAGAACAAGTCTGCTCTGAATAGCAGCCTAGAACCCTCCTCTACAAGGAGGAGGCTTGAGGAGGCTCAACTACAAGGCTTGAGCTTTGTATAACATTCTGAAGAGTAGAAGAACGATCCCAACCTTCTTCCTTCTTTCGACTTATATTCCTTAATGATGTGAGACAACAGTTAGGTAATGCTGGAACCCAACACTCCCTTTCCTTAGATTTCTGCACAAAGCAGTAATGTAATGTATATGTTTATGTTTATATGTTTATGTAATGTATACATTATGTTTATAGATTTAGTCAAATACTCTTCTTCTCCTCTCTTTGGTGACCAGTGGTAGAACACAAAGGAATGGCATGAACTATGACAGAAGAGGTTCAGATTGGATATCAAGAAAAAGTTCATCAGGAGTGTGTCCAGGCACTGGAATAGACTTCCCAGCACAGTGGTCATGACCACAAGCTTGACAGAGTTCAAGGAGCATTTGAACAGTGCTCTCACATGTGGGGTTTGATATTTGGGTGGCACTGTGTGGAGAAGTTAGATATGATGATCCTTGTGTGTCCCTTCCAACTCAGGATATTCTGTGATTCTATGATTCTCTTTTTGTCTTTGATTTTGTGCAAAACTCACATCTTTTATGTGGACATGAAGCAGTCTGCATTGTCTTTGCACTGGCACGATTAGTTAGGAAGCAAATGAAGTGTAATATTAAACCTAATGGCTCAAACAGCTGCAAGATATTTGGGAGATAAAAAACTCCCACAAATTTACAAATTTTTATTCTTTTCTACATAGTGATTCATGTAAATTCGGGTCCTTACTCATGCTTTTTGACAGTATCACTGTTTATCTTGCTTCACATTGTATGAAGTCTCTCTGAATGCGAGCTGATCTGGTAAGAGAAGACACCTTCTCTGGTGGCTGTTGTAAAATTCTGCATAGCAAAATGCTGGTTTGTGACTTGAAGCTTGAAAACAGTCTTGTTTTTGTTTGTTTGTTTGTTTATTTTTAATGGATTCTGGTTTTTTCTTTATTTTTGTTTTGTTTTGTTTTGTTTTGGATAAGCACTTAGAATTTTGCTAGATTAAGGATCAGTGTTACAAAAACTTCTAATTTCACCTCAACTCTAAATTATATACCTAGTGGCATAAAAATATACAGTGTATTTGCTTACATTCTGTAGAAAACAACAAGGCTCAAAATTGCATGCTTGGCTTTTATGAACAGGTAGTAAAAGGTCACCTTCTACTGCAGATACCATGTAACTTGATCATGTGGGTGAAGTTATAGTGCACATTAAAAATGTGCTACCACCACACTGCTCACTCGTAAGATCATAAACTCCCTGAAATTGCTCTGCATCCATTTAGATGTGCCTCCAAGTAGTGCCCCAGAATAGATCAAGATTAGATCAGTAGAGTAGTAGACTCGCTGCGTCTTTCTCTATAAGGGAGAAAGTGATGAAGTTACCTTGCAGCCACTGTGGGCCACACTTTTTTTAATCTAGTATTTCAGACTACAACCTTGAAAGATCTGTTTTGTGAAAGTATATAAGTGCTCTGAATGACATTTGAGTGGCAAAGGAAAGCATATGAAAACCAGCATGTAGATGAAAGATGGCACTGTGACTTCTTATTTCTTCATAAAGAAGGAAAAGATATCGCACATCATTGCACATTACCTAATAGACATTGAATGTTAGAGTCAAAGGCTGATGCAGAAAAAATAGAATCTAGGCAACAAACGCTGTATCCCTTATGAATAAAGATAAAACTTTCTCATTATATTAATATAAACAGTCATGAAATTGCACAATTGAGGTTGTTGTTTATGTCAGAGAAATTTATTTTAGAATTCGTTGCTTTTATAAAAAAGCTTGACTGTGATAGTATAGATGATCTTTGTGTTACTGATGTTGCATTTGGTTAAACTAATAGAAAAAAAAAAAAAACAAACATGGCACAAGTGGATGGCAACTAGTATATCTGAATTTAAGCCAGTGAGTACTGGAAGTCAAAATCTCAAGTAGGTGCTTAATGGAAGCAAAAGCCCCTGAATGTTTTTAACAGTGGATTAGCTTGAACTTATAATGTATGTTATGTGTGACATATGATAACTGGAGGATTTGAAGACCCGGGAGGATTTACTATTCCTTAATTTCTATGATTGCTGGGCCCTTTTTCCTAGTGCTGTTCTTGAGCAATTAGCCTCTGTTTTAGTTTCCACTGTAAATGTAATGGGGTTAATTGTATCTTTTCATGAGTGTATTGTGAAGCTTAATGACTTGTTATAAATTGCTTTGAAATTCTTGGACATGTGACGTTGTAGGAGAGCAGAAGATCATTTATGGTCTTGAAAATTTTTAGTATGTAATACAATTGGATCTGAACAGGGAAATATCTGACTTATGATTTCTACTAACATTGCTTAATGACTTGCCATGATAACAGTAATCTGGGAGTCTGTTAATGTAGTTAAAACAACTGACATTTTTTTAGGTGGGAGTATTTTGAATATGTTTCATGTCCTAAATGGAAGAGGGCTTCAACATCATCATCGCTGCTGCACCCCATCCAAAATTAGGGGAGTAATTCTGTTCATAAAAATATTTATCCCCCACCTCGACACGGTAACCTAGCAGAAATAAAAAATGCGTGCTTGGTAAGTCTTCTGCAGCAGTTCACCATTTTAGGTTTCACATTCTGAATACAACTGCTGGCACATGGCCAGAAAAAAAGGATTAGTTTGATGGAAGGCATTGGTCTTTAGCACTCCAGATTTGATAGTATAGTAGGGGGGCCAGAGGTTACTAGGACACATTCTTTTATTATTTGAGAAGGAAACTATGAAGTTACATCCTTTAAATGCAGACCAAAGTTACTGTCAGTCCTCAGCAGAACTCCAACATGAGAGGCTCCTCACAGTGCCTGGTGCCTTGTTGTTGTGTGATGGACACCTCTGCAACCAAATCCAGGTGGTGAATCATGGACTGAGTTTAGATCTGTCTTAGCACACTGCTCTATGGCTCTCTGTGACCGTCAAAGCTTGGGGCTGAGGGAATGCTGAAGATTCTTTAGGAGTATGAAACAGAGACCAGATGTCAGTAGTTCCCTATCAAGGGTTATTCAAAGAGAAGGAGATTTAAGCTGCAACCAGCTGAAAGTATTGTTCTTCCTATCTTTGCTATGTCCCTACTGCACATTGACTGGGAATGATAATATATGCAGCCAGATGCTTCCTTCCTAGAAAATTTATCTTTAACACCTTCTTCAACTCAAGGCTACCCTTAAACAGATGAAATCCTTGTGTTTGCTGGGCAATGTTCTTTCTGGGAAACATAAGCTAAATGCCTGTCATGTACATAGATATCCATGCAGATGCATATTTATGTACTCTGAAGATACAGAGCAAGACAAGTAAAACATGCGGGAAAAGAACTAATTTATTTTATACAGGTCAAATACACTGATTAATGATTTTTTGTATTTGCATATTACTTACTACTAGATCTTGACACTTCTATGTAATACTTCCTACCTGCACTGATCAGCATGCCTTATTATTGTGAGGTAACTCAGACTTAAGGACAAATTCTTAGGAAGAAGGAACTTATGTTTGTACCGTGAAGCCCAAAACCACCATTGAAAATCTCTATATAGCTTTGACCTGATATACTTCTGCAAATGAGTGCAATTTTAGACATAAGGAAGAACTTCTTCTCTCAGAGTGGTCAGGCACTGGAATGGCTGTCCAGAGAGGTGATGGAGTCGCCGTCCCTGGCAGTGTTCAAGAGGTGTCTGGATGACGTGCTGCATGATATGGTTTAGTGCTAGTGGTGGCAATGGTGATGAGGAGATGGTTGGACTAGATGATCTTGTAGGTCGTTTCCAACCTTGTGATTCTATGATTCTATGATTCTATGAACTTCTTTAAACCAGCTGCAGTGTTCCTTTGTCCTGGCAGAAGTTTACTTTAAGGGTATGAACATCATGCTTTGTTGTGCAGATGTTGATCTCATACCAAGTTTTTTTTCACGATTTCCACCAAGAAAGACCAAAACCCCAAAGAGATGTATGATGAAAATATTAGGTTTTGTCTGTTAGAAGTTAAAAACAGAGCAGATATTATCCATGAAAGTAACAAAAAGTACAGAGTGAGTTTTGTATGCAACTCCTCCTGAATGCCCCCTCTTCTTACTGAATGAGATATTCCATCAGTGATGGTCTTTGGTCAAGATTAAGGCCTCATGCAAGACTACTGTTGTGTTGAGTGTACTCTAGTCACAGTAATATGGTTATTTCCTGGATTTACCAGCTATGTCTATCCTTCTTTTGTCACTCTTCTTACGATTCAACCAGAACATGTTTATTTATAGAGTAAATATCACTTCACTCTGGACTTACATTTAGTATGTGTCTACAGTTTCTGTATACATGTAGAAATATCATGTCTACAGTTTCTGTCATACATTTGGCAGGGTTCAGCTCTTGTGTCACTGTTCATAGATCTTGACATCAAGCTTGTGATCTCAGGAAGAGGGAACGGATTTCCTCACATAATCTTAGCAATAGTTACAGACTATAATAGTCTTAAACAGAGACTGAGTAGCCCAGAATGACAGTGTAAGTTTTCTGGCAACAACAGATTATACTGGGAGGATTCGATTCTACATACCTGAAGGATGAATTTTGGTTTACGATGTCTTTCTCCTGTTAGGTGTTTCTTTCTGTCTATGGGTTATAAAAATAATCAAATTTGTTACCTGCCTTTTCTGCAGCTAAAATAGGATACAACAGATCCCAGGTTATACATTTTATTTAAGGTTAACATGTGACTATGTGGTGGTACTGGTTTGATGTAGATCTGAGGAGCTTTACTAGTAGACTCTGTTCTAAGTGTGTGGAAGTAAGGACTTGTCACCATGTGACTATTCAGAAATATCAAGGTTTAATTTCCTCTCCTGCAAGCATTGAGAATTACCATAATAACTCAAAACAACTACTAATAAAGTAGGTATTACATTTGTGGGGGATGAAATATCTCTTCTTATACAAATAACACAATAAGTATCTTTGTGGTACTAGTCATAATAATATTTGATTAAAAATACACTCACCAGAGCTCAGAATCTCAGAATTTAGATTAGAAGAAATAACACAGGACCTCTGATGGGATTCAAGGAATTAATTTGTGTTGTCATGATGGTGTGGCAAGCAGGAAACCAAAGCAAAGTTTTATCATGAATTTCTTTGGTCTGTGGATTGTAATTGGCTGTTTTTTCAGAATTGCATTTTAGATTTTAATGAAACCAAATTAAACTACAAGTTAATGTGTGTTTTGATTTCCAGTAATTGAAGTTTCTACAATATTAGGAAGAAAGGAAGAGGACAGGGAGTCTAGACTGTTGCTGGACATTGAGATCTGGCTTCAATTTCCTGCTCTGCAACAGACTTCCTCTCCGATGCCAGTCAAGGCACTTTGCTCCAGAACTTCAAAGTCCCTCAAGTGCCTGACTTTCATTGGCTTATATTGAATATTGAGGAAACAGACCCAAGTCACTCTCTGTCTTAGGTTCCTACCTGTAAAGTGGGTATGAGTAACAACCACAATCAGCAGCATGAGTGATAATGAAGAAAGAGAAAAACTCAAATTGTGAAGATCTGATGACAGGCATGTGTTCATATGGTGGATTGTTGCCAAGCAATTCAAACAACATTGAAAGCTTTCATGTCTCATCAAATAGATTTAATTCATGGTGTTGATCATCAAATAGATTTTATTCATAGCGTTGATCACTTTTACATTGCATAGTGCCTGCCTTGTTTAGGTAGCAGTTAGTTATAAGAAGAAATTCAGTGACTGCACACAGTGAATTTGAATGATATCATCTACAAGTGGGTTTTCAACCATTTATTATAGCCCTTTGGGCATAAAAAGAAAAAAAAAAATGTACCTGAATATCTTTGTTGTATTTTTTTTAAGCTTAGGTTGTCAACTCTTTTCCCATCCTGATGTGAAAGTTATTTAACGTTGTTCATCTTTTAACTTGTGAGCTGTGAAAAGCCAATGGGAGTGATTGGGAACTTCACCTCCATTTATATAATTGCTATGTGAAACAGGAAATTGGCTTATGCGAGAAAGAAATCTGAGGCTAACTTGTGAAGAGCATCTTTAGAACTAAAAGTACTTACTGACACGTTTGCATGCAGGAGGAGGATGTTCTTAGGGATATATTTCACATTAGCTAGCTGACAAACAAAAAGCTCAAGTGAACTGAATTTAGTTCTTGCCTTGTCTGTGAGGGTACTTGTTTGGTGATTGCAAACAGAAGCCTGATAACTATACTCATAAAGCAAAGTAAGATGGTGAATACAAACTCAGGTGAGCATGGGAAGAGTTACTGCTGTTTTATACAGTGTACTCATAGGCTGAACGCTTCATAGGCTGATTGGTACTGTAGAATATGTATTAAAATTGTACTGAATCCTCCCTATTCCTTAAGACTCTAGCTATAAATGCATATTCTGAGGTACCGAGCCTGCTTTCCACATGGGATTTTACTGCATTCATTTACACTTGTGGTGGTTTCACCCTGATGGGCAGCTAAATTGTACCACATTGCTCTTTCACACTCCCTCCTGAAAAGAACTGAGGGAGAAAGCACAAGAAAGAGCTCAAGGTCAAGACAAAGTGAGGGAGATACTCATCATCCTGGGCAAAACAACCTCAGTTTAGGGAAATCAATATAATTTTTACCAACTACTAACAGACTAGAGCAGGGAGAAACTAAAGGTAAACTAAATAAACCTTCTATCCATCCACTCTCTTCTACTTTCTCTCCCAAATCAGTATGGGAGAACAGAAAATGGATTCTGGTCAGCCCATAATACTTTGTGTTTGCTCCTTCGTGGTCATTCTCTGCCCCGATCCATGGGTCTCCCTCATGGGATGCCATCCTTCCCTAAATGATACTGTGTGATCTTCCCAAAGGCTACAGCTCTCCAAGCACTGCTCCAATGCAGCTCTGTGCCACAGGGCCCATCCTTCAGACGCTGCTCCATGCAGTCCCCAGGGACAGCCGCTCCCCCAGCCTTTCTGCCTCACCATGGGCTCCTCTCCATGGCTGCCACTCCAAATCGGGTCTGCTCCTGTGGAGGCTGTCCATTGATTGCAGCTCCCCCAGGCCTCATCCGTTGCTGCACTATGGGCTCCTCCATTGCTGCATGTGGAGAACTGCTTCATGTAGTGCCCCTGAGCCTTTCCTGGCTACAGGGAACTTCTGCTCTGCATCTGAAGAACCTCCTACCTTTCTTGAACCCCTTTTCTGACCCATCACTAGAGGAGAGGGTTAGCAGTGTTTCAGTGGTGAACTTGTGAAAACAAGAAATTATTAAATGCCGTCCCATGTTTCAAATAATTCAAGAAGGACCAGTGTCTCTATGGGAATCAGTCATAGGGTCCACACATTTTACAATCCACTGAAAATCTTATTTTCTTTTGCCCCAGATGCCTTTGTTTTTAATCACTTCCATCTCTCCAAATATAGTCCAACATTGGCCAAGGGGACCAGAGTAATTATCCTTAATTTAAAAGATTAAAAAATGAGAAGTGGATAAGAGAAGAACCTGAAAAATTAAAAGCTCAGCAGCAGATATGACTGGATAAAATAAGCAAAGTATCTTCATTTTTACTCAGGCTTAGCAGGGGCTTCTTGTTGTTACAAGTTTAATGACAATCTGAGTACAAGTCAGACTTCAGTATATGGCCACTGCCAAAAGGAAACAGCTTGAAGAAAGAAAGAGTTCAGTCGTACAGGGAGCTGTATGAAACGTATGAAAATTGTAGCAAAGAATTGTTCTCCAGTTGGGATTACTCTTTAAAGCCTGCAGGTTTGAGTTGAAAGTGATCTTTTTTTTTTTCTTCATGTATTTTAAGAGTTTCCAGAAATGACCCTCTAGTAAATGATATGACAATGTTCTTGAAACAGGAATAGCGCAGCTGTGCTGAACGAAGAGATGCTGTCCTAACATGAGCAGTCTTCAGAGGTGCTGACCCAGCTTTAGAAATTCTGCTTGAAACTTGTAGACCTATATTTTTTTACTGAAGCAGTATTTCTGGAAAAAAGCATTCAATGCCATCCTTGGGCTTTTTGAATTTGAGTAGTGTCAGCAAGGAAAATGTAGAAATTAAGAAAGTGGCAAAATGTTACTAAAGACATATTTACTAGGTGTAGATATTATTGTCCTTTAGGTTCTTTACTTGATTGTCGAAAAAGAGATTCAATAAACTGCTCAGCCCCAGTTTTGGCTGATTTAGCATTTCTGCAGAAGTCATCTTTGCAAAGTGCCTTCTTGACTTTTTCTTCAGAACTTCAGTTGCATCTAAGAAAAAAAATTCAGAGCCCATCATTGCTACTTTATTAGTTGACCATTTTCCCCAAATTCTGAATTTTTACATCTCTGTCTTCAGAAAGTTCTGAAAAGTATTTCAGAGAATGAGGCTTCTTTAAATTTTCCTGCTTTTGGAAATAGAAGGGTGGTGGTGGCATTTGTACTAATGATTCAGCCTTTTGAATATGTGGCCAAGATTTTATTCCAGTCACATGTAATTTACTCAGTACTCCAGAAAAAGTCTGATTAAGCTAGAACAGGTGTTTCTTGTTTCAAGTTCACAAGTTCAGTGCTGAGGTCACTTGAACTGAATTAATATCTGTGTTATGGTTTTATTTTTTCCTTCTTACCTTTTTTTTTTTTTTAGTAATAAATAAAGGAGGAGCACAATCTCCCCAAATAATACTAGTTAAACACCAATCAGCTGTGCATGTCTTCTACTAGCTTGTAAGAGCTTTCATAGTACCTCCTACTTCCATCTTCTTCCAAAGGCTAATCAGTCCTGACAATTGTGAGAAGAGTGATTGATTCACAAACTGATAGATTGGCAATGGGATGGAAGTCTTGAAAGAGCTCTGTGAAAAAAGTTACATCCACAATTTCTGATGGAAATGTCAAGCCTCTTTACTTGTTTACATACTGAAGGATATCTGTCCATATAAAAGTGTGATCTGAAATACAGCGTGGACATGGTAGGCAGCGTAGAAAAAAAGAACCCGTCTTCAGTGCACAGAAGAATATAGCAGAGTTAACACAGAAAGAACAGTGTAATAAAACAAACAAACAAAAAAAAACACTGAATATCAGTTGTAGTTCAGAAGGGTTTGGCAAGACAATCTGTAACAGCAAAATATTAACCAATGCACTGAAATGGTTGTTGTGCTGTACGGATAAACTGCAGTTCTGAGTATCTTCAATTGCTGAACTCTTCCAGCTGATGATTCTGGAACTTATCTTATAAACCATGTAAACAAATTCTGAGCTTGACTACTGAATTTCAGACAGAAAGAGAATAGAAAAGTATCTGGAGATGCTGAAATAACACAAACTTAAGTGTCATCACAGGAAATTTTTTGTTGAGACAGCGAGACTGAAATTCTCTGGCATCAAACACCGTTGAAGTCTGTATTAGCTGATAAAGCTTCATACGAATACCATATATCTTGATAGGGATGTAAAAAATAAAGTGAAGTTGTGTGTGTGAATCTCTCAGATATATGGTAAGGAAGCAATTAGTTGTTAAATTTTCCACATATTTTCCAGGAAAACTCAGGCACTGAGGTGTTTCTTACGCAGTAATGATTTAGTCATGAGAAAACCTATAGATTTCCAAGTCTTCCTTCCGTTTCATTTTCTTTTCTTTTTTTTTTTTTTCCTTCATTTTAATTTATGAAAGCTTTTAACATTTCTGCCAAAGGTTCTTGCCAAGCCTACATTGGATGTTTTCCAGTTTCCCCTCGGTTTTTCATTCTTCTTGCCTGTGTGAAAAGTTCCCATCAAGTCTTTAAATTTCGTCTATTAATTATAAATAAGAACAAGTTAACTCTTAGGCTGGTTTTTGTTTTGTTTTGTTTTGTTTTATTTTTTATTATTTTTTTTTTTTTTTGGCTGTGATTCATATCCACAGGCTTTCATATTATTTCCCATAGCCTTCTTTTTCAATGGTAACCATCCTTAAAAGTACATAGACATATGTAAAGGACTTAATGCAAAATGAACAGTATTTTTTTTTTCTTCACATTTTTTGAACAATCTCAACCTAAATTACTATTCCTGGAGTAATGGAAACCAGCATTCTGTTCGCTTAAAGCAATTATAAAAGCACTGAAAAGAGAACGGAGTTTGTTTCTATGACTCTTGTTTCCTCTTACACTACTTCATACATTGGCTTGCTTTTCTGATTACTCTAGAGTATTTGTCATTTGGGATCTCCAGTATTTGTTCTTCTCTTAGGCTTTCCTGCCACTGAAATCCAGAGGAACAATATAATTACGTATTCATTCTCTTCATTCAATGTAACATCAGAAATGATAGGCTGTTTCCAAAGTTGCACCAATTGAATATTTACTTCTTATTGTATTATTCTTTAGGAAAGAGGTTAAAAGCTAGGAAAGAAACTGTAAGCTGCAGCAGCACACTTCTGATCTGTTTTCTTCTTTGATCTTTGCAAGGAGTGACAATTTTTCCAGCAGACAACTGCGTAGATTTGGAGATCTAAGAGCCTGAAATTCAGCTTAAGTCAGAGATGTGTATTTGTCCCATGGATTACACTTGGGATTATTGATCTCTAAATCATTAGGAGTGTTGATGAATGGGTTTACATGATGAAGGAAGAGATTTGAGATGTTATAAAGCTAATACAAAAAAGTATAAATGATTGTCACTTGCAAAATTATACCAAGGGAAATATCTGCACGATTTACTTATTGTGAAGATAATCAAAGGCTTCTATCCTAGGTTTAGTAGGTGTTTCTTCGCTAACGTAGACACAGTGACTGATAGTCTGTGATAAGCATTGTAATAAAACTCAGGGCTAAAAATAGCAGCTGCAGACTTTAAGTGAGATACAAAGTGAAGGAATAATTAACCTGTGGGAACTGAGCCGCATAGAAGCTTCATGATTTGCCCAGTGTCTCTCAAGGGAACAGTGATAGCACTGGGCATCCAGATCTCTCATATGCTGCATGGTGTTAGCGTTGCCATTTCAGAGCATGTTTCTGTTTGATGGTAAATAGAGACCTTTCTTTACACTGAATTAGAGTTCATTTCCAGCTCTACCACTGATTCTCAGGATCATCTTTTGATTCACCATATTTCTGTGCAAGTTCCCTAATTATAAGATGGTGGAAGTAAAATTTTGGTAATCTTTATTTTTAAATGCAATTAAACCCTTTTGTCTCAGAGATTTTTTGGACAGACAAGATGCGGCCCATTTCAGTCACAGTATCTTAAATGGGTTTTGTTGAGGAAGGCTAGGGGGAATAGACTTGTGATCCTCTAGTCTTATAGTGCTAAGTTGTCTTAAGAGCTTAGTGCAGAACCATGAGATGTACACAGTTTGTGTCAAACAAAAAGACAGCCTGTTCAGAAAAGGGTAAGGGTTCCTTTTCTTGAATGATCCTTAATTCAGACTGAAGGCGATGAATAGCCTTACCAGACATCAATCCAAGGAAGAAAAACTAATGATACTCTTGGCACATCACTGAGAAAGAGAACATTAACGCGGTTTAATGAAATCCTAGACAGAAAGCCAAATGGCTTGTGCCTGACATGCATTGACAAAGTATGATAGGTCTCTTGCTGATTTATGTGCATGTGTGATCCAGATGAAGATGCAGGATTTTAATTGAAAATAATGTGCATAAAGCAAAAAATTTACTGATGGAATGGCAGAGGTTGATGGAATCTAATTGGAGAAGTAAGTGAGTAAGAAAAAATAATTTTATTGCATATTTGTGCTGAGCTGTGTAGACAGTTCAGCAATTAAATCACTAATCATGCAAGAGCTGGCTGACCTAGGAGAGGAGCATTCTTATGCCTCAGCTGATTAGAAATTAAAATATCTGCTAAAAGATATAAAACATACAGAAGAAAATTTAATCCTTCCACTTAGAGTCTGAAGTCCTTTCTGCTGGATCCTCAGGCTTTTTGTTTTATGGTGGAATCTTAGGGGCTGCCTTTCACATCTTATAATTAAACTTACTGTAATATTTTTGACTGTCAGAAAAAAGTTTTGCTTATTTAATTCACAGTAATTTATCCTCTGAGTCCAGCGCAGGTAACTATAGTGCAGGAGACAAAAGTTTGGTCAATATATGACGTCCATCCATCACCTTCCTGAACGCAATAAGCATAAATGGTACTGTGGCAATAGTACATTAGGAGGGTGTTTAGTTCCAAATCCACACCATTAATCAGAAAATTTGAAACTCGTATGTCCTCAGCTGGGAAACCTTCAATCTCTATTTTAATGTAAAGGCTGTAATTTTAGTTCAGGATTTTTCTGATTCAGTTAACTGGTGTTGATAAAATGATGCCAGCTATGCTATGTGAGCACTGGAACAGTAATTAGAAGGTCCTATGCTTGCTGTGTCTGTACAGTACATACAGTCAGAGTTGATTTTTATTTTGTTTTGTTTTGTTTTGTTTTGTTTTGTATTTCAGCTCTGACATATCTGAATCTGTAAATATTTGTAGTGAGGAAAATTGAGATGTTTTCCTTCCCCTCCCTCTTTTT
Source organism: Lagopus leucura (assembly GCF_019238085.1). NCBI lineage: Eukaryota > Metazoa > Chordata > Aves > Galliformes > Phasianidae > Lagopus > Lagopus leucura. The sequence goes on along the minus strand of NW_024962263.1, from coordinate 85,945,132 downwards.
TCTTGCTCCCCTCTCAAACAATGTGCTTTAGCCTTCTTGTCATGGCATTCTTCTTTTGCACACCACTAATGCACACAAACAGTTTGTGAAATTTTTAATGGAAAGCAGCTACCTAACTTACCATTGGAATTAAGTAACTCAAAACATACTACTTCTTCCATTTGCCTTTCTTTTCAGAAAATCTTAATTTCTGCCAGAATAGTACTAAATTGACTGGAAGGTTGGCATAACATTCTGAAATTTCTGTATTCCTGTGATTCTGAAACACATAGCTAGTGTTTGGGTTATTTGAAAGGCACTTCAACAATTCGTTCTCCATATTTAGGACTGAATTCATTTTTATCCTTCAGTCCTTTCACATTGCAAAGCAATGCAAAGTGACACTAGCACTGGTGGGTTATAAAACATTTGAATGAATGGTGTTAATGCACATTTATACAAGTAGACATTTATGCTAATGCCCATTGGACATTAAAATGAAGTCTTGTCTTTTTTAAGCCTATAAAGAGACTTACTGTTCTCTAAATAGTCTGGAATCTCTCTTCCAAAATTTAATTTTAGTACCAGATCCTTCTTTTCTCAGGTTACTCAGTTCTAAAAATCATATATGTCTGTGACAAGGGTGTTTCTTTTCTTACTTTGATTATGAGGAACAGGACAGGGACAGTGAAGGAAAACTAAGAACATTAAGTGCTCAGGTAGAGTACATAGCAATGGATATTCATTAGACAGTCACTTTCAGTCCCAAGGTCTCTCTTGCTAATGTACTTTGTGTGAACTCTTCTTTGATGCTTATTGTTCTGAATTTATCCCATACCTTAACACAAACTTGTGTCTCAGCTACAACTACAGTATACCAAGAGTAAAGAAACAGAGTAAGATCACTACCTCAATGTCTGTTTTAGGAAGAATTTTCATATAGAATAAATGAAATTTCCAGCTGAAGTTTACCACAGTTTGCACTATTTGATTAGTTGTGGTAGAGACCTATAATTATCTCTTATTTAAGAAGACATATGGTTCCAACAGATGGTAAAGGGAAAAAAGCAAGTTAGATAAACACTGCTATTTGCATGAGGCTTTCTGATCTTTGGTTCTATTTTACAGTGAAGAGCATAGGCTCTGGCAAGATAGCATACTGTTCATTCAAGGAATGTCCACATCTTAAATTTCACTAAAAATAGAAAAATTAACATGGCCTACAAGTGTTCAAGAAATTTGGCAACAGTAGAAGAAATTAGATGACACAGGAACTTAGTAAATACACAAGTATTTTGTAGGAACTCTAAACAAGAAACATCTCTCTTTTGATATTAGAGATATTAGTGGGAATTTTGTATGCCAAATATCAGAAGGACAGTGTGTCTGGACAGGAAAATGTAGTCAACCACTAGACATATTGGGGTTATGTTTATGACAGTACTAACTGGGAAGATACACGCCATAGAAATGATTCAGATTACACACAGGTGGAATACAGATAGTCCAGGCTGAGATTTTAATGACATTGCTATGTGTACCACTCAGTGACCCATCCTCACCATTGAGCTGTGGGAGAAGACTATGACTGTTTCTAATTTGCTTCAGAGCAAGGGCAGCAAGCTAATTTTACACTGCCTTCTTCTGTGATGCTCCAGCAGATGACTTTCTACTCAAGAAGATTAGGAAAGATCACAGGAACCGGTGACACAGCTTGGCTGCGTAGGTAGTAACATAAGGCCTGTGGGTAGGAAGGTATTGAAATGCTCAGAGCTCTTTCTCAAGTGAGTGTGTTGCAGTGCCCTTCATCTATCTGTGCACGAGCGACCAGGAGAATGAAACTGCATTTGAAGGAATGTGACATTTGCTTGTGTGGGAACCCAAACATATAGACTATGATATGTTTCTTGAGTCTGAATTAATCTGAGATATAAATGCTTCAGTGTGTGCTGTTATTCATAATGAAATGTTTGTGGTAAAGCTCTGTTTACAACTACAGCAGCTTGGTTTACCCGTGTTATTGAAGAGTATATCTTTCATCAAATCAGAGCTTAGCAGAACTCTAAATTTCCATTTATTTGAGCAGTAGTGTAATAATACTTTCCTCAGATGGCAAGAAAGATTCAGGATTTTTCTAGTAATTACCTTGTTTCCACTACTGTGGATGTAAAGGCATTAAGGAGGATAGTTTTGAAGTTATATTACTTTTCCATATGGATTTTTTTCTGACACTGTAATCACTTCCTGTTCCTTTTTAGACCTCACACACAAAACTCAATAAAGAGCAAAGGCAGAATTCTGGAGAAGGCAGGATGTAAACCTGAAGTCGTCTTTCAAAAGGGCTGTCATATTGATATTCCCTGGAGCTGTGATTTTATATTTAGAATAACAAATATGACTTTGTTTTCTGTCCTGCTTAGGGGATAGAAAGTGATGTAATTTCTCCAGCAGCAGAATGCTGGGACCTAGTCATCACATTTCCTACTTCCTTATTTTGAAAAATTACTGATTTGTCTTGCTTCTCTGGGCTAGTGAATAAAGGTGAGAATAAAGGTCAGGGTGAGTCCACTTTCTGATCATTCTTCTTCAAACCCCAGGATGAAGTGTACTAAAAGTGGAGGTAATAGAAAGTTATAAGTATGGTGTTTTCCCTCTGTAGTTTTCAGTAAAGCTACAGTTGACGTGTTCTACAAGATTAATAGAAAAATTGTATGTGGGAAAAGGATCTAATACCAAGGCTTTCTTCATTCCTCTGGTCCCCCAGCGGGACCAGAAAGTAAAGCAAAGTGATGTAGTGATATCCATTCTACTTGTGCGTGGTCTCTGTAGCTCTACAGCCAAGTACCTCTTCCTTTCTAACGGTTGATTTTTCTTTAGAAATTCTTTAAAATATATTGCCTTTCACCCATGGCTATTTTATCATCTAATGTGAAAATTTGGGTTAGGGACTGTGTTAGATAGTTGTGTGTTTGTAAGTCTTGATAAAATACAAAGAAACACAGCTCCATCATTTCTCAAAGGTCTCCTTATACTAAGGCTCCCAGGCAAGTCTGGGTCTCAGGCAGGGATGCCTACTGTCCTTGAAAAGGACTGTTGCTTAACATTTATTCCAGTTTCCTTCAGCAGTTACAGATAGCAGGAGGAAGCAAAATTGAAAATGCAATTATGGAAATAATTTAGCTGATGAGATTGGAGCATCCTAATGACTTATATGCCAAGCAGATTGCACAGACCTTAAAAACTATCCAATCCTATTGCTAGCAAACAGCAAGGATCCCCGTGATATCAATGGCTCTGAGGGTTCATTCATCATCAAGTCTCCACTACAGCAAGATATTGCCAGTTCAGAGTCTCCTTGACAGAAATCAGAGGTTGAGATATGCGAGTGTCATTATCAATTGAATTTGCCAAGGTGAAATATTACTGAACCTTCTCAAGCCATTTTCATAGACATTAAAAAAAAAAAAAAAAAAAAAAAAAAAAAAAAAGAGTGAGTACACAGTGATTAGAGTACAGAAGATTTGAAGGTAAGAAAGGAGATAACTGAGGCATAACGAGAGCCAAAGTAGTAGAAGTAGGGAGTTAAAAAGGCTCAGAGTTGAAAAGGAAGAAACTGATGAAGCTGGAGAGGACAGTAGGAATAACTGGCCAGTGAAATCTGAGAGGATATATATTCTATCTGCTTTGTGTACTAGGGTCTTAGAAAGGTCAAAGGACCTGTTCAATTTGAACAACACTATCTTCAGATGTTCTTCAGATCCTGTTGCTCTTTCTTGAGGATGTTAAACAGATTTCCTTATCCATTGCTAACTTACTAACTTAGTAAATCCTACTCTTCCATCCAACTCATCTCTATATACTCTGAGATATTATGGAAAGCTTATTTTGTAGGAGCTTTTTCATGTCTGCCACAGACAGCTCCCTATTCAAATTCCTTGCTCCTAGTGATGGTCCTCAGAACAGTGTAGTTTCTATTCTCACTAAGTTTGGCTGAAGATAAAACCTGAATTTGTTACTTAGCTCTTTCACTTTGCGATATTTTGAAGGCTAATTTCATCCAAAGAAGAGAAGCAGTAAAGAAAAAGCCATTTAGGAAAAGGACATGGGAAACAGGATTCCTGTTGGTTTAAGGGACATAGCATAATTAGCTTTTGCTCAGTGAATTTTTGTGTCAGGAGATGTATTTGTGACACCTCCTGACAAGAAAATTTACTGAGCAAAGGTAATTACTGCAAGATTAGTCTTTCCTTGTTGAATTTACCAAAACCTAGATATTTGAAATTGTGGAATAAAGAGCTAAACGAAGGTCAGTATAGTCTTAACTCAAGCTCTCACCAGGGATTCAGAGCTTCCAGCAGTTTCCACATACCACATGTGTTTTTCTTGGAGTGCACGTGGCCTGTGAGCAGTGCAGACATAACTCAAAGCTGTATGGGTAGGTGAGGTTTTGCTAGAAAGGGGTTTGGGAGAGTTTCAAGCTTCTCTCTCACCACCTTATGCTTTGTCCTGGAGGATGGAGGGGGATGTATGTGCACAGGTGTATATCTGCTCTGTCACAGAATCACAGAATCACAGAATCACAGAATGGCCAGGGTTGGAAGGGACTTCAAGGATCATGAATCTCCAACCCCCCTGTCACATCCAGGGCCACCAACCTCCCTATTTAATACTAGACCAGATTGCCCAGGGCCCAATCCAACCTGGCCTTGAACACCTCCAGGGACGGGGCATCCACAACCTCTCTGGGCAGCCTGTTCCAGTGCCTCACCACTCTCATAGCAAAGAATTTTCCCTTGACGTCCAACCTAAATCTTCCCTCCCTCAACTTAAAACTACTTCCCCCTGTCCTGCAGTTATCAACTCTTTCAAGGAGTTGATTCTCCTCCTGTTTGTAGGCTCCCTTTAGGTACTGAAAGGCTGCAATGAGGTCACCCCGCACCCTTCTTTTCTCCAGACTGAACAAGCCCAGCTCCCTCAGCCTGTCTTCATAGGGGAGTATTCCAGTCTCTTGATCATCTTCGTGGCTCTCCTCTCCTATGTCTTCTTCTAGCAACCATCATCATAGGATTATAGTAGAGTAGTTTGAGTTTGAAGGGTCATCTAGTCCAACAAAGGTTAGGTCTCTGATGGATGTCAGCCATGGTAAATGCCAGCCTTCTTGCTACTGTGTCTGTTAGCTGACAAGTTTGTGCATTTAGGACAACGTAACTGTCAGAAAGCTTCCCAAGAACAAGGAGAAATCTGCAAAAGTTACTTTGCAAAAGTTAGTGGGATGATGGTGATGTTTTTGTGGAGTAGGCTACAGATACATCTGTCTGGCTTGGAACCACTTCTTTTGAGTGAACAAAGCTTTAGTATGGTCATGCAGCCAGGTATACACTGCCATTCATTAATGCTTGCTGAATGTTAAAGACCAAAAGCTACATGTGAGCACAGTGAGGTGGTGCGTAGTGTGTTTCAGCAGTGATGACAATAGGTCACCTTCACTAAATGCAGATTTTTTGCAAGCACAGCATGTCGGCTCTCGTTCATTGCTGGTGAAAATAGAGAGTTGGATAGAATGGTGGTGACTGATGAAAAAATCATGTTTTGTAGCAGAGAATTTCCTCTATCAAACAGTGTAATTCTCTTTTTATATGTAGGAGTTTCCATGGAAATAAATTGAAGGCGTTACTTTTGGAGTGACCCACATAGATCTGTTCTTAAACTAAGCAATTTTTAGCACTGTATTTTATCTGCATGTCTTTGATTTTGACCTTTCCAGCAAGAGAAATGTCTCTTTATGCCACCTTGCAAATCTGGCTCCTAAAGCAGTTACACACTAGCAATGGTCTGTGCAGAAGTGCATTTGATAAGTAAATGACATTAAACTTTCCATCTTAGAAGAGTAGCGGTATATCAATATCCAAATCAAATAACATAAAGCTCCCTTTGTCTGCCAGATAGGAATAAGAATGCATTATAACCCTAATATGATTTTTGCAGTGTCTCTAATATGATGAGGTTTAAATTAAAATAAATACGACTGCATGCTTTGAAGGGCTAATCAGGCTGAAATGTTCTAGCCTAATGGGTGTAACATCAGGAAATAAATGTGTATTTCTCTAGGCTGCTTGGACTTTATCAGAAGTACTTGGAAGGCTATGTGATGGGAAGGCAATAGCAAGGTGAAACACTTTGTCACACGGGTGTTCTTGGCGAAAGTCGTTAATAGGAAAATGATTTCAGTGTAGTTTGTGTTGACATCCCCGTGGTCCTGATAATTGATTAGCAGAAGTCTTATTGCTTTTTAATGAACTCTTTCCCACTGACCCTTTTCATTAACTTATTTATTTATTTATTTATTTATTTAGAGAAGGTACTTCTTTGTCTGCAGTATTCCAGTTCCAGCAGACAAGCATCACAAAACCTAATGATTACAATTGATTATAATGTCAAGGCTCCATTCACTTATCTATTGTGACATTTAGTTCGTTCGTTCTTTCTTTTCTTTTCTTTCTTTTCTTTTCTTTCTTTCTTTTCTTTTCTTTTCTTTCTTTCTTTCTTTCTTTCTTTCTTTCTTTCTTTCTTTCTTTCTTTCTTTCTTTCTTAGCCCTTCTTTTCTATTTTTTTTCACCTTAAACATACTTTACCCTTGGAAATGTTTAGTCCTTTGTCAGTATCAACTCAGTATCTTCTGATTGCAAATTATGTATATCTTCTGATTGCAAATATGCACGTGAAACAAAGCAGTAGCATTAGCAAAGCAGAATTGACCAGCCCTGATTTGAAACTCCTGACAAACCAGTGGTCCCTAAGACTCTGACCTGGACTTTTTTCCTACCCCAGATCATAGGCTCAAAACAATAGGCTCTGCAGATCCAAATGTCCAAAAGTTACTTTTCTGAGATACTGTTATTCTTTTTAAAAAGCGTGTGCTTGCTGGCTTCCTGACAAGATCTGTCCCTCTCTGAGGTACTGATTCTGGTACACCTTTTTTAAACACATCTCATCAGGAGAGTTACAAATTACCACTCACTAAAGAATTAAATTTCAGGCTCATCCTGAGCTGAAAGCTGTAAAACGATGGAAGTGACTGAAAGTAAATTTTGCAAGTTGTTGCTCAGTGTCAATGGAAGTAGCATTAACAAGTTATTCAAGTTAACTGCCAAGACCGAATTGGAAAGAACCTCACTCTGGTGCTAAGCTGCTCATTAGGTATGCACACAAATATCATAGACTCCTGTGGATGAACTCATCAAGGCAAACGTTGTTGCCTTCAGTGTAATTTTGAAAGCTAAGCAAGTAATGCTCTGTTCTTGTCAGTGAAAGAAGAATTAAGAAACAGCGGAATTCAGGTGAAAATTAGAATTCTTTTCATTATAAAATCTTTCATCCTTTTTTGTCATATGCCCAGTGTCTGAAAACCCATGGGTTCCTGTGTAGTCATAGTATCTTAAAACCCACAGGTTCTTCTGTAGCCAGAAAAAGCTGCATACAGTGGAGGAATTCAAAGTTAGGAAGGGATAATTCTACCTGTGTATCTGTGAAACTTATTTGTTCTCATGTGACATAACAGCACAAACAGATGAAAACTTTGACTGTCTGAAAACAATGGGAAGAAGCTTAGGCTTGTGGTTCTCAAATTCCTTCATTCAGTCTGTTCTGTGTGGGCCAACTTGAAATCTCTCACGTGGGCCAATGGCCTGTGGGATTTCACAGGACTTTCATCAAGTTGAATGAAATGTAGTTCTATTCTTTTTCTATAATTTCAACCAAGATGCCTCTGCACTTTGGGCTTCCTCATTTGAAATGTGCTATTAGCTGTTGTTTTCCCTCCCGGGTAGTGACTTCTAGAAGCACCAGAGGTAGCAAGGAAGTTCCCTTTTCTGAAATATGCTCACTGTAGACAAAAATTGAAGTATTTCAGGTGAGCACCCATAGCTCATGCTTCTGAAGATTCCCTGGGAAACATAAGATGCTTTAGGTTTCATTAGAAATAAAGTTGGGGTAAATGCTGACACAGGTTTAGCTGTTCTCACTTTGAAATCCAACCTGCCTGGTTGTGTTTAACATTTGTTTCTTTTAATACTGTGATTGGAAACCTGCAACAACCTGCTCCGTTAACATTAATTATTGAGAATGCAAGTGTTTAATTATGAGTTATAATAAAACTGGCCTAAATAATCATGAAGTGAAAGCATAAGAGAGAAAATAGTCTCCCTACAGAAATCATACCAGCAGTCTGTCTGTGTTTTGTGCAGGTGATTCCAGCCTTTGCTCTGCCTGTGTGCATGAAAACAACGTTTACAGCAGAATATTTCAGATTTTGTACAGGAACGAAGAGATCATTCTTAATGAATCAATGAACTTCAGAGTACATCTGCTTCTGGATGGCGAAAGGGTGAGTTGTCTTGGGATGTCCTTAAAAAACAGGAGGGTTGGGATTCCTCATACCTGACTTTAAGTGTCCATCACATAAATGCCTCCACTAATCTATGTGCTGTCACAGGTCTCATCAGTATAAGTAATAGATGTGACTACATGAGTTATCTGACCTACTGTCAGCATCTGCATTAGGAGATCCGGTACTCATCATATATATACATATATATATATATGCTGATGAAGGTGCTTGGAATAATTTGTTTAGATGCAAGTGCCTACACTGTTAACATCTATATTAGGACAGTTAGAACCTGGGCTCTGTGCCTATTATCAAATATAGTCTACACCATGGCTTTCTGGTGGAATAATGTGTTGATATCCTGCAGTGTGTCAGTGAATCAGAAACTCAAACTCAAGTGTGTCTACTATAATTTGTCATTTGTGCACTAGATCACCTATTCTACATCTGCATAGATCAATCTCACCTGACAAAGTCTTCTGCATCTTGCTTCTCCCCTTATCATATATTACTATTACCTTCTCCTCTTTCCTTGTGACTGTTCTTTTGCCCAGCAGCCACAATATTGTGACCAAGTTGCCCAATCCCTTTCCATCAAAGTTCTCTTAGCTTTTGTTATCACTGCTCCAGACAGCAGGAATGTATGTTGTTACAGCTTACTGTCCCTATTGCCTTCCTTTTGTGACAACTCCCTCAAGCCAAGCACCCACACAAATGAAGTACATGATCTGAAGCACTCATCCTGTGAGGGATATCTGACTTCCTCTTATTGATCAGAAACCAATGTCTCCCAGTGTTTTTCCCTGTATCTTAGAGTTACAAGACAGGAATAATGTTAGAGTACAATTTTTCCAGAATTTTACACAGAAGGAGGAGAAAGATTCATTCGAGCATGACAACTGATTGTGGCCAATGTGCCATTTCTGTGTTTTGCCTGCACGACTGGTACAGAATATATGGCATGAGGATCTTCTGTCAGTGGTAATGAGAGACATACTACATCAGTTATTTTTTGTCAGAACAGATTGCTGTCAAAAACAGTTGAACAGTCCCATTAGTTGAACAGCCAGCATGAATCGTGTCCTGTGTATTGGGCCAGAGATGCTCAACAGACCTTTATTGTATAACTTTGAACATAAAGATATTTAAAATTTCTATTTGCACTCATTCCAACCCATATGTACTTGGATTATATAGAGATCTAAATTAAAATGGTAAAGAAACTAATTTAAACTTATTTCTCATATTCCATTTCCTTCTCCCTTTTTTTTTTATTTCATCGTAAGTTGTGATCAATTTATTGCCCCCTTGAATTGTTGTTTGAATGCTTGCAAGAAAAAAATATTAAATGTATTAATATTTGTTCAACAAATGTTCCAACATTTTAAAATGAATGTTAATTTTATACTTCCACAGTGGAACATCTCTGATTAAGCATCCCACCCCTCAAATTACAGCAGTTTCCACTCTGTTAAGCAGCGATGATTTCTGATGATGTTTGCATTAATATTCAGAAGAGCTGTGCACCTCACAAAATTGTAGAAATAATCCCACTAGATTCCTCACAGTTAAAACTCATCCTGAATCTTCTGTCCCATGTTCATCACGCTCACCTTTATAGAGGAGGCCCCTTGGGAAAAAGATAACTGCCCAATTCTGTGTTTGCACAGAGAGATTTTATAAAGAGAAAAGTTCCTTATCTCTGTATGATGGCTGTTTTGACTTTTTGAGTGTGTAGAATATGATGATTAACAGGTTTCTTGGCCCCAAATGAGCTGCTGAAGATAGTCTAAAGAATCAAATGCAAAAAAGTAAAGGTTTGTAAAACTTTCTGCCTTAGGTGATTAGCAAAATTCACTTCTTAATGTTCCTAGGCCTCGGATTTATGCTGTGTTATTTAATCCTCCAGGATTGTAAAAATTCAGTATAAATACGGGAGGAAGCAAAGAGTGCTGCTTAACAGGGCACCATGCTCAGAAGACTCCTGTTGGTGATTCTTTGATTCTATGATTCTATTATATTTGCAACTACTGCTGAGAGACAGTATTGCATAGCGTTGCATGTCTGTCAATCTGATATGTCTGATGCAATTCTTGCAATGTAGCTTTGTGGAACTACATATAGGTCAGTGCATTCTATTTATTACTTAATTTATTTAATACACAATAGATGCCAGTTGTATTTAAATCTGTTTACTGCTGTGGTATTTATTTTTGATTGAGGGTGAAGCATTTGTTTGCTGCTTTTTTGTCTAAGTCAATGATACGGTAAATATACAAGATTGGCTGTAAAATGGGGGTATTGAGTTTATATGCTCCAAGTCATTTCTGCTGACAGAGCTGATGCTATCGAATATTACATCAAGGAAGCAGTATGCCTTCTTCTCATGGTGCTAGAGTAGTTCTGTTGATGAGATAGGCTCAATTAAAAAAAAAAAAAGAAAAAAAAAAAAAGACAGGAAAATAGAAAATAGCCATGTGCATGTTAAGATTAGATTATTTGCTACTGTTTTATTTCTGCACAGCCCAGACGAATACTCAAATTTTTGTCTGATGTTATGTGGAAGAAACCTCAATTATCCATCTAGAACTGACACTTAAACGTACTTTCACCATTTAAATGGTGCTCTAAAACTGTATTAAATGCCTTTTTCTATGTCATCCCAGAATGCAGTACTCTTTGAATTTGAAACGATTTTGCAGACTTTGTTGTTACAGAGAAGTCTAATTTTCTTTCAATCTTGCTGAAGAAGGAGCTCTGCCTTTTTTTATCAAGCTGTAGAACAAGTAACTTGCCTCCTTGCTTGCTGGCTCAGTTGGAGAACAATTTAGTAGCTGTTGGAAGATAGAATGAGGCATGCTGGAACATAACAGTACTTGTAGAATTTGTACTTTCCAGAAATGTAAGTGAGATGAGACAGCCAGATCATTCAGACTGACATCCTGGATAAACTGTTAAATATTATGGAAGTACATCACAACAGTTGTGGAAACTTCATTTATAGAGTTGCTCTTAGGAAATAAATCAAAGAAATAACCATAAACCTGAAAAAAATAAAATTCAAATTTGAAATGATGCATTTGATTCAAGACTGCTTCAAGAGAAATATGAATATGTTAGTTTGCGTATACGCTTTACTGCATGAAATGCTTCTGTTTTTCATATACAAAACTTTTTACTGAATAGATTCCAAAGAGTATTTAATAAAATACATTTCCTTACGAATGTATTCTTTTGGTGATGAGAGAGTCAGAGGGTAGAAAAGAGCCTGAATTCTGGACAGTGTTTCCTGGAGTATTTTGTGCTCTCAGCCAAATATGTTGTGTTTTTTTTCACAAGCTAGGCCAAGGTTGGAGTACCAGGGGAAATGTTGACTCAGTCAGTCCAGTAATGAAGAACTTTCTATGAGATACAAGTGAGCGTTACAAGGAACTGCAGGGCGACATTAAACTGATGTGAACAATTTAAATTTTTGTATTTCCACAAAGGTATTTATCTATCTCCTCTTCCATCAGTTGTAATTTTAATCATTAACACAACTTTTCAAAAAACACCAAAAGACCCTTCTCAGTGTATCTAGGAGCAACGCTCCTTGGCTTAGACAGTCAAACATGAATTATATTTCAGAGAACTTTTTCAGGCTAATTTGTTAAGTAGGCTCATTTAAAATCTTATATCTCTACTTCAGAGAAAAAAGAAAACAAAAAGACAACAACAAAACTGATGGTATGTCAAACTTTTGGACAACTATGCATTCTGTAGATGATAAATGTGGAAATAACTATAACAGTCCCAGTAGTACTAAGAAAAACAATGATTATTTCCTTTGAAGACAATATTATTACATACTGACAAATGATAGTGTCTCTTCTGTATGGGAAAGACATTTCAATTTTTCTCTTGTAAAGGACCTAATGCTGCTATGGTTCTAATACATGAAAATAAGTAAAACACAAGAAAATCAGGAGAATTAAAGTGATACAGTAACTTTCATCGTATAACTTTTATACGTAACTGTCATGTCTAAGAGTTGGATTGGCTTCTAGATAATGTGTGTACATGGAGAAAAGAGATTTAGACATTCAACCTATACATAAGCATTTTAATGTTATTTTCTCCTGAAGATTTCTGTTATTTTAAATCCGTAGCCCAATTTTCACTAGCTTTATAATTTAAACCTCCAATATACAAAGGAAAATATGTTATCTCTGTAGTGAGTACTGTGATATGATTATATGTGGGTTTTGCACTGTGCTGAGCAATCTGATTTCAATATAGTTGTGGAACTAAAAATAAAGTTGCTCAGTTGCACCTTAATGCATGATCCTGCGCAGAAATGAATATCTCTAAGTCTCTCAGATACCTACTCATTGCCTGAAGGTGTTCTGGGCAAATGTTTCTAGCCTGCTATATCTGAAGCTGTTCAATTTCTTAAACTCAAAGAGATTCAGTGACAGCTGAAGGAGTTCAGTTCTTGGGCAAAAACCCAAAATTTCAACCCTTCTGTGGGCAGATGAGGTTTGCTTTGTCTGATGCTCTGTAATTGATTTTAATTCCTAGTTTAAATTCAGAGTGTAACTTCAATAATGATTATTTCTTTTGCAACTGCCAGCAACTGTGATTTTGGTGACAACAACTCATTAAAAAGGAAAAAAACCCTTTTTTTGCTGGAGACTTACTTCCAGATGTTTTGAGACAAACACAAAAGAGAAGGCACATTTTTAGAGAACAGAGGCTGGAATTTTCTTCTCACATCTCAGTGCCTGTGATTATGCTAGGAGAAATACCATATTAGAAGGCTCTATATTTTACATCTTTAATTATTTTCATGAAGTACAATCAATCCTTGACTATAACTGTTCTTGCTTCCACGGGAAAAGGCACACTGCAGGAGGAGTTTGAGCTTTGGAAAATGTATCTAAACTTATCTTATTTCCTATACAAATCCTACTAGTCAAATTGGGTTAGATTCCTCTGACACTGTCTTTGGTGAATTTTTTTTATATTCTGCTAAGGTGCTAACTTGATGGAAAACGTAGAATTCATCTTGTCTAATGTAAGCTATCTAAACTGAAGTGTATTTTCCTTTGTATTTTGCAGAGAATATGGTTCAAGTGCAAATCAGTGAGAAACTTCCTTCTCAATCTGTCAAACACTGAGAAGAGGGGCTGGGAGTCTGGATGGCATCAGCTTGATGAGAAATTAGCTAAAAGACAAATTATAAGAGACCAGAAATTGTCATAAGCGTCTGAGCCATTAATATTTGAGTCAAAAGAGTAAAGAACCAGAAGGTTTCATGGCCATTTTTCAACCAAGAAGAAAACCATTTTTGACATGGCAGAACTGCCATGAGCAGGCAAAAGCACCTTCAACTGCTCTGGTTCCCTGACTCCTTCAGTAGTGACTGCTATTATATTTTTTCTGTTCTGCCATGGCAAAGGGATGCTACTGTTGCTTAATATTTTTGCCTTTGATTTTGTCAGGGAAACTTTTGCCTTCAATGTTGTAGATCCCAATTTATGAAAGTAGTCTTTCCTTTATCTTTTGCAGGTGGAAGATGCATTGAGTGAGGCAGATTTTCAGCTCAAGTTGGACCTGCATTTTACTGATAGTGAACAACAGTAAGTGCTGTTTTAAAGCTTACTTGGTAATACAACAGTTTCTTCAGTTTGGAAAATGGCTTCAATGAAGTGAGAGTTCTTTTGGAATGAAGGCCATTGAAAAGAAGGGCATATGTGTTTCATTTGCCTTAATGTTGAAGTCTTTCCATTTTTCCTCTCTGTGTTTGAAAAGTGTATCTCATAGTCCTCTTCTGAAGAGCATTTTCATTTTTAAGTGTGTGTTAAATGTTGCTCAATTTCTTCTTGCTATTAAAGTCAAAGGAAAATATCATCATTTAGGGGCTAAGGTTGAGGAATGCATTTATCTCAGGAGTCATCCAAGTGACTGAAGATGGATGTATGAACATGTTAAGTGCTTTTATTGTATAGAAGCCAAAGAGGTCTCAATATTTTAGGAGGAGAGAGTTTTGACTTTGATTTCCTCCCAAAATCTTAAAGAAGTGGAAATAGCATCCATTTCTGAGACATAGCAGTAGATGTGATCCCAGAACTTATTAAACCTTGCTGAATGACAGAAAGGGCTTCTGATTACTGCAGCAAATGCGTTTCATGTGTTTGCATTCATATCCATAAAACACCTTAACAAGTTTCAAATCACATGTTTCCTTTATCTTGAAGATAGAAGAAGTGAGACCTTATTCTCTCAGGCAGGTGGGATCGTCAATCATCAGCTGCAATGATAATGGGTTTAGGAGGGAAGAAAACCAAACATAAATGAAAGCCAGGAATAAAAAGAAAATGAAACTTTCAGGTTCTGAGGAATTTGTGGCTTAATGCATATGTTTAATATCTGCTATCATCTGAATGAATTACCGGTATACTTTAAACAAAAGTTATGATATTTATAGAAAGATATTTTGCAAATCTTACTGGAATTTCTTGGGACTAGCCATGCACTATACTTAACTAACTCATTATAAATTTATGTAATTCTGGAAAGCAATTTTCTTGTATCAGAAGTGTATTTAATGCTGTAAAATAAACTTTTTTAGGAATGAATTGCAGTTTAGGAGAATGGGGCTAGCATGATCCCAGTATGTTTCATTCTACTGCTGTATAAGTGATTTTGATACTGTGTTGACTGCATACCAGAAAAGTTATTCTAGAATAGTCATAAGCAACATCTATTTGAAAATTTTAACTTGTATTTTCTGAAAATAGAAGAACCCAATCCTAACTCTGTGCTTACTTTGCTTACTCCTTTGTTTGACCTCCTGCAAAAAGTTTTTCACATCAGCTATGTAGAAAGATACTCCAAGTCTCAGGGAGGATCTTATCAATGCTTATAAATATCTACGGGGCAGGAGTCAAGTGGATGGGGACAGACTCTTCAGTGGTGCTCAGCTTCAGAACAAAAAGCATTGGGCACAAACTGAAACGCATAAAGTTCCGTACGGACACGAGCAAAGCTTTTTTACTTTGAGGATGACAGAACACTGGAACAGGCTGCCCAGAGAGGCTGTGGACTCTCCTTCTCTGGAAATATTCAAAATCTATCTGGATACTTTCCCATGTAACCTGCTATAGGAAATCTGCTTCAGCAGATGAGATGGATTATGGTCTCCAGAGATCCTTTCCAAACCTTATAATTCCGTGATTCTGTGATTCTGTGGCTATGTCCTGCTCTCTGACATAGGACTGCTTCTACCTCTCACAGACTGCCTGAGGAAAAATAGATTATCGTTACATTAAAAATTAAAATTAGTGATCTGTCCTGGCTTTGGGCATTCAAATAAGCTGAGCACTTTTCTACCTGCCTGTTACTTTTTAGTAACACTTGATGAGTCCAGAACTGGTATATGGGTGGACAGCAAGGATAATCACGAAGAGAAATTGAATCTGCATCATATATATTTCTTTTAGTACATCATGTTTCTATTTGTTACATTTGTGATTATACTAGGTAGAAGTATAATATAAGATACTCATCAGTTATGTAAATCCTGTTGAAGCTGTGAATTTTACCAGGAAGTAATAAATATTCAGCTCAGGCCACCTCCCAGTCTGCTACTTGTCGCATGTTATAGGCTGTGACAACTCAAGCTTTCACTAATCCTTGTAAACTGCCTTCTTTTCTAGGCTGAGAGATGTTCCAGCCATCCCCATGATCAGCAGCCGTACGCTGTGTCTTCACTTCCACCCCCAGAGAGGCCTGCACCACCATGTTCCTGTCATGTTTGACTATTTCCACCTGTCAGTGATATCCGTCACAGTGCATGCGTCACTGGTAGCATTACACCAGCCTCTGATCAGGTAAGGGACTCAGAAATGTCTCTGACAGGAGAGATCTCTCTTCTGAATACATTTCCTTATTGTATGGAAGGGGTGGAGATTATAATTTATTTTCAAGTTTTTTAGATCTGGGCTAGGTTTCTAGAGATTGGGGATTAGTTTTAGACTCTGACAAAAGCTCCTTCCCTTGGTAAGACATTCAGGATCTGACCAAAAACTATCAGAGTTTGCAGAAATTTCAGACGCTTGATCTCTTTATTCTCCACCTGTAACACTAGTGAAATTTCTCTTCTCCTTGTCTGTCTTTTCTCTTTAGTTGAAAAGCACCTGAAAACATTAACATTTTTTCACTTTAGGACAGTAGGTCTCTAATCTCATCTCTGGCCTCTGAGCATTAGCATAATTCATAAAAGTTCTGGAAGGAGGTATGTACGAATTAGTACGTGATAAGCCTTCTATTGAAGTTTTATTTTGCAGCATCATCTGATTTGATCGTGCAGCAGTGTAACACTAGATGCCACGGTGTGATTTGTGTTATCTGATTCATAATGACATGAAAATAGTTCAGAACTCCTTCAAATGAAATAGGACTAGAGGTCAATATCCTCTACTTTTAGAGCGAGTGAGGAGAAGCTAATGTCTTTAAGGCAATTTACCTTCTGTCCAGTCTGGTCATCACAGGAAATAAGAGTGCTGAGAGGAAGAGAGCTCTTTGGGTTTTGGAACTAAATGCAGTGTTCAGCACCGTTCAACTTTTTTATTCTAGCAGAGCCTTGCTGTGTGCCAAATGTCTATTGAGTTTGTCAAAAACTGTGCAGTGACCACTGTGTCAGAAAGAAAAAGATGCTCCTCTAGACTCTTTTTTTTCCTCAGATTTCCTGTTTTGACTTGATATGTCTTTTCTTGTTTCTTCATTTGTGTAAATGTGTGATGTGTACTTGGTGGCATACAATGAATTATGGTTATAAAAGGTTGAGCTGTGACAGCACTGTGAGTTGCATTAGGCCCTGAAACGGGCTGCCCAGGGAGGTTGTGGATGCCCCGTCCTTGGACGTGTTTAAGGCCAGGTTGGACGGGGTCCTGGGCAACCTGATCTGAATGTGTATGTTTGGTGGCCCTGCTAGGCAGGGGGGTTGGAACTACATGATCCTTGGGGTCCCTTCCAACCCGGGTGATTCTGTGATTCTGTGATTCTGTGATTAGCACATCAGACAAACATATCTGTCTTTTCTTCCTCCACTGAGGTTTAGGTAACTGCTGTTATTTCCTAGCTGTTACATGTAGATATTTAAAATAGTGAATTCAATTGTATCAGACTACTCCTAACCGGATAATTTTGTTCAGATAATTTATCCATTGTTCTACTATACAAAAGAATGGAAGAGCCATAGTTATCAGGCTTTAATTACTGTTTTCAGTGCTTTGTTATCCTCTAATGAATGGAACTACAGAGAGTTGTTACAGCTATTAGGCATAAATCCCATAATAAGCAACTGTTCTACAGTCAGATTATTATAGCTTTTAGAATATAATTTTGTGGACATTTATGAAATATACAATGTTTTTACTTAATGTAATGGAATGAAAGTTTTGACAGCACAATATAGAGTTTCATTTGCTTAAGCCAGTAAAATTGCTTTAAAGTGTGGTACTGAGGATTTGTCTTATTCTTGATAAATATTCAAAGTGTAAAGAGTTCTTATATCATGCACTCTCTACATATAAATCAGAGTGAAGTCAATAGTATGAAAGAAATGTCACTGTGAAATATTTTGAAACAAAACCAATCCAATAAAACTTATTTTGTCTTCTCCCACCTCAAAGCTTACTTGCTTAGCACTTGTTATTGAGACCTTGGAACAAAAGCTTTAATTTTAAATTCACATTTTTATTTCCAATACAACAGAAAGAACTTGAATGATTGGAAAGTCTTTTTTGTCACATTATAGTAAAAATAAAATTGATATATTGCCTGGGAAAGACATAAATGCTGTATTTTACTATGTTTTATTTTACTGCCTTACACTGTTCTGTCGTAATATTTTACACATATATACTTTATTTATACACATATTTGTACTCTTATATCTATGACAACAAGGATTCTTGTTAGACATACCCTGGAAAAAAAAACCTCACATATTATTTGGAATTAAAATTTACTTCTGTTTTGAAGTTATCCTGGAGAACAGCTTTGCCTGAAATAGCTGTCCACTCACATACTCCCTATGGGCTCAGATTCTCATATTTCTTAGATCTGTTGGCTAATTAGATACTCTTCTCCAAATCCTTCCCAGGTACCTGTATTTAAATAGTAGAGAAAGCAGTAGGATTGATTCTGGCCTTTCCCTGCTGAGTAATGCTCACCAACAAAAAGTTCAAGCAGATCAAATCTAATTTTTAGAAAATGAATAATTTTATACCAGTGTTTATCCTGGTTAATAATTTCTTATACAAGTAAATATTATTATTAGGTTTGATACTTCGAAGCCTTCATCTCTTATAGATCTGAGAATAAGTGAAGTTCTGGATTCAATGATTCTTTGCAGGACACTGGACGGAAAATTTGTGACCCAGCTTTTCCCATAGGCATAACCTTCAAGTTTGTAATGGGGTGTTGGCACCTGATGATGGTATTATGCATTTACTAATTGAGATGGGAGTCTGGATCAGGTGATGAGGAAGGTTTCCAGTCAACTCAGATTGCCCAGCTATGTGGTGAATACCCTATCCCTGGAGGCATTCAAGGTCAGGCTGGATGGGATGACCAGGAGCATCATGGGATGCTCGTATTCTTGAATCAGTTCCTCTTGTGGCTCCTTGGACAGCCTAATCCCTCTGAAACACTGCTACAGAGAGGGTTCTGAGCAGCAGGGAAGGGGCAGGGAAACTTTGACTTGTCCTTACAGAGCACAGAGCCATAGCTTGACTAAAAATTCCCACTTCAGGCACCTCTGACTTTTCTAAAATGCACCCCAGAAGTGGTTGGGGAAGCTGGACCACTTTGACCTGTGTCCAAAATTTTGGACTTCCAGGCAGAAATGCAATAACAAAGAAGAACAAAGATGTGAGGTGCCTTGATCTGAAACACTACTTCCCTCCTCTTTTTCATCCCTAAACTTAAACTCTTCTGCTAGGCACCATTGGGCTGGAGTTCTGCTGCTGCAGATCCCAAGCTACTCAACTTCCCTACAGGAAGGCAGCTGAAGATGAAAGATGAACAAGTCCAGTTTTGAACTCCAATTTTCTGCTTAGTCTTTCATTCATACCAGTTTTATTTCTGGCCTCAATTGTTGACTTTTTCTTTATCTCCCTCTCACTAGCTTCACAAGTCGTCCAGTTTATAAGCAGAACAGGCAGCTAGCAGCCCAGCACCAGCAGTTAGATAAGGTGCCCTGATCCAGTTTAGCCCAGGCCTCAATAAATATTTCTTCTTTTCCCAATGGGGCACATACATTTCTATGTTGTGCAGTTTAATAAGTCTTAGGCATGCTTCATGCTCAGTTTCTTTCTTAAGTTGAACTCTTTTAGGACACACACAGAAAGAAGCATGGTTATATGCTTTGTTAATTCCAAAGACCTTTGGACCACTCCTTCTCAAGAGGAATTGGCATACTATGCTGTTTGTTAGAAAAAATACAGCTTGTGAATAATCTCTGAAACAAGTGCCAACATTCTGTAAGTGCTGTAAGCAAGATCTGTACACTGATATTTTAGTGCCCCGAGCTCGCTGCTGTAGGAATAAGAAGTAGAATCAAAGGAACATTGGTATTTAAAGGTTTCAGTCCTGACCTAATTCATCTCAGCTCGACTGCACTGAGGAATCAGGACAGCCCTAGCCATCCTCGAGTAATTTTATCTTACCTAAATCCTTTTTTGCCCAGACATTTCCAGTTCCTCAAAACCAGCACCAGTGACATATCTGTGTGAAACACACACTATATCTGTACCTTCCTGTGCACCTTGAATCTGGGTGCTGGGTCAATTTTCCTACAATCCTGAGTGTAGCTGGCTACTACTTATGGGCAGCTTATGTCTCAAACTGCCACAGAATTAATCCTGGGTAGCAAAGGTTATGACTTACTTTTCCTGTCCCTCATTTGCAAATAATGTAATCTGCAGAAAGAAAATTGAGTATTTATGTGGGAAAGAAATATTACTTCCATAAAATGTTTATTTAAAAAATGCTGTTCCATTTTTTTTCTCTAAGAATTCTTGAATAATTACTGGTTTATTCTGTGCATTTTCTTTTTATTTGTTGCTATTTGTTTTATATTTGCAATGGTGAACCTCTGTTTTGACATGCTGTTCTCCTGACCTACAAACCAAGAAATCACACAAGAAAAAAACTATTTATGAGTCAAACTCTAGTTAAAAACAAACAAACAAGCATTAAAAATTGTTACCATCTGTCTTTGTCTGATTTCAAATTTTATAGCAAGATAACCTATGTTCAGGGCAACTTAACCAGTATTTTCCAGCAATCAGAATCACTACAGATTGCAATCTGGATTCCACCCTGACTCTGTTTGGGATCTAGGGAGAATTTTTTCTTCTGTTAGAAATGCTATTTTAATAATTCTTAAGAGTCTTGCTCAAGAAGCTCAAAGCATTTTGCAGTCACTCATTATAACCTTAGTGAAAATCCTTATGTAAGAGGGAGTCCAGGGGAACACAACCTGTAAATATCCACCTAATTTTCTAAAAAACATAAGCAAGTTCCCTTACTGAACTTTCATTCTGGTACAGTCACAAGACTGTCGTTACTTGTAATTGGAAATGTGAAGGTTTTTGTTGTTGTTGTTTGATTTGTTTTGCTTTACTTTCTATTTTTGTAGTTTTACCTTTTCATATAATGCATGATCATTTTTTGCAAATAAGATTCAGAGTCCAATCTGCTTCCATTTTTCCCCAATTGTAATGAAAGCTACAATTTGTGAAGAACTTACATTTTGCTTACCAAAGAAAAAAAGTTTTCATCTTGAAAAATCTGAATGAAAAATTTATAAATATCACCTAACTTTGTATCAATTTAATGGAGGAAGGAATATTTTATTTTATTAAAATATCCTCAAGCATTTATAATGAAGTACTTCAATAACACATCTGAATTAATATTTATCAATAGCAATCTATTTCTTGTGCTAGGGAACTGTTATCTCACTTATATATTAAATAATAGTCCACCAAAGATAAAACCTAAGGAATGCCTACTTAATACGTTGTGCAGTGCAAGAACTAGAAGGTGCCACATTCAATTCTGCAACAGCAGGTTGAAAATGAACAGAAAGTCTAGCACATACTACAGTATGCAGTTATTTCCATAAGATTCTGTACAGGCTAAAAGTATAAATCAGAAAGGCATGGACTCAAAGTCATATAAAATAACCATGACTGCAGAAATAATTGCATAAACATAACCTCAAAGTCAGAAAGTTCTTCCCAAAATGTCATTCTAGGTGGTGCAAAACCTTTTTTTTTTTTCAGTTTAAACCTCCAAATGACCAAAAATGTCAGTTACATCTTCCTCTGTAAGATGGAAGGGAGGGGAGCAGAGGGACAGCGCTGAGCTCTGCTCTCTAGTGACAACAACAGGACTCAAAATGTTGACATGGAGCTGTGTCAGGGGAGGATCTGGTAGGGTTAAGGAAACGTTCTTCATTCGAGGGTGCTGGGCATAGAACAGGCAGTGGGGCTGATGGAGTTCAAGGAGTGTTTGGACAATGCTATTAGTTACAGGGTTTGGTTTTTGAGTGGTCCTGTGCTGAGCCAGAAATTGGACTGGATAATCTTGTGGGTCTCTTCCAACTCAGAATATTCTGTCATTCTTTGATTCTATGATTATGTGCTTCAGAAGGCACTAGGGGAACCTCAACAATCTGTATGACATCCAGTTAAACTTGGCCTCAGCAGTCAGATGACATTTTGGCAGGTTTCCCAAAAAAGGTTTCTGTTTTACAGTGCTGTGTGAAGTCAATTTCCATAAAACCAGCAGATTAAAATCCCTTCTCAGCTGTAAAAGCAAAAGATAAATAAATAAAAAAGCAATAAAAAGTGCTTTTCTCTCCCTTAAAACCTTTGAAAGCTTTGCTAATATTCAAATGAGTTTTTCATGGGTAGGCGACATTTATTTAAGCTTCTCTCTGTTACCAAAGCAATCATTTTTTATTTCTGATTCTTGAGCCTTTCCAACGGACCAGAGCAGACATCACCATCCAATAACAGCTGAAATTGTTCAGCGCACCATTTATCTTTTGGCTCTTTGTAATTGCTTTATTTTATTTATTTATTTGTATCTTAAATGTAAGGATAGACTTCCTGCTGCTCGGAAGCAGCAAGCTAGCAATTTGTTGGATTGCATCAATTAATATACATTAACAAGGCCAGATAGATGCAAAGACTTCCTATACCATCCTCCCCCTCATGGAACTTTCTTTTTGCTAGCATATGACTACTGTGGGATATACAAAAACCAGCAATTTAGAGTTAGAGAGGAAGTGGGAATTTGTGATTAACCTAAAATTTTTCAATTTTCCTGATTTTACTTGAAATTTGTTTTCTATTTTGCAAGTTACTGAGTTTTCCTGCACATCAGAACCTCATCTATTACTTGGGTGATAACAAGTATTTCTACTCCTCTCTTTTGTCTTAGCATAAATGCCCTCTCCCTGCTGGTAACAGTCACAGGATGAGAGGCTTTAAGTTGTGCCAGGAAAGGTTCATGTTGCATATTAGGAAATATTTATTCTAAGAGAGTGGTGAGGCTTGGAACAGGCTGTCCAGGAAGGTGGTGGAGTCACCATCCCAGATGGTGGAGATGTTCAAGAAAATGGTAGATGTGACACTGAGAAATGTAGCGAGCATGATGGGGATGAGTTGGTGGTTGGACTACATGATTTTAGAGATCCTTTCCAACCTTAATGATTCTATGATTCTGTGATTCTTTCATTTGTCCTGTGTTTCTGTAATGCAGTCAACACTCTAGCCTATCCTTAAAAACTGAACAAAGTGTAGAGATACATGAATTATGGCTGATCTGAACCAACATAGCCTCACGATAAACAATGAGTTAGGGGTATATGCTCAAATTGGAAAGTTTTGGCAGAGTAAATGCTATTGCCCTGTGGCCTTTGTTTCTTTCAGTTTATAGTTGGAAATTATTTTTTTGTGCTACCCCTTGCAGGAGGTAATTTGGGATACCTAGGTGGGAAGCATCATTTGACAGTGAGTGCTGACCCTGATCTGAAAGCTGTAGCACAAGCTCAGGGACATTACATCTGCACTGAGTATGAGCAGCAAATATGATGGAATTTTTTTTCTTCTGAGCAATTAATTATTTCAATTCCACCTTTACCTGAGTGCTTTTTAAGATCAACTGTGGAAGCTTGCATTGGTTTTTTAGACTCAGATTTTTTTTTTTTCTCAATGTGTTCCCCACAAGTAGCCTCATTTCTCTCCAAATCTTGATGTAGTTTATGCACAGCACATACTAACAGCATTTATATCACCTAATTTTAGTTGTTTGTAAGGCAGTCATCCTTACCTCTCTTTATAGTCCACAATAACAACTAAGTGCTTTGGGAATGAAGTTCATCTGACCTCTTTGATAGGACTACTTCAGAAAGAGATGACTCACACCCTGGATATACCCATTCCTCTCCAGCCTACATCATTAGTGGAGATGTAGACATTTGGTCAGATTAATCCAGAGTAAGTTCCCTAGTTATACATCAGGACTCCGGTGGTTACAGTGCTGAACAGACTCCAGGCATGGTTTTTCATTATTAAGAAATTCATCCTATAAGACAGGAAACATACACAATTCAAACAAGAAGAGTGATATGATTAACACCAGAAAAATGCTTCATGAATCAAGATGCAAGCTGATGAATAGTTGTATGAGAACATTATCTATGTAGATAAATGAAAAGATTGTCCTGTTGAGATGTTAGGCTGGAAAAAGGCATGTAAGAAAGCAGAAGGAGGACTGAAGGAAAAATAACATCCAACCCATTGAACTGAATGCCAAGATAGAAAGCCTCATTCACATAGTTTTAGCTAGTGCATATTGAACAATGTTCATTTAATAAGGGAAACACGGTGTCTGGACCTACAACATTGACTGGAAATAAATAGCCAAATAAATAAATACTGCAAGTATTTTCTTCACAAGGGAGGTAATGTCTCTTTAACAAAACTGCTCTGATTATTTTTCTTATTTTTTCTTCACTTAGTTTTGCTCGTCCAGGGAAAGGTTCATGGCTTGGTAAAGGCAACTTGGATATAGGACCAGACCAATCCAGTATATCATTAGAAAATCTTGTGTTTGGAGCTGGCTACTGCAAACCCACTTCATCAGAGGTAAGAAGGGTGGACAATAATACTTCACTTCTATTTGGTCATACAAAATGTTCATGTTGTATTGAAAGAATACGCCCTGGTTTATGTCACTAATATAGGAATTTCTTTTGAAGAACCCTTCATTTCTCTAGAATTACCCAGCATTTGCGTTCACAGCTACTGGGTGCTCATACTACATTTTGGGCTACAGCTACAAATTCATACTACATATTGGGCTACAGCTTGATACATCCTCACTAGATAAAGAGGAGGGGAAAAGTTCAGGAAGTATGGATATTCCCCTGATTACCAATTAACTTTCAGGGTTGCATTCACTTGACCAGATGTTTGCTTTAGGGTGAAATTAATTATTCAGTAAAAGATCCTTGTTTTCAGATCTTGTGTTCACCAACCAGAGGCCTTGAGTAGTTACTAATAACGTGATTAGCAGTAGGCCAAAGCTGATGGCAAAAAGGAACTTGGAAGGGCTTGTGTCTGAAATACTGAGGAATGAGTACAGTGTGTGTTTTGTTGAAGGGGTGTTATGTACCTGGCCTTACTTGAGGCAGGTCCCATAATTAGTGTATGCCTTTGATCTTGCTATTTACTGTAGATGATGAACAGAGATTATTGTGCAGCTTTTAGAACAAAGTCATCTGTTCAAAATAATGAATAATTGGACTTTGTTTGTTTGTTTAGCAGGAAAGTGATAGCTTTGTATTGTTTTGCTTGCTTGTTTGTTTTTGTCAAAAATATTTTGTCAAATCTAGAGCTCCAACCTAAAACACTGGAATCATCTCTTTGTTAGGAAACCTAGATTCAAGTGTTCCAATTAAAATGTTGCCTTGAACTTCTCTCAAACTTTCTCTTGAAAGTATTCTCTTCTACCTAAATATTAATAATATACTATCCTCAGGCAGTTGGTGCAGGAGAACTGTCAGGGAATTAACACAAGCTGAGAGAATGTTTGGCCTGAAGCTGCTGTTGGAGCTATTGGGTCACTGTATGTTACTGACAAACAATTTGACTTCTGCTTCTCTAGTAGACAGTCCCAACATATAAATAACTGTTTATCATAAAAAAACTAATCCCAGTATGTCTCTACATAAGAAGAGAGAGGCTTATTTGGAGAATGGTTCCTACTTTACATTATCCTCTGGAAAAATCTCTGTTTTTTAAGAAGATAAATGTAAAGGTTAACTACCAACTCCTATTTTTCATTTTGTTTTCTGCAGAAAAATCTCTGTTGTTGATTAGGAAACTATATTTCCTTACCAAACATTTGCCTCAAGTGCAAACCCTATTTTCTATCCACTTTGACTGACCAATCTTCTTTGTCCTAGAAGGTAACCTAACAAGTACTCTGTCATGAATAGGCTTTAGCTCTCTGC
This sequence comes from Lagopus leucura, assembly GCF_019238085.1. Classification (NCBI taxonomy): domain Eukaryota; kingdom Metazoa; phylum Chordata; class Aves; order Galliformes; family Phasianidae; genus Lagopus; species Lagopus leucura. The sequence continues at coordinate 85,919,183 of NW_024962263.1, read as the reverse complement.
TATGCTGCAGGTCCTCTGAGCATCAAACTGATCAACTAGAAATATAAGTTGCACACTCCACCTCTGCATGTCCAGGTGTGCATTTGCTTAGCTTGAGAAACCTATATAAGTCATGATAGCTGTTCTTGATTTGAATATGTTAACTTGATAGACTGTGATGGCCTATGACTATGGATTTTGCATATGCTATACAAGGTTTACGATAATAAGAAGATTACTTCTCTTCATGTAATGTAAAAAGTACAAATTAAGAGCTAGGAAAAGAACTACTTTGAGGAGGTAAGCCTGACACCAAGTGAGGACCTTATGACTAGCTGCTGTTTTATTTTGAAGCTCATATCAAGCCATAGCTAATCAAAGAATGAGGAGTAATATTTCTCTCAGTATTGCAATGCTTTATACTGAATAGAATTCGTATCCCTTTAAAAGTGTGTAGATTCCCTTCAAGACTGTTTGGATGCATTTATAAAAGATAACTTCACCTGGACTATAGAGGAACAGAGGGTCCAATATGTCGGCCTGACCCTACCCGTAGGGAGGTGTGCTGCCTTCCTGCAGCCCGGGTCAGGGATATTTCTAGAAAACTCCCCAGCCTTATCCACCCCTCTGATTATTACCCTCTATTGATAGTTCAGGCCGGCAGTGATGAGATCCCTGTTAGAAGCCTGAGGATTATAAAAAATGATTTTAGGAGACTGGGGAAGTTAGTTGATGGAGCGGGCATACAAGTAGTGTTTGCCAGCATTCCCTTGGTGGCAGGGATGAACGCTGAGATGACCAGGAAAAGCCATCTTATAAATGCATGGCTGAGAGGCTGGTGCAAGCGTAAAAATTTTGGATTCTTTGATCATGGGGTGGTCTACTCGGCATCTGGCCTGAGGTCTGCTGATGGGAATTGCTTGTCTCCAAAAGGGAGACGGATACTTGCCCAGGAGCTGGCGGGACTTGTAGAGAGGGCTTTAAACTAGATAGGAAGGGGGAGGGGGATAAAGCCAGGCCTGCTAGAGAGCAGCCTGGGGAAGTGGTAGTGGGATTAGGTGAGAGGCGAGGGGCTCAGCTGAGATGCGTCTACACTAATGCACGCAGCATGGGCAACAAACAAGAAGAGTTGGAAGCCATTGTGCAGCAGGCAAACTATGACCTAGTTGCCATAACGGAAACGTGGTGGGATTGCTCCCACGATTGGAGTGCGGCAATGGATGGCTATAAACTCTTCAGGAAAGATAAGCAAGGAAGGCGGGGTGGGGGTGTAGCTCTCTATGTTAGGGAATGCTTTTACGCTACTGAGATTATGACTGGGGACGATAACGTTGAATCCCTATGGGTAAAGATCAGAGGAAGGGCTGACAAGACAGGCACCCTGGTGGGCGTCTGTTATAGACCCCCAAATCAAGATGAAGAAACAGACGAGGTATTCTATAAGCAGCTGGCACAAGCTGCACAGTCGCCTGCCCTTGTCCTCATGGGGGACTTTAACTTCCCTGACATATGCTGGGAGTACAGCACAGCACAGAGGAAGCAGTCTAGGAGGTTTCTGGAATGCGTAGAGGACAACTTCCTGATACAGCTGGTCAGAGAGCCCACGAGAGGAACTGCCCCACTAGACCTGCTGTTCACAAACAGGGAAGGTTTGGTGGGAGATGTGGAGGTTGGAGGCTGTCTTGGACAGAGTGATCATGAAATGATAGACTTCGTGATTCACAGTGGAGCCTGGAGGGGGAATAGTAATACTGCTACCTTGGACTTCAGGAGGGCAGACTTTGAGTTGTTCAGGGGACTAATAGGGGGAGTCCCCTGGCATTCAGTCTTAGCAAGCAAAGGGGTCCAAGAGAGCTGGTTGCTCTTCAAGAAGGAAGTCTTAAGGGCGCAGGAGCAGGCAGTCCCCCTGAGCTGCAAAATGAGCCGGCGGGGAAGAAGACCGGCGTGGATGAATAGGGAGCTATTCCTGAGGCTCCGGGAGAAAAAGAGAATCTACCGCCTGTGGAAAGAGGGACAGGCCACTCAAAATGAATACAGGAAAGTTGTTAGGATGAGTAGAGGTGAAATCAGAAAGGCAAAAGCCCAGCTTGAATTTAACCTAGCTGCTGGTGTGAAAAGGAATAAGAAACTCTTTTATAAATACATTAACAGTAAGAGGAGGACAAAGGAGAATATCCACTCTTTGCTGGATGAGGCTGGGAATGTGACCACTGAGGATAAGGAAAAGGCGGAGGTTCTGAATGCCTTCTTTACGTCTGTCTTTAAAAGTCAGACCAGTTATCCTCAGGATACCCCTCTCTCTGACCTGGTAATCTCGGCCGGGGAGCACACTAACCCCCCTGTGATTCTGAAAGAAACAGTCAGAGACCTACTGCTCCAGCTGGACTGTCACAAGTCGATGGGGCCAGATGAGATCCACCCGAGAGTGCTGAGGGAACTGGCGGAGGTGATAGCCGAGCCGCTTTCCATCATCTGTCAGCGCTCCTTGTTGACTGGTGAGGTCCCAGAAGACTGGAGGCTTGCCAATGTGACTCCCATTTATAAGAAAGGTCGTAAGGAGGATCCGGGGAACTACAGGCCTGTCAGCCTGACCTCGGTGCCAGGGAAGGTTATGGAGCAGATTGTCTTGAGGGAGATCATGCGGCATGTGCAGGGTGACCGGGGGATCAGGCCTAGCCAGCATGGGTTCATGAAGGGCAGGTCCTGTTTGACCAACCTGATCTCCTTCTATGATCTAGTGACCCATCTGGTGGATGAAGGAAAGGCTGTTGATGTGGTCTACCTAGACTTCAGCAAAGCCTTTGACACTGTCTCCCACAGCATTCTCCTGCAGAAGCTGGCAGCCCGAGGCTTGGATGGGTACACTCTTGGCTGGGTAAGGAGCTGGCTGGAGGGCCAGGCACAGAGAGTGGTGGTGAATGGAGTTAAATCCAGCTGGCGACCGGTCGTGAGTGGTGTTCCGCAGGGGTCGGTGCTGGGGCCTGTCCTCTTCAATATCTTTATTGATGACCTCGATGAGGGCATCGAGTGCACCCTCAGTAAATTCGCAGATGACACCAAATTGGCTGGAAGTGTGGATCTGCCTGGGGGTAGCGAGGCCCTACAGAGGGATCTGGACAGGCTGGAGAGCTGGGCTGGAGCCAATGGGATGAGTTTCAACAAGGCCAAATGCCGGGTCCTACACTTCGGCCACAACAACCCCAGGCGACGCTACAGGCTTGGGGCGGTGTGGCTGGAGGACTGCGTAGAGGAAATGGACCTGGGGGTATTGATTGATGCTCGGCTGAACATGAGCCGACAGTGTGCCCAGGTGGCCAAGAAGGCCAATGGCATCCTGGCTTGCATCAGAAACAGTGTTGCAAGCAGGAGCAGAGAGGTGATTGTTCCCCTATATTCAGCACTGGTGAGGCCGCACCTCGAGTACTGTGTCCAGTTTTGGGCCCCTCACTGCAAGAAAGATATTGAGGCCCTGGAACGTGTTCAAAGAAGGGCAACAAAGCTGGTGAGGGGTCTGGAACACAGGCCATATGAGGAGAGGCTGAAGGAGCTGGGAATGTTCAGCCTGGAGAAGAGGAGGCTCAGGGGAGACCTTATTGCTCTCTATAACTTCCTGAAGGGAGGTTGTAGTGAGCTGGGGGTCGGCCTCTTCTCTCGTGTCATTAGTGATAGGACCAGGGGGAATGGTTTCAAGCTACGGCAGAGGAGATTCAGGCTGGACATGAGGAAGTATTACTTTTCAGAAAGGGTGGTCAGGCACTGGAATGGACTGCCCAGGGAGGTGGTGGAATCACCGACCCTGGGGGTGTTCAAGGAAAGGCTGGATGTTGTGTTGAGGGACATGGTTTAGTAGGAGCTATTGGGAATAGGTGAACGGTTGGACTGGGTGATCTTTTAGGTCTTTTCCAACCTTAGTGATTCTATGATTCTATGATTCTATGATAGATGTATCCAGCATTCAGGAATTATGCAATCACCTTCAGTGGTCATGGGAATAGATCCTTATTAGACAAAAGCCACAGACTTTTCTATTTCTCTTTATATATTCTTGGTTAGACATTGTCTGTTTCATGTCCAAGTCAGTAATTCTTAGATACCTTAGCTCAAGATATACCATGACATTTTTGGTTTAGTTGTAAGGAGCTATGATTTGATACAACAGTTAAAAGTCTAGGCTATAGCAATCAGCATATCTTGTCTTCTAAGACAAACAAGCACTTCACTGAGCAGCAGGGCATGGAAAAATCCTTGCTTTTATAATGGTAAGGAGACTTCAGATAATTCCTTTTTATGGTATATAATGCAGGAAAACTGTTTGTTTTGGAATATACCAGATTGCATGTTTTGTTTTGTTTTTGTTTTCATCTCCATAATCAGTTCTGCTGATTGTGTGCATTTCTATGTTGTCCTTGATCTGAGAAGTCTCTGGTTCTATGACCTTAAGAGGCATCTGCTGGCCAAGTGTTTTCTTTCTGATGCTTATTGTAGAGATCTGAATCTGCTGGTTCTCTGACATGCTGTGAACAATAGCAATTTTCCAGTGTTTGAGGTCTATCTCTTGTCAGCAGACAAAAAAGAGCTTTCACCTCCACCATCTGTGGCACAATTAATATTCAAGAATACTTCCACGTGAGTGGAAGTTTGTAATGGGTAGGAATCATTCTTATTGCACCTTCATCCTCAAGACTGGAAGCAGTGTAGTTTAAAACCTCGGCAAGTGGGTACTTCAGTATCTCTGAAGCACTTATTAACAATAATGTATCCAATTTCATAGGCTTCATAAATTCTCCACTATCATGAAGCAGACTTGCTCACAAAAGTCTGTTTTCTCCTCATCAGTGTTATCATACTCAATAGATGACTAGAGATATAGTTCAGACAGAACATGAACTTCTGGATTTACATTAGTGCTGAGCTCAAAGGAACTCTAGAATTGTTCTAAAAATCTGACGTCATGCCTCCAAGCACTTCCTGTATATGAAGTACATGGTTCTTATCTTGATGTATCATCTCTAGGTCATACAACCTTTTTGTTCCTCATGAAACTCAATTTTACTCAATTTGCTTTTTTTTTTATTAGAAGTACGCATTACTAGCTTCATTTCCAAAGAAGGTTCATATCTCTCATGCTAATCATCTGCATTCACACTGCTAAGGTATCACTGCTTTGTGATACACTGTGAAGGCTCCACGCTCTGCACTTCTGACTTATCCACACGGAGGTTAATTAAATGCCAGCAGCTCTGGACTGTACCTATGTGATTTTCCTAGCTCTCCACAAGTGACTTCCAGACACCACTGACAGTATTCTCTCTCAGCTCAGTGGAAAAGCTGTAGTAGTTGAAGATCTCTAAGCCTTGATATTTATTTATTTGTTTGTTTGTTTGTTTGTTTGTTAAGCTTTCCACTCTTGTCCTACAAGGAAACGGGGATCTTCCCTTCCTCCATCCCTTTGTCTGTATCTCTCTAATGTTTTCTCTCTACCTGCACACAGGGAGTTTCTTGAACCATGGAGTGTAGGACAAAGTGATTTTGTTTTAATTCTGTGCCATGCTTTTCCTTTCAAGAAAAGTTATGACACCGAGGCTAATTCTTGTTGATTAGTGCCTTTTGCAGTTAGATAAATATGAAAGAAGATGCTTTTCTGGACAAAAAAATTAGTAGAGAATAATCTGCAAAATAAGAAAATGTGCTATTACTTCCTAAAGATCTCTTCAGCTTATGAACTACTCTCAGATGGTATATACATATCAGAGGGGATTAACAATATTCATAAGGACTTGAGAGATGTGGCATAAAGCAGACCCATGAACTGTCTGTGGCTGGTTTCTCTCAGGGATCTGAGTTCCCAGTGGTGATTGGTAAATCGTTTCTTCCCACTATACGGTGTTGCTTTGGATATTTGGATGTGTTTGGATGTCTCAGAACACCACACAGGCTCGTACTTTCATGTGATCTGAGCAGCCATAAAAACTAGACACGGTAAAATGTCTGCAGATCCTACATCTACCAAAGAACAAAAATAAAATGTTCCTTGCAGAACTGAAAATTACTGGACTAAAAACTGAAAACTAAATTGGCACTCACACTTCTGCAATTTTTTTACCTTACTCTCCACCACACCTCTTCCATATTCACTGCTGTCAAGATGTTTTTATGACTTCGTAATATTGTGCATCACATGGCTGCTGTGTTATAATCAAGACATATTGCAGGTTATTAATAAGTTGTAATACACAGTAAACTTATTTTCATTTGGCTAGCAGTTGCACTGCAGATAAGTTGACTTGAAGGTAATCAAACTGATTAATCATATGATTTCCCACTAATAAGGCATCAATGTCTGATGAGAAGTGTTCTTCTCCCACCTAGCATTAATTTAGCTATCCCAGAAGACTTAAGTTTATGTCTGGATTAATACAAGAACTAGGAGTGTCATTTATATAGAATTACGGAGTTCTTTCCCAAAGACAATTTGCTAATACTTTCTTCTTCCCAGCAATATATGAAAAAATGAGGTTATTTCAGTATAACACCAGAAACAAAACACCAAACCCCAAGCTTTTGTGTCACACAGAAGTCATTTGCAATTTGTTCTTATGTTCTTCTACATGGTGCTATTAAATCTCTACACGTCACTTTTTCAGATCAAGGCAGGTTATAACAAGAGAATAACCCACGTAAGACCCATCATGGGAATTGCAGTGTGTCCTGAAAGCTCAGTTTATTTTCAAGAAGAGACATGTCTTATACTTTCCGATTCCTTCCATGCATAGGAACTATATTGTAGATTTTCCTTTTACATCTTTTTATATTTTTTCTCCTTAGCAACCATCTTTTTAGCTTGTTTCCCTTGCTCCTTTTCTCAGGGCGTCATAAAATGATTATATGAGAAAGAAATAGAAAGGGAAAAAGAGAAGGAAGAAAATGGAAGGGAAAGGAGATCTCTCATGCTTTAGCATTCATTTTTAATGGGTAGTTTTAAAAGATTAGGACTTTTACACTGTCTTGCTTATGCAAATGGGGATTAGTTGTGACTGGGACTCTAGCAGATGTCCAGTACATAATTTTTCTAAAATAGCAAGAGAACTGGTATACTGTTCCTTGTAAGATATAATGACAAGTATCTTTAATCAGTGTGCTCAGGGCACCATTTGTGATAATCACTGATGAAGTCTTTAATCTTTAGTTGACTGAAGATAAATGGCTGATCTTTAGAAAGAACTGTAAATGATTTCATAGCTCTAGCAGAAAACATGCTAACTAATAATGTGATGCTAAATGGTTTCTTTAGTCACTGACATATTTCTTTTTTTTTTACTTAGTTTTTGGGCTGACATGCAGAGTACAGCAAAGCAATGATCTGCATTTTGAGTTCAAAACTTGGAATAAATTGGCATTAGGTATAAAATGTGATGTTGAAAAATTTAGTAGTATTCTCGTATTGGTTCTACTGTCATGAAATAATCTGAAGACTCCTGGAAAACTTCAGGCAGAGTGACAATGGAGTCTTCTGGAGAGAATCCTTAGGAATTGCTCACATTTGGTTCCTTTCTGAAAATCAGTGGAGTTTTCATAGAAGTTCCAATTTTCATACTTGATTTTATTGTTTTTCTACCATATGTATGTATTGTAAAAAAAAATCACAATGCTACAATCTGTTTACAAATATCACTGTTTCTCTACATGTGTCTGTGAAAGTCAATCACACCTTGACTTGTGCAACTGAAATAATTTCTTATAAGAATAATTTAGGGTGATTGTGAAAAAAGTAATAAAAGTCATATTCCTCACATAGGATTTACTTCTCTTTTGTAGCTATCATTAAAGTTATACCCTGATTCAATTAATTGTCTTCCATCATCATAATTTCTTATGTTGGGGCTGAAATCCACTGACATGGCTTGTACTGTTATTTACTTGACTAATATTTTTTCAGTTAAAACTTTCCCTTTCTAGAGATTGCATCATTGATTTTTGAGGCAGTTTACGGAAGAGGGATTGGGACAGGTATTTCTTTCTTTCTGTCCTTAAATGGAGTGCAGAAGCAGCAGAAAAGTCCTTTCTACTCTTCACTTTGGGATGTGGACTTGGTTGCTCCCTTTCTTTAGTCGAGCACTCTATGATTAAATTTTTCTTTCTTCTCAGTGCTTTTCCCAGTGGTTCTTTGTTGAAAAATTATCTTCATATGCCCTAAAGAACACTGCAATAATTCCCACTGACTGATGGTGAGAGAGTTGTTGAAAGGAGTCCGAATCAAGTCTCATAACTTCTGAACTGATGGCCTTTCCAACAGTAGCACAGATGCCAACAGCACCACAGCCAAGATCCATCATCTGGAGGCAAACTCTTTGCTGTTGGCAAGAGTTCCAGACAGCAGTTCAGGGACTGGGCAATGAGAAGAGAGATTTTCTATTTTTCCAACCACTTTGTTATATTTTGTGGAAACAAATCTTCAAGTGACAACAAGAGCTTGTACCTCTGATCAAAGCCAGCGTGCCAGTCATAATGATAGTTTCACAGCAAATATGAATTATAAGTTTTGGTGCAGTGCTTGAGAGGAATTAGAAATGCAGTCCCCACAGCATCAGCTTATGTACAGGAACTTCTGCTCCACTATCTTACAAGTTATCTGAGTATCTGACAAGTTTCAAGAATCTGACAAACAGAAAGAAAATGGACTGAGTGAAAATGGGTCAGTGATTCTCAAAAGTCTTTCCAGTAATAGCAGTTGACAAAGATTTAGTCATTTAGTCATATAGTCATATAGTCAGTATACAAATAGCATCTTTAGAACTTCATGGACAAAGCAAGAAAAATTCTACAAGTGCTTTAATGAAAGAATGAAATCCCTCGAAGTTGGCTGTACTTAACCCTATGTTTACTGAGCGTACTGGAGTTTTTTTTAAGATAGCAAAAAAAAAATAAACAGTTGCTGGGTAGAATTAGGTAATGCTTGAAGGAAAGAAGGGCAAAAATGTTGGAGAAAAAGACCTGAAATCAGAACTGCTCTATTTACAACCCATCCCACTTAGCTTAGTGTTGACTTCAATTTCTTTTTCCAAGCCTATCTGAATCAAAGTAGCCTTAGAGAAAGCCTTTATCACTTATTTACACTAAATGATCTGATGATAAAAGCTAGTTGAGTTGAATACAGCTGGTAGGTACATTTGGAAATGTGTGACATTTATGTTCTTCCTACTTAATGTTCTTGATAACTTGAAGGAAATTCTTCAGCCAGTAAATCTGTTACTACCTTAGTTATAATTACCACTGTGACTGCAATGATTGCATTTTAGGTGTCTGATCTCCATGATGACACCTGGGTATGCCAGGCTCAATACCACTTACCTATTTTGTAAATGCTAATTCTGTAATTCAGCAGGAGAGTTTTCAAGAGGCAACAGAACTAGCATCAAGCAAAGAATCAAAGAATGCTTAACTTCCTGTAGTAGACTTGCAACAAAAAACTTTTCAACTTCTGACTAAGAATTGGCCTGAAACGAGCTGAAAATAAAAGTTGTTTTGTCACTTGGACTTGGTGAATCTGGGACACTGGGGTGAAGTGGGATAAGCAGGATGCAGACAACAGGGGAATGTGAAAGGTGTAAAAGCACAATATATCATTACAGGATACACGTAAAAAAAAAAAAAAAAAAAAAAGAAAAAGAAAAAAAAAAGAATAACAAATCCATGCTAGGGTAAGCTCAATGTGTTTACTATGCATATAAGCTTACACTACTTCCATTACCTCTTTCCAGACTCTTTCAGTGAGAAATAGAATGCCATAGGTTAAGTGGAGATATAATGGGTCTGTTCTCTGGTGTCCCGAATGAAAAATCAGGACCATCTCACAGACTGTGTTACGTTTTGGAGCAATCTATGCATCCCATTGGAGTAAGATCTACTTGACATTGCCAGACAGTCGCCTGAGGCAAGAGTGAAGGCCTAAATGGGACACAGGGTTCCTTCAAAGCAGTGTTGAGTATTGTTCCTGCTCTACATATTGTGCCTTTCTTGTAAACAAATATGGTTTGACTCTCTAGATCTGTCAGCCAGCTCCCAATTTCTCTTCTACTAAACTGACTGGAAATATTTCATTTAAAACATAAAATGATGGCCTACAGAATAAGCAGTAAGCGACTCGTGGCTCATGAAATTTGATTGCCTTTGAGGGCAGATGACTTCAGGGCTGGAATATGTACTATGCATAATATAGGAGGTATCTACTGGCCTAGGAAAATAAACCTGTGAAAATACAATACTTATGCAAATTTATACAGCTCCAGTTATTCAAAAATTCCCTGTTTTGTCACAGTAAATTATAGCAAATTGATGTAATTGTCTGCAAGTAACATACCCAGGAAGGTTTCTGATTAGCCATTACTTCTGTTTCAGTGATAACATAGAAATTGTGGATTTCTGAAGTTATGTAAAGGGCTGTATATTGTTTTATAATTGTATTTGCAATTTGATGTATGTGTATATGCATGCAAAAGAGATATAAATGATTCATTGCCTGAATATGTCAGAAGTGAAGACTTCAAGAATGCAGCATAATGACAGCATTAAGCATTGAGTTGTTTCTTCCCTTAGAAACCACATCCCTCAAGAGTCAAAGAAAACATAGCCATACAGCACACAGGCTAGAGTAAAGCATTTCTTGAGTAGACTGCAAGAAAGAAAGGGTTAGTAACCAGGGCCGCTACTGATTCTTTCGTTGTGTGATTGGTTGAAATAAAGTGTTACTCCAGAAAGAGCAGGTTCTGAAACATTGCTGTGAGAAAAATCCAATAGATCTCATTTGGTCGCTTAGAAAACTTGAATTATGTGAGTGATGGAACTCTCTGAGCCACATAATTATCTTCAGCAATATAGCTGAGAAAGAAATGGAAACTGATTTACAGCAAACTTTGGAGTAGTATTTTGTAAAAGAGCTTCTGTTCATTGTTTTCACTATATAAGGATGGACAAAATTCATTTAAGCTGAAAAAATAACTAATAAAAGGATTCTTTTTTTCCTCCAATTTTATAGACCTTAAGAAATTCAGGATAACATATTGCTGAAAGGTGCTTATGAGAGCTTAGAATTTTCTACTATTGAGAGAAATGACAGTGCTGTCAGTTCCTACAGGCATTCTTTGGAAAGCATAGGCATGTGAAGGGTGCTGCATGAACCAGTATTTGGGCATTTTGAGACATTGCCCAAAGGCATGCAATTTCAGAAACTATCAGGCTTAGATGTGTGGGTTTTTTTTCCTTAGCTTACAACTTTGTCTTTATTTAATACTTGACTATTGCTTCCAACACATAGACTTGCTGAACTTCAGTTCTGTTCCAGCTTGACAAAGCATATGCAGAACAGTAGATTTTCCATGCATCTTTGAGGGAAGCTGATTGTGAAGCAAACAGATAAAAGTGGGTATGCAAGACCATTTGCAAATAATAATAAAAAATAATAATGCTATCAATAGAGTCTTGACTGCTTCCCACCTGCTTATGACTCACAGGAACTTATTTGGTAACTGTGATTGTATAGCAGACTTGAAAGAAACAATAAAACAAAAAGTTGGCCTTAGTCACAAAATGTTACAATGCTTAAAAAAAATGAACCCATAAAAGTTGAAGTAATTCGTCACTGAAAAATGACAAGTAGGTATTTCCTCCTTAGCCATGTTTTGACATCACTTTCAGTGTTAAGAGTTTCCAAATTTAAGAAGAGGTTGTTAGTGCTATGATTGCTCCCATTTTTGTCTCAATTTGTAAAGAAGCTAATTAGCTTGCATTCAGAAACTTCTTTGATTATGGAGATCTCCACATTGAATTCTGGACAAGGCTGTCAAGTAAATAGATCTGCATGGGTGCGGGTGGCTCCATCTGCCTTCTCTCCTTTGAGACTGAGTTTGATTTGGGATTGGACACAAAAAGGAGCCAGTGAGAAGCAATTTTCAAGTAATAGCCATTGTAAAATTATTTCACAGGCCAAGTAGGTGGGAGTAGGGGGAAAAAATCAAATTGATTGCCACAGGTGGACTTCTTTAATGAGACCAATGAGTTGATCTTATGCTTAACGGTGGGTTAATGATGTTAAGGATGATACAGAACCTTAAAGGTAGAAATCATAAAATGCTTTAACAGCATGACACTCAATTTAAGGTATGTTTTAATTAATATCTTTAGTTTGTTAAGAGGGTGTATGAGGTGGATTATGGTACTTAGCTGACAAGTCTTGATTTGTTATGTCACAATAATGTGATAAATCATTATTAAAAGTGCCACTGGAAAGAAAGAAAAGTTCATTTCATTTCCCTATGAACAAAGAAATGATTTCTTTCTGAGTTGATTTAACATGTTATTTTTTCCCAGATTAAGCCTCAAACTGAAAAATCAATTATTCCCACAAATCTCATGAACAGAGATTCAGGCCTGAAGTAACTCTCTTTATCAGTGACTGGCAATATTTAATACAGCCTGGCATTTTTAAATAGGAATCTGTGGTCCTCACTATTGCTTTTATTACATAAAGAGCATTTCAGAGTGAATGTTTGCTCTAACTTTGTGCATCAAAAAGCAACACTGAAACTATTTCTGTGACACATGAAGCATGATACAAGTTCTATAAGTTTAATAGCATACAGTGCCAAACACTATGAGAGAAATGTCATGTGCAAGGGAACTGCTTTTAACTAATTTTTAGGGGAAAGTCACAAGAGAAGATCATGTAGGTATGGATAGAAGGCCAAGAAATCAGTCCACTTCTACCCATGTCCTTCTCAGGCATCAAGGCTCATTCAACCCTGTGTTCAAGCAAAATTTGAGGAAATGGCACCAAGCTAAAGCAGAATGATGCCAGCTCAAATCCTTTAGGATTTGCCCAGGAGGTATTTTTCTTGTAGCAGATTTCTTTTGATAAGATTTTACTCTTTAGACACAATTCCCTTCCCTTTACATTCCTTCCTTTACCTTCTCTGTCTTCTCTCCTTCTTTTCTTTTTCTCTGTGTAACAGCTGCAGTGAGATTCACTTAGTCAGTCTGGTTCCTATGAACCTCTGCAGAGCTGAGCTATATGTCCCCAGCAGAGAGATGTTCTGAGAAAGTGTTGTCAGTTGACTGTCATACAGAATTGCCATACCTTCCTGCAGGGGGGACTGGGAGGGTGACACAAGATGGGACATCCATTTCCATACACATATCTTCACTTCCCTTCAGTTGCAGTTTTTTCTCTACAAGGATTCCCAGGGACACAGTAGGCCCAGACAAATACACCCTCCTTGGAGCCAACAGTTATATCTAGGTGAAGAATGCAACTCATGATGTCTGAACCATTTGTACTCCTTGCTATTTGTCAAAGTTGAATCAAAACATTTTTTGTACTTTCTGTTGTCTTTAATGCAATTTCTAGTTGTGCAGTCTTATTACACTACTGAACAGTACCCCTTGTATGTGTGAGTTTGTACATAATGTGTGGGAGAGACAAAAAAAAATTACTAACAAGTTTCATTTTGGAACCTGACTGGTTTTATGCCTGCTACCTGCAGTGACATGTTATAACAAGGCAGTTCTACAGCTCAGGGGTCCTTGTTTGATCACAGCAACAAGAGTGGATTTCTTTCCTTATCTGCAGATAAGCAGCATGGGTTCTATTTAATCAGAAAGGCCACTGCACTGAAGTCTTTTTTTTGATGTCTCCACTGCGTTATTTTGTTTAGGAGATCTGAATTTACATAATGTGTTGTGTGTTTGTGTAAATTTAAAAATATATATTTTGTAATTACATGTGAAAGTCAGCTTTTTATATATTCACATAGATGTCTGTCTATCTGAGATTTTTTTTATTTTATTTTTTCTGGATAATCTCTTATGTTCAGAGAGTTTGAAAAATCAACCACTGCTTTTTTTTTTTTTTTTTTTTCCCATAAAATAATTTGTCAGTATTGCTGCACCTCTTGGCCAACAGACACCTCACAGTACTTTGTGACTATCCTCTAAACAAGACTATTAACTACAAGATAAAGATATGGATTGATATGTGTCATTTTCATACACACATCAAATAGAGGGAAAGGAAAGCACGACTTTTTTTCTCCCAGATGATTCAATGCTCATCTTGGAAGAAGTATGCCTCCTGTCAGACACCTGCTCTAGCTTTCGTGAGACATCTTCTCCAGTGTTTAATTTACTGCTGAAGAAATATTTTTATGACTTTAATTTTCCCTATAGTGATGTATAACCTTAGAGCTCAGGAGAAGGAAATGATTTTCTTCCTTATCCATCATCAGCAGAATTTTGTTAAGACTTCTAAGCCTTTTTAGTTTGCTTTCCCATGAAGAGCCACTGTGGTAGTAGACACTGCTACTGATATGTTAAGATGTAACTTGACCTTTGAGGTCTTGGAGAGGTTCACTTTTCAAGGTGATATGTGAAATAAATTGGAGACAGGCTGAGGAGACTTCAGATTTTTGCTTAGTTTCTATTGAAACACAATTCAAAAAACTGTGAAATGTCCTCTAAAAGTAAAATTTGAAAAAAAAAAAAAAAAAAACCACAGAAAAACACAACCCAAACCAAATCAAGATACCTGAAAATGGAAGAAAATTTTATTTTGCTTTGGACTTTTTAAATGTATAATATTATGCTGTTTGAGTATGAACCCTGACAAAAGAAAAAAAATAATCTGAGACTTTATTTGAATTGAAAAAATCAAAATGTTTTGTTGTGAGGGTGTCCAAATGAGATGTGAAATCCTGTCAAGGTTTTACCAAATTTTCTCTTAGAAAAAGCTTTAATGGGAATCCATGAGGCCTTTGACACATTTTCTAGACTGATATTTTTAGATGGAAATTATCCTATCATCAAACACTTTATTGGCCAATTTGTCTTTCTCAGCCATTTATTTTTTCAGCCATTTCAGCCATTCTTAATGTAGAAAATACAACTTGTGTTTTTTAACAGTATCTTTTATCTGAGACAAAACAATTAGAACCTACCAGGATAATTCTCTTCTGCCTGTTCAGATAATGCTTCATTTTCAAGACTGATGTTTTTTATTTTTCAAGGGTTTGAAGTAAAATATTATCTTAATGCTAATTTCTGTACAAAGTGTTAATTATCATTAAATTTGACTTTGGTCTTGAACAATTTTTCCACTGTACTGTCATCCCAATTGTTTTGGCAAAATAACCCTAACTATTAATTATTAAAATAAATGCCAAATTGTGTCTTCTATAAATATCAACTAGCATTTTCTTTCATAAAAGATTTAATGAGAGGCAAAGCATTACTGCTTTCCTATATTGTTAATAATGTATTGTCAGCTATTTCCCATTATTGACACTTTTGGATTATTGTTGCTAGTGTCATGTAAGTCAAAAGTAAATACAGTACAGTGATTTTACTTTTATTTTAGGAGTTTTGAGTAATGAAACATCATAGAATCATAGAATAGCTTGGTTTGGAAGTGACATCAAAGATTATAAAGATTATCCCCACATTGTCTGCTGTGGGGAGAGTAGCCACCAACAACATCAGGATACCAAAGGTCCCATCTGACTTGTTGGTTTTCCAGCAAGAATTCATTGATGGGAGAGAGAGAGAGGAGGAAAGGTCAGAATGAATTTTTTTTTTTGTTTTGTTTAATTTTTTAAAATTTATTATAAAGTATCAGTATCTCTCTTTGTCATGTGTTTTCCTGTACATGTGAAAGAGTGTGCTTCTGCCCCTGTGCTTCAGTCATATCTCTTAGGACCAGAAATAATTTTTTAATCCTTTCTCAAGGATTAAAACTCAGTTTCCTCTGACCAGCTCACAGAAGAGCTCCTACCATGAAAAGCATTCTCTGTGGTAAATATGCAAAATCTCCATGCTCACTGGTTTTGAAGCTATATCAAAATTAATGTGCTAGGTGACAAATTCAGGCATCCAGATGAATGGGCAGACATCATGCTCTCAGAGACTGCATTCATCTTGAGATGCTGACCTTTGTTACTCTGTTCCAAGCAGATATCTAGATCTTCACTAGAAGATGGTACTGTCTGCTAATGAAAAACTACTGGAAATGCCAAACTCATCTATTTAGTCTGCAGTAGTTTCTTAGTATCTTTGAATTCTTAACAAATTCATTTGAATTTGAATCTGAATTACGAAATGCTGTTTTGAATTAGATTAAATGTAAAGAGTCTAATTTACCAATTGTTAGTGCTATTGTTGAATGTTTTGCACAGTTTACATAGCTTGTGAAATTACTTTAATACAAAACAAATATCAATAACTGTGTATAACAGAGCATAAAATCCAATTGGTGCCTTTTGATATTAGATGGATTTGGTACACTGCAAGTGGTTACTCACAAATTGTTCTTTGCATTAGAATAATGAATTGGCTTGAACCTTATTTAAATTGTGTTTGTTTTTCTCAAGTAATTTTCCTTTCTCTTGTTGTAAAGTACATTTGTAAAGTAATACACTGTAATTATAGGAGAAATCTATTCACTAAAAAGAACATTACACAGGACACATTCATTTTAAAGGATTTATTTAAGTCTATTTAGCAGGGATATTGTCAGGAATGTTTTGTTTATATTGAAGTTGTTGAATTTTTAGGCTATTTTCTTTGGCTGAGTAAACACTAGAAGAAATTTTAGAGGACAGGTGAACAAAATAATGTCAGGATCTGGTTTTCCAGAGCATGGCCAAATTCAACTGAAGGCTGAACAAACCAAGTGATCTCAGCTGCTCATCACACACTTTGCCCTCTAGACTCTTCTCCATAGCTTCTTCAAGTTCTCCCTTTGACTGACTCTCTCTTAGTTTTATGTCCTTCTTACATCATGGCACCCAAAACTGCACACAGTTCTCAAGTGAGGTTTTGTCAGATACATGTTGGCAGCTAATGGGATAACTTTATTCTTACTTTCATTTGGGATCAATACCACTGATATTTTTCAAACGCCATAGAAAAACTAACTGTAAAAGCAATCATTGCATTCTGAAATTATTGGCATTATTTGCAGTTCTTTGCATTGTTTTCATGACTGCTCTTTTCTGTCTGTTTTTCTATCATCTTATGGCTTTCATGGTATATTTTGTCTCTGATGCTATTGGCACAATAGAAGGTTATACTTTTCTCTGGTGTCAATACTAGTAGCTTCTGTATCATCCTCCATCACTGCTATTGGAGTACATTTAGGTGGTAAGTCTTGAAGTGAAGATTTCTAAGACATTCATTTTCAGAAGACATTCAAGCTTTTCAGAAGTAGATAAGAACAGAAGACAGAAATATTCTGCTATTGCAGAGAGGTTCGTGGAAAAGGAAAGCAGTACAGATACATTTTGAACTAACAGAAAATTCTGTTCTTACTTACAAACCAATGAGATTAAATTAATGTAGACCAAAGGAATTAACTCAAAATGTTCTAGGAAGCTAACATAATTTCACAGTGGATTTTACAAGCCCAGACAGTCAGTATACTTTGGGCAAGCTTGGACTGTCAGCTTCACTATTGGAACTTGTTTTAACATGGATTGTGTCTTAACCAGAAGTAAATCCTTTGGAATAAAAGGTAACTGTCCTGATTCAAGGAGCACAGATTTCTGAGCACTTGGTAGTTGTTTAATGGGTCATGGACAGTGTTTTTCCTGGATTCTAGCTTTTCAGTACTCTTTTTCATTAGAATACTGTGTCCCATGATTGCTACTAAGCTTGACTTTTCAGTATTGTATTGTGAAGCTAGGCGATAACCTAGCAAACAGCAACCACTTATACAGTGTAGTAGAAAAAGCAATTAAAAGTAAGAATGTGGAAGGTATGCAGTCTTCAGACCATCCCGAAGGAGGGCATTTCTTGACATTTCTCAGATTAGTGAACAGTGACGGATAGATTGATTAAGCTACAGTAGTTTATAATGGTCTTGTCTGACAGATGCCTACTGTGCTTGGATCCCCAGTAGACAAGGATGCACAGACCTTAGCTCACATTACCTAAACTGTCCCTGAGGTGGATTTAATAATCTCTCTTATGTCCTGCTTTGCCTCCGTGTGTGCAACCACTTTCCAAAGAAGCAGACTTCTGAAAGCAGTAATTCCTTACTGTCACTGAAGGACCAGGGATTTGGAACTTGATGTCTTTTTTTCCATCACTCTCACTTCCTGCCTTGACAAATATTTCAAATTAGGGTAATAGAATCATAGAACGGCTTAGGTTGGAAGGGTCCTTAAAGATGATCTAGTTCCTCACCCCTGCCATGGACAGGATTGCCATCCATCAGATCAGGCTGCTCAGGGCCCCATCCAACCTGGCCTTGAACACCTCCAGGCATGGGGCATCCACAGCTACTCTGGGCAACCTGTGCCAGTGTCTCACCACTCAGAGTAAAACATTTCTTCCTTAAATCTAATCTAAATCTCCCTTCTTGTACTTAAAACCATCCTTCCTTGTCCCATCACTAACTGTCCATGTAAAGTTGGTCTCCCTCCTGTTTATAACCTCCCTTTAACTACTGGAAGGCTGCAGTAAGTCTTTCCCACAGCCTTCTCTTATTGAGGATGAACAAGCCTAAATCCCTCAGCCTTTCTTCAGAGGAGAAGGGCTTTAGCACTCTGAGCATCTTTGTGACACTCCTCTGAACCCACTCCAACAACTCCATTTCCTTTTTTTGCTGGGGGCCCAAGCCTGGGCACAACACTCCAGATGAGGCTTCACAAGGACAGAGTAGAGGGGAAGAACCTCTTCCTTGCTGCCACCCCCCTGTTGATGCACCCAGGATACTGTTGGTCTTCTGGGCTGCAAGCACACACTGCTGGCTCATGTCCAGCTTTTCGTCCATCAGAACCCCCAAGTCCTTCTCTCCAGAGCTGCTCTCAAGGAATTCCTCTCCCAGACTGCATACATACCTGGAATTGTTCCAACCCAAGTCCTACACTTTGCACTTGACCTTGTTGAATATGATTAGGTTCTTGTGGGCCCACATTTCAAGCTTGTCCAAGTCCGTTTGGACGGCATCCCTTCCTTCTATTTCTACCATAATAACCAAGTTAAGCAGGTAACACATAATGTAAACTATTTTGAATAAAAATTATTTCCCATTTTGTGTTTTAGCACTATGTAACTCTTTGCAAAATATATTCTTTTGAACTCCTGCGCTCTACAACCTTAACTATTGAGTTTCTAAGAAATTTTCTTTATTCAGCACTATATGAATATTAGACAAACACTAATGCATTTAAGGAAGATTAAACTGATGAGGATTTTCAACATCTTTAAATCACACATTTTGGAGCTCACATGGAGTTGCATTTTCCTATTATTTTTTACTTTTAGTTTTAAGCAACAATTATTCCAAGAAAGGTTCCAAATAGACCTATTCAAATTTAGACTAGTTCAACAATGCTGTGTTACAGCACTGATACGAACTATGAAAATACCTGACATCTTTCATTCTGCTCGTCAGTACAGCACTTAAATGCCAGAGCAATTTTTGCTTAAAAAATCAGCAATAGGTTATGGAGCAGGACATTTTTGTGACACTGTGTATCAATCCACATCAGATTTTCTGTTATTCCCAGCAGCATTTGATTATGCTCTTTTTTTTTTTTTGTATTTTCCATTGCAAGAATAAAATTTAGATACATAATTAGGTTGAGTGTTTTGATACCTTCCAGGAACAACCAGTACAGATAGTCATCACCAGCTCTTTGTGGGTCAAGCTGAGAAGTCCCCATTGTGTCTACCACAGAATGCTATTTAATATCTTGATGAATGCTATTTAATATCTTGATGATTTGCACAAGAAAGTTGAGAAATGCATCCCAGCTCAAGTTAAGATCCAGGAAATGCAAGTTTACCTTGGGACTTACAGATAGAACAGTGTGGGAGGTACAGTGGTTGGTGAATCTTCACTGTTCTTCTGGGAAATGGCTGTTGAGGCCATTGGCTTAGTAACTACTCGATGTCCAAAAAGGCAGACAGTACCTAACCAGGGCTAGGAATTATATTCCTATATTCCTACTCCATTAGAGATCAGCTGTGGAGTAAGTTGCAAATTGTTCTTGCTTCTCCATAGCCATACATTAGTGAGAGCATCCTGACTTATGCCTTTGTGCAACTCATCTGCTGCAGATCAAGATATATACTCAATTTACCTAACGTTTCATAAAGTTCAAGGACAGAGTACCTTGATGGCTTTCTTTCTTTGTCTTCATAATCCTTGCTTCTTGTGCAAAGCATATAAATTACTCCCTTGTGATGGAACAAGAACCAGCTATTATCACTGATAGCAAGCTGCAGCAGATCTTTCTGCTACACTATTAGAAGCAATTGAAAGAGGATGACAGGTCCATGATCTGGCTAGAAGCTGTAAAATGCATCGCTTACAGAGACCTAAGAAATATGAGCTGTTACTGACAATTGTCGTAATATTTCTTACAACTCTCAATGAAATCCTGCTCACAAAAGCACAGTTTAAGAACCAGTTTTAGCTTACATCTGAGCCTTGCAAATTTCAAATTTACATTATTTCTCCAAGTGTTTTTGACAGAACTGAAAACTTTGATATATAGTGACTTTATGCCAACTCAGCTTATGTTCAAAGAGTAAAGAAGTTTTTGGGAAAAATTTTTTATAACTGTACTGCAGTCTATACATTGACATCTCTTCCCACAAGAGAGATCATAATCCTGGTGTTTATCCTGGAGGACAGAATGACTCTCATTAGTAGACTGAATAGTTTTACCATCAGCATTTTTTTTACTAATATTCATAACAAAGCATGGTTGTTGGACTACATGGATAACATTTAATATTGCTTCCAACTCAAACAATTCTATGATTCTATGATTCTATGCCACAATGGCATCAAGCTCCAAACTTCACAGAAGGGCTTAAGACAATATAAGGAAAAAGAAATTTAAATGTAGTCTTCCTTTTAGTCCTTCTTATCCATTATCACTCAGAAGGTGGTGACACATTGGAACAGGTTGCCCAGAGAATTTGTGGATGCCCCATCCCTGGAGGCATTCAAGGCCAGGCTGGATGTAGCTCTGGACAACCTGTCTGGTGGTTAGCAACCCTGCATGTAGTGGGAAGTTGAAACTAGATGATCTTTGAGATCCTTTTCAACCCAGGGCATTCTATAATTATCCTGTAGCAAAGGATGTGCCATTGCTTACACTATCTGCTCCGTAGGAATTTTTGTTCCACAATGGGATGTGGGTGAAAAGCAAAGCCAGACTGATACGTTGGCGCATTTGGATTGAACATTTTAGTACATGGGACCATGTTCTTTTAGTACATTTCTGGGAACTACTCATTTTCATATGGTTTCGGAAGAGCATGCACAAAAAAATGAGATACTATTGTAAACACATGCCTAGATAGTTAGCTGATTAGGAGGTAGGTCTGAGTCCAAATGCTTAATTAGAAGTGAAAAGCTGTTGAAAAAAAGATTTTTATGGAAACCTTTAGGACAAATGTAGAGCAAGAATTTTAATCTCGGTATTTTTCTGGTACTTCTGTTATACAGGGAAGTTTTTATGTCCCATCTGGAAATTGCATGCAACATGCATATAAATGGCATAAGGACCTCTGTCTTCTGCTCTTGAATGCTCAAAGAGGACTTCACGTATACTACACCCTCATAATGAAGGAGGTTCCTGATTTACCACAGCTGAAGTTGGGTAAGAGAACAGATATTTCAGATCACTGAACATAATCCACTGCTGTGTTTTCAATACAAGTTTCAGTAGAAAAATTCTCGATACGTTTGTAGATTTTAGAGAATTTTCCCATCTATTTTCTGATTAGTGTTTATTTTGGCACAGTACTCCAGACTACCACTTTGTCTGTATGTGAATATCCTTTCACCCCATCTGAATGGGGGTGGCCTGATGAGTAGAGAGATAAAAATTTTCTGATATTTTTCTCAAAATACATGCTTCTGAATGATATTTTGACTCACTTGCTCTAACTTCCAGTTCTGAATCATCATGTGGCCTGGGGAAGACTAGAAATTTTGCTCAAGCATATTTTAAACTGAAAACACAAATTGGGAATAGTTGATATGAACGTTTTGAAACACATCCCCTCTCTCATACTTTGCAATACATTGATTTTCTGCCAATAGCATAATTACGTCTTGCTCTTTAAAATGATCCTGCTCTTCTTTCTAATTCATTTAATAGATTTTCTAGATTATAGGCAAAACCATTTTTGGCTGATCAGGCTGTTTGGGTCCAACGTGGAAGCACTGGTTGGATTGGTGGGATAGAGTTCTGTAATTTGCATTTTGTCATGTCTGTAATGATAGTGTGAGCTCCTATGAAAATAGGGAGCATCTCTGACTAATTCCTGCTATCCCTACTGTTTCTTTGAATTCAAGGAATATGTCTCATCTGTTTTTGTGACTTTGTATGTCTGTATACACAGCTGTCAGATTGCTATATTGCAGGGTTTATTATATTAAGAGCATTGAATGCATTAGTTAACAGATTTTAAAAGGAAAGGAAATTTTTTTTTTCACTGTGTAGATACTACAAGCACTTTCAAATATAACACATTATGCTGTACAGACTTACGGGCTTGATAGCTTCTATTTTCCACTTCGTGTCTTATTTCCTGATATATATTTCAATTCAAAATAGCTTGCCTGCAACTCGTGGAGTGGGGAGAACACATACTGTGTTATTCCATTCAGCTATAGGAAAAAAATAAAGTTACAGCATTTTTACTTGCAACTTACGAGCTGTCAAACAAAAAAAATCCAAGATGCAGCAAAACCTGTACTTCAGGCATCTTGGTTATCAGGCACATTTTTAGATGATTTATGTTTTACCTGAAAAAAAGAGGAACTGGCAGAGTTATGTTTTGTTGACCACAACTGAAGAACAGACAGATATGCAGATATGCACATATTGGCTTTTTGAATACAACTGACTTGGTTTTCAAATGACTTCTGGTGCTGAAGCAAGCACTTAATTTGCAAGTGTACTTGTTGTAATGCATGCAGATTTGCTAAATGCAAATACCCTTTCTAGCTGCTTGAGCAGAGCACTTATTTGCATCATTTTATTCACAACCTGAACATCTACTGAAGATTTGATTTTAAAGACAGACTTCTGAGGCCAGTAGCAAAGCCTAGAAAAATCATGGAGTATAAGATTTACCAAGTATGATGAATGTCAAGCTTGTTTTTGTGTGAGACAGTTGCCCAGACTGTTCTTACAGTC
The DNA here is from genome assembly GCF_019238085.1 of Lagopus leucura. Classification (NCBI taxonomy): domain Eukaryota; kingdom Metazoa; phylum Chordata; class Aves; order Galliformes; family Phasianidae; genus Lagopus; species Lagopus leucura. The sequence goes on along the minus strand of NW_024962263.1, from coordinate 85,895,991 downwards.
ACTAGGGAGAAACAGACTCATTTAAGACTATAAAATATATTATAGACAAATAGTGCTTTCTACCTTAGGATGACATGAACTGCACCTTCTACTTGCTCATTTTTCTCCACTGACCACTAGAATGTAAATGACTCATTCAGTTTTAGACATCTATATTTGGTGAGATTAATCTCATCATAGGTTTCTAAAGATAGTTAAGATAAATACAAGACTATAAATCTGCTCTGTGGACTTTCTTAATTCTTTTTTTCCTTTTTCCTATCCCTCTCAATAGAATATTAAAATTTAATAGTCTAGTTAAGACATTAAAAGTGGAAATTATTGTTTCTCACATTTTGCCAGCTAAAGAAAGATCTCAGTCTGTAGTACTATTTGAGAAAAATCACTTGGGATTGGGAAGGGAATTAGTTTTAATCTATTTTTTTTATTTTTTTATTTTTTAATGTATGCTATTAGAAAGTTCAATGTCACAAAATCTAGCTGCAAGAGTTGGAGAGTTGATATAAATCCTCCCCTTCTTCATAGTTTGTTATGCATTTAATGTGGAGTATCCCTATGTTGGATTCTCTCAGGACTACATCAAAACAATGCTGCATGTGCTAGGCAAAGTTATTCACACTGCACAGGGCAATACAGAGATACCTATTACCATTCAGATGTGCAGGACTTATGTTACATGGCCTTGTGTAACATGATATGGAGAACTATTTATTGTACATCATTTGATCAGATGGTCCAGTGGTGAGACAACAACTAAATTGCATTTAGTTGACCAGTTGACCATAAATCACAGAATGACTGAATGGTTATGTTGGAAGTAACCTCTGAGTCCATCTGTCCAACCCCTGCTCAAGCAGGGACACTCAGAGCAGGGTGCCCAGGACCATGTCCAGGTGGCTTTTGACATTCTCCAAGGAGGAGATTCCACAGCCTCTGGGCAACCTGTGCCAGGGCTGTGCAGGTGCACAGTACAGAAGTTCTCCCTTGTGACTGGGGGAATATCCTGGATTCTGTTTTGTGCCTGCTGCCACTGGGCATCACTGAAAAGTTTTTGGCTCTTTGCAGTCTCCCTTCAGATGTTTGGATATACTGACAAATTTCAAAAGCTAGTAAGCAAATTTCTATTAAGAGAGAGAGAATATAAGCCAAATTCTATCCTGTGTCCTGGCAACAACCTTCCAAAATATATACAGGCTTAGTTTTCTAGGTCTCAGAAGCAGAATTTGTACCTGAACCCCTGCAAGTACAAGGTGTATTGTGCATGAACTTGTCCAACTTGAAACTTGTCCACTGACAAAGAATGTCTTATTTATTGTCTTATTTATTGTATGAACAAAAAGTACAGCATTAATGTTTCATCCACTATTTCTAAATCTGACCTGTTTCTTTCTCTGTTTTTTGTTGTTGCTGTTGTTTTTTTTCTCTAGAGGAACTACCTGTGGAAGATACGTTATCTCAGTTCTGTGCAGAGCTGCAGGTACTGTCTTTAACAGAATCAGTCGGTGCTTTTTTTCAAGTCTGTTTTTTAAGTACAGTGAGACAGCACAATCATGTATTAGAGTAGGGAGAAAGGTAATTTGGTGCCAGAAGAAAGTTGCTGGATGTTTCTTTTCCACCAATAATTTCACATAATTTTGATTATTCACTTACATGATGTTTCTGTTACTTTTAACAATTCACCAGCTGGAAGCTTCAGCATCCTTCAGTGAGCTCAGGCAGAATGTCAATAGTATTCACAAAAGTTGATTTGGGGTAGATTGCAATTACAACTTTTGTGCTGACAGGAGAGAATACCCGTTGGCAGATTGTGCAGCCACATTTTTTCAAATAAAAACACCTAAATGTCTAAGGAAGCTTGTGGGAAGAAAAAAGTGATTTTGACACAGCAGTAACTGAATTACTGTCTTGAACTTCTGCAGTTTTGATTTCAAGTGAGACATATGCAGTCATCAAGGGAGCCAGAAAGAAATGCAAACATCAGTTGATCACTGGAGACAATGTTTTATAATCAGAGGTTTAATACTTTTGATTTGCTCAGTTTATTAGCAGGAAGACTGCATAGGAAAGAACGACAAAATAACAATTAATGGAGCTGAAACAAAATCAAACTGCATTTGTATTTACACTGCAGTTACAAGCAGTGAGACAATGTTTTTTAGCCATATGTAAAAAAAAGTACTGAAATAGCAAATTTCTTAATTTCAAATCAGAAATTGGATTATTAGAAATAAATTTGATTTCATCTAAATTTAGAGAAGTGTAAGTTATGGGTCTCTGCTCAACTGGATTGCAGAAATTTAGAAGCCTTTAGGGTATTGGAGGTCAGACAACATAATCTAGAGTCTCCTTGAGACCAGTAGGTTCAAGAAAGTTCATATTAACTTGGCATATATCAGAAAATGTCATGTCTAATTTCTCTGTATTTTCAAATTCCTGTCCAATTCTTGTTCTTGTGTTGACTGGCTTTGCATGGCCATATTTATAAAGCCAGACAGGTTTTTTTGAAATTTCTGGGAACAGAGTAATAACAGATAGGAGAACACAATAGCTACAGCAGCTGTTTATCTAGAGTGATATAAGAACTTCATTATGGTTTTCATGTATACTGTTAAAAATGTTGGCATTAGCATCCCAAAATCACAGCCTTTGATGATTAATGACTGAATTTTAAGAGAATAAGACACAAATGATGAAGCATTGTACAATGTTGTTGGGACACAATAGCACTGACCATCTCTGCAATTAAGTGTAGAAGTCATGTGAACCTCCGTACAGTTTTCAGAAGAGTATTGGCTAAGCTTTCTGAGTATTTTGCCTTTAGGAAAATGTGAACTAAAACCATTTCTCTTCAGCAGAAAGTACAAAGGACAGTCATTTATAAAGAAAGAAAATGCTATTAAAACTATAAAGAAGGAAGCCCGTGGGGTTAGTTTCCCATTACCACTGTGTTACCAGGGTCTGGTCCATTTTTTAAATTAAATAAAAACAAAAGAAGAGGAGAAGGTGAATTTTGCCCTGTTTTGTATTTAATCCAAGGACATGGTAGCTATTCAAAACAGGAAAAAATAGAAGGCTCATGTTTTTTTTAATTTTGAAAATGATTTTTAAATAGTCAAACATAATAATTTATCCAAAATATTTTCTATATTTGTTTTGACTAACAGTATTGTTAAAGCCAGACTACACACCACAAAGTACATGAACAGAATAGCCAGAGTTGTATTTACTGACCATTTTAACCCATGGGCAATGAGGAATTAAGTCCTTGAGAATTGACCTGCATTGCTAGGATTGCTAGGCTACAGCCCAGCTAGGCAGCTAAACTCTCAGAATGAAAGTACATTGTGCCTTCCTCCCTCCCTTCCTCCCTCCCTTCCTCCCTTCCTCCCTTCCTTCCTTCTTTCATTCCTTCCTTCCTTCCTTCCTCCGTCTTTGATTTATTATTTCAGCACCATCTGGTGGTTAGTTTAGAATCTGCTGCTTTTTTTTTTTTTTTCTTTCCCTCTTTACTACATCTACAGTAAAGTTTCTGTAAAGATTGAGGCTATTCCCACCTCACATAATCAAGGAATGGATATGTTTTGAAGGTCTCTCTGGATCCATCTGATCCAACTCCTGCTCATGCACAGACACTCAGAGCAGGGTGGCCAGGACCTTGTCCTGGTATCTTTTGAAGTTCTCCAAGGAGAAGGCTCTATGGACAATTTGTACTAGTGCTCCATCACCCACACAGTACAGAAGTGCTTCCTGATGGTCAGAGGGAACATCCTGTGTTCCAGTTTGTGTCCAGTACCTCCTGTTCTGGTATTGGGCACTACTGACAAAAGCACCACTCTGTCCTTTCTGCACTCTCCATTCAGATATTAAAGGACACTGATGAGGTCCTGAGAGCCTCCTCTTCTGCAAGCTGAACTGTAGCATCTCTCTTAGCCCTTCCCCAAAGGAGAGATGCTCCAATCCCATGATTATCTTTATATTCTTTCTCTCCAGTTGTATAACTAGGGTGTGTGTTTTTTTTGTTTGTTTTTAGAGAGCGAAAGTTTCACTTACAGGATTTTGGGTAAAATAGTGCTTTAGTAATAATTTTAAGTCAGGAGAACGTTGTTGTTGTTTCTAAAAGGACATCATCTAACATGCTAATTGATTTTCTATCCTGCCACTGTCTTGTTCTCAAAAAGCCCTTTCTTCCCTGCAGCTGTTGAGCAATCCAGAGAAGATAGCAGAACAGATAAGCAAGGACCTCTCCTGGCTTTGCTCCCACCTTCTGGCCCTGTGGACCCAGTTCCTGGAGGTGGCAACACTTCATCCAGAAGTCACAGCTTATCTGACTCAAGAACATCATATGCTAAGGGTAATGTTAGGAAGTTAAAAGCAAGTTCTGTAATGTTAACCTCCTGAATGATATTAATGGTGTATATGGATGGATATTTCTCTTACTCTTATGCCTTTATGAATATTTAAGGGAGATGAATTGAGTAAGACAAAGACAAGAAAAGAGGATTTAAATATAGATTTCAATTTTTGGAATATTGGAAAAATGTTGCTATTATGGTACCCATAATGTTGTACTAAATGAGTGTACTCTGAACACCAGAATCCAGCAGGAAACATGAGGTGGGTGGAAAGAGAGGTAGAGATGCCCCATATTGGTTACTTAAGCAGCAATCATAAACATGTTTTAAAAGGCACAAACACCACAATGACAAATAACCAAAAGATGGGTTTCTTTCAGCTTCTTTCTCAAAGCACAGAATTACACCAAAGGAACGCTCTCTTCACTAAGTCACATATAGACAACTAGTTACTGCCTTTCTCCTAGTGAGTTTCACAGCATGAAATATTAATACTCTTCATGTGGAAATTGGGTTTTTTTGGTAATAAAGAAGGCACAAAAATGATTGCCTTTTGAACTGACTTTGTCAGATCTGCCTATCTGATTAGTGAGCAAGTGCTGTGCCTTCCATGAGGACTTTTTTGGTTATTGAATGTACATCACTTTCATCACTTTTCATTTACATCACTTCAGCTGAGCTGAGCTCCTGGGCTGATCTAATCATTAGATTAGGAGCATACAGAAAATGATAGGATTCATCTTGCTTTGCTTTAGATGTCTAGAGTGTAGGTGTTAGCATTCCAGCTTCCATTCCGGTAGTTGTTAAAGTTATCATTGGAGGTCCGGTCAATGGAGTTGAGAGAATGTGAATGCCTGCAAAAGGTAGACATAAAATTCAGGAAGATGTGAACAACGTTGAGATTCCCCTCATTATTTTGGCTCGGTCTCCCTTCATTTTGAGAGGTCCAGGATGGCTTCATCAGCCAAAGAACATAACTTGACTCCCAGCTCCAGCAAGGTGAATTTCAGTATCAATGGGTGCCTACTGCTGGCATGACCTGTGGCAAATTATGTATCCTCACATACTTCAGTTTCTCTCCATGTAAGCTGTGCAATAGTACTTTCACAGTTATGTAAAGCAGTTTGAGAGCTCCAGATAAAAAAGTGCAGTATTTTAAAGGGTGTTAGTCCTTCTTTTATTAGAAAAGCCATTTGTTGACATATGGCTGGGATTTATTGATGTTCTGAGATCCTATCATGTGGTTTTCACTGCCATTCTCTGACACCATAATAGAGATGGCTCTTACAGATTTTCATAGTAATGTATAGGCTGCAGCTCAACAGTTCATTACTATGGCACATTATGATGGATTGACTGAAACTCAACACTTATTCCATATCAGACAGCAACACTGAATTTTTTATAGCTTATTTTGCACTCGTCCTCTGCCAGATCTTCAAATCTGTGACTACTTTTTTAATTGATTATCCAATCTACTGTCCTTGAGGAGATCTAAAGAGCTCCAATTTGTATGTATAGTGATGCAGGCTGATATGTTTCTGCCATGATAGGGCTTATTCTCTTCTGGGCTGATGTGTAAAACTTCCTTTAATATCCTGGGAATTGTGACTGATCCCATAGAAAAGATTTGTTCTAATTTATTAACTCACTCCACTGCTGCTATGATCTGTACAGTGGGAAAGGAAGAAGTCTTTCTCATTTTAATGTTACAGAGAAAAATGTTAAATTTGACACTTTAAGGAAAGTAGTGGGAAGACACACAAAAGAAAATCTCAGTTTACTATCAAGGGACAGCTCTTCCAGCAAAATATGCAACAACACTAACAGCTTTGTACTAGAATGGAAAAGTAAAGCAGAGTTGAGCTCTTTATTTTCTTTCTGACACCAGAGTGGTGCAAAGCAAATGAAATGTTAAGGAATCTAGTCCTGACAGTCTTTGCTCTGCTTTTAGCTTAATTGCACCTGGCACCTTTCAGCAGATCTTAGGTTTAACTTCCATGTTTCTTCCCCAGGTAAGGAGATTCTCAGAAGCCTTCTTCTACACTGAACACAATAAACTTGCTGTGCTGACATTCCAGGAAGGCCTGTGAGTAACTGATTGAATCTCTCCTGCCACTGATATAGCTGAAAATATAGTTGCTTAATATATTTTTCTACAAAGAATGAGAGCTTTTCTGCTGTTTATGGGTGGGGTTGTTTTGAGAGAAGTCACCATGTCTATTCTAGCTCCATATAGTAAACCCATTGAAAGCAATGTCCAAAGTAAGATGATGCTTCAGAGATGACTATTTCTGAAACTCTCATAATTCATATAAGAGAGTTCTTTTTCTTACTCCCCCTCTCACATTACTTTCAGATTCAGGGAATGACTAAAACACTGCAGCAAGAGCATTCTACTGATAGGATGTAGGAGATCCTCTTTCCCTTGTCATTTCCCAGTTGGATGCATGTATCTTAGAGCTTATCTACAACACCACCACCAATATCGGGGCAGACAAAAACATCTTTTATGTCTTTGTTCAATTAAATTCATAAACTTCTACCAGATTTAATAATGGAAATCTTAATAGAAGGTAACTGTTGGAAAATAACAAGAAAATAACATTTATGAGTTTGTTTTCTACTCTTCCTTGTAATATATTTGGGTGTAGGCATTCATGGATTTATTCAGATACTTTTTCTATCCCTACTTTCCATAGCAGTGAAGATCTATAACTGTAGAATCTTGATTTATTATATGGCCAGTGCAAAGATGCATTCACTGGATCCAGCACCAAATGAGGACAACCACCACAGCAGCTAGAGGAAGTGAAAGATTGATGTGAGCTCAGGGTTGATAATTAATCGATTAAGAATCATAGAATCATACAATGATTAAGGTTGGAAAAAACCTCATCTAGTCCAACCAAGAATCAACTGTGCAAAACAATCTGGGAAAATAAACATTGCACTGGGCTGCATTTGCAAGAATATGCTATGAAACATGAACAAGATAATTACTTCCTTCTGCTTGACACCTCTTACTGCCTAAAAAGCCAAATGCACAGCATGGGTAATGCTCATGACTCAAACTCTGAAGGCAGAGTTCAAGGAAAGCTCTGCAGATTTGAATTTTAAAACAGTGAGGGATGTCCAGATGATATCTGCATGAACATGGGAGGACTACAGCATTACTGAAACAGAAACCTTTCAGAAATGGCTAAAAGGCCATGATGGCCAATCCTGTCATGATGACAGGGCTAAAGTGAGACATTTGTTTCCAACCAAGAGCAAAGTAGAACATGACCTTCTCAGAGCTATCACTAGAAACATTAAGACCTATTTGGTACTGGAGGAAAGCTGTGTGGCTTCATCAGTGAACTGGTTATACAAGGCTACCTTGTTCTGCCAAATTAGAGCAGAGTCATGGCTGCAAGGGCCCAACTATGATCGCTTAGTCCTCATTAAGTCATGTTTTAAGTGAGATGTGTACAAGAAAAGCCCCATGTCAGGACCCTGTTGTTAGGGCAAATATCATTCATGGCCTTATCTAAGCAAACACAACCCTGCACAGGGGGAAGCCTAATTGCATGAAGTGCTTTTATTTCTCCAAACAACCATAGAGCTAAACCTTTCCTGTAGATAAGCATAATTTTTCCTCAGTGACTATCGAGGTGAGAGAGTACAAAAAATAAAATAATATAGCAAATGCTAAATATTGGTCAATTGCAGTAAATTTCATTAATTGGTCTATACAGGCTTCATGTCAGAATCCTGTTTTCTTTTTGGTTGGGCTATGTGGTGCAATTAGCAAAGCAAAATAATTCTCTGGTAGAAAGGCTGCCAGAGTATTATTACTGGGAGTGCCAGCAGGGAGTTTTAATTGGGTTCAGAGAGGTTCCATATGAAGTCAACTCTCAGTGTGCCAGATACTATACAAACACTTCAAATATTGGTATTGGTAATAGGTGAACGGTTGGACTGGATGATCTTTTAGGTCTTTTCCAACCTTGGTGATTCTATGATTCTATGAAATATGAACATAGTTTTTCCCCAATTCTGTCTTTCTTGTTGCCAGAAAAAAATTGTTTTTGCCTCCCATAATGTTGTTGTAAGTCCCTTGAATCACAGAATCATATAATTATTTGAGTTGGAAGAGATTTTTAGAGACCATCTGATCCAAATTCCCTGCAATAGACAGGGACATCTACAGATACATCAGGTTTCTCAGAGCCCTGTCCAGCCTGACCTGTGTTAGGCCATGCCTACATGCATGGCAGTATTTTACTACTCAAGTACAACAAGAAATACCATTTCAAATGGACTGGGTAACACACAAGATGGCAGGTGGCACAGTCTCCCAATACTTCACAGAGAAAATTATTGGTATTAATGATTCATTTTTCTTGTTCCAGAAACTGGTCTCAGAGAACGTTTATAATTTTTACATATTGCCTTTAGTATAAATGCTGGTGCTATTTATTAGTGTCAATAAGAACTTAATTATGGTGCTAAGTTTCAATTCCAAATACCCAGATATTAATGCAAACAGGAATGAGCATTTAGATGTTTGTGACTTTTCCCTGAGTCACGTTTTAGCAACCAGTGACTCGCTTATCTCTGAGGAAAAAATATCTGGTAAGAGCAATGATGGTCAACACCAATTGTGTTCCAAAGAAGCCCATATGATGGCTTGCACAATTTTTTTTTTGTCTGGATGTTAGGAATTTTCCATGCTGGCATGAGGGCAGATCAACTGAATTACAAATCTTTTATCTGAGTAATTCTTCATATGAAGAATGTTTCTTCTAGTTAACTAGCACATGGTGATTACCTGCCTCCTACCATTGATAATCTGAAAAATTGACAAAATGCAGTCCTGACTCCATTCTTTGCCAGGCCCACACCCCTCAGGATCACAAACTCAGCCAAGGCATGGTTGCTCAAGCTCAGGCTGCCTCCAGTCTTAATGCCTTTAACTATCCCCTCTGCATTTGTGAGCACCAGATCCAGTAACACTTCACCTGTGCTTGGTCAGTCTGTCCAATACCCAATCCAGAAAGTTATCATCAATGAACTCCAGGAGTCTCTTGGATGGCTTGCAGCTCACTGTGTTGTTTTCTCAGTAGATATCTGAGTGGTTGTAATTCTTCATCAGGACAAAAGCCTGTGAGAACAGCACTTCTTGCAGCTGAAGCAAGAAGAACTTGACAACAGGCTCCCCTTGATCAGTTTGCCTGTAGTAGACCCTGACCACCAGTTGTCCTTTATTGGTCTCATCCCTAATCTTAACCCCCATGCTCTCAACCTGTTCCTGGCTGTTTCTCAGAGGGATCTCCTTGCAGTCCATCTACTTCTTGATTTGGAAGGCAACCCCTCAACTTTTCCTACCTTGCCTGTCCATTCTAAAAAGCTTATAGTCCACAATGATATCAATTGAAAAGCACTATTATTAACTGCCTTTGCTGCCTGGCTTGCAGGAGTGACTGATAAACAGCACGTTAAACATTCAAACACTCAATTTCTTTTGCATTTTGCTGCCAGGATCCAAAGTCATGCGCAGATTTCTACAGAAATTCGTAATTCAGAGTACTTTACCAGCATGCCCCCGCTGCCAGCAGAATGCCTAGACATCGATGGTGACTGGAACACGCTTCCTGTTATTTTTGAAGATAGGTACATGGATTTGCCTTGCAAAGGTGAGTGAAACACCCCGAGTACAGCTTCATGAGACAGCTGGACTGGAGAAGTTGACTTTCCTAGCCCAAGGTATTTGATCTCACCTATCTTGAACTGGCTCTTCCTAGGATGAGAGCATAATCCTCTACAAAATAGAGCTGAAGTCATATTATTATTTTTTTAATATTGGACTTTAGATTATTTACTGTAACTTCACACTTTTTTTCATTTAACACAATGTTTAGTTGAAAGGGCTGGAAGCAAAATACAGAAAGAAAAAAAATTGGATTTTTGTTACGGTAACAAACAGCGCAACAAATTTCATACCCAGAGTGACATCTAGTGTTAAGAAAAGTCAGAACTAAAAGCCTTACAATTTCTATGAAGACCAACACTGTCCCCAAAAGGCAGTATTGCTTTTCTTAAAAATAATTTCCCCTGGAGTGCCTAGGTGATTTTTTATTAAGATTTTTCATTAAGAAAATATTTAGTTCTGCAACGCTGAAGTACAACCTTTTAGTCTTTGCTTCCTTTTTCTTTTTAAGCAACTATTAAGATTAGCAGAGAGGTAATACATATTAATACCATAAGTGACCATGGTCCAGTAAATATGGCTTGTTATTCAGAATTTCCACTCTTCCAGAGCTATCAAATTACCTCAATTTTTACAGTCATAATTACTAATGTTTAAGCCATTAAACTGTGTAATAAGCTAATTCACAAGCAAGATCAACACTACATATAATGTGGTACAACAGTAGGAACGTAAAGTGCCAGTTCTGGTTGGTTTATCAGTGCTAGAAACTAGCAGTTTAGATATTATCAATAAAATATAGTTCCCTCTGTACAATTCTGTATTTTTGGCCTAATTTTAACTTGTTTACTGATTATAATACCAGTTAAATGAACTCTGGCATTTGCATTTGTAATATATTTCTAATGTAGAGATAATTTATATAGTATAATTATACATACTTTTCTAGGCCTTACAATCACTGTTCCAAGTCCCATATCATACTGGGGTAGTATACTGTGCTGAGTGGAAGTTGCAGATACAAATTCTTTTTTTTTCTTTCTTTCTTTCAGACCAGAATTTGGATACTTTCCCAGATTTTGAGGCTCTTGCCAATACTCAAACTGATACAATACACGAGAAGGAAAATCTTGCATCAAATAATGACACTGTAGAAATGAAAGGAGACTTTGGGAAAGGTACTTTGCTAATACACACAGACAGGATAAACGGGAATCCTTGCTTGTATAGTGATTCCAAAGGTGCTGCTTTCGCAGCCAAGGGTATAAACCAGCACTCCACATCTCAGGTATGTACAGCGAACAAAGAAGGCCAAAGGATACCTGAAAACATTTATGTTTCAAGTAAGGAAACTACTTCTGTCTCAGAGCTAAGCAATACAGAATGCATATCAGAGGAGTCTAAAACATGCAAGGAAGTTTTATTAAAAGACAATAGGCATTCAGTGGCTATTACCACTGAAGAGAAGAAATCTAGCAATAAGGGTGCCCATAAAAGTGAGCCCATGTTGATTGTCAGTGCTCAGATTGAGTGCGGAGCATGTGGAACTGATGGCTTGGAAGGCAGGACTGAAATACATAAAATGGCTGAATCTGGTCATCCTGAGAATAATTTCAGTTCTGAGCTTGAATTGAGTGAATTCATCAGGCTTGAAAGAACACCAGATGCAGATAGCAAGCCTCTGCAGCCTGTTTTGAAAGCTTTGCCCTCTCACAGCTTGGAGGTGAAGTTGTTCACGAAGGAGCAACGAACTGAGGAGTGTGAAGAATTTACCCTGATGTCAGGGGTCATAAAGAGATCCTCCTCTATTATATCAGATTCGGGCATCGAAAGTGAACCAAGTTCCGTGGCATGGTCCGATGCTCGGAGCCGGGCTCTGGAACTGCCCAGTGATCGAGAGATCCTGCACCACTTGGTGCGGAGACATGCCATCCACCGGAATTCCCTGGAGGGTGGGCACACAGAAAGCAATACCAGCCTGCCCAGCGGGATACAAGCGTCTCTCACATCCATTAGTTCTTTGCCCTTTGAGGAAGAAGAGAGAGAAGTGGAGCTTACCAAACTGACTAAATCTGTCTCAGCTCCTCAGATCAGTAGCCCAGAGGAGCCTTTGGAGGAGGTGGACATATCTAAACGCATTGAAGCAACCTCACGAGACTCAGGAGGATATTTAAAAAGCTGCAGGGAAACAGAGAATGGAGATGGTCAACTAATGATGGATTTTTCTGTGTGTCAGCTCACCACTGAAAGTGGGCAACCAGAACCAAGAGGACCTCCCAAACTCTCTGCCAAAAACAGTAATGACAACCTAGAACTACAAAAGGAGGAGGCAAAGGAAGATTTCTCAGAGACTTACTGTAGTTTGGAATGTGCAAAACCACCTGCATGTAATCCTCTCAGAGATAATGACTCTGAATGTCAATCACTGGAGAACAACGATGAGTGCAGCTTAAAAACACCAAGGGCTAATAATTACTTGGACAAAAGTATAGGCAAGTTTGATAAGTACATTACAGATCCAAAGGATACATCTAAGCCGGACAGCTTAAAAATAGAACAAGACTTGTACATCAATGTGAGAAAAACAGGAGAGGACAGTTTCTCACAAAGCATAAAGCTGGTACCACATATTTGTAATCCTGTTTCAGGTCCTTCAGAGACTTCAACAGAATTTGGCTCAATGCAAGGAGAATGCAATAGCTTTCTTGCTGATGAGAGCCTGCTGGTGTATGCAGAAATGCAGGGGTTACAGGAAATTGAGCTCAACGACTCACCTGCCTCAGCAGATCCTGCTGCAGAATCCTGCCAGGACAAATATCCTCAGGAACTTGACAACCAAGGGCAGAAACTTGTAGCTAATGGCACTGGGTTTCACTCGGTTACAATGGATGGGGTAGCACTGGAAAGCAGAAAGGCTGTTGATGTAGTTAACCTCTCTGTCTCTTGTACGGCCACATGTCTTCCCTTTTCTTCTGTGCTCAAAGAGACCCCTGCGATGGTTGGCATCTCTGCAAAGCAGGCTGCATTTCCCATCACACGTCAGCCTCTGGGCTCTTTTGGAGCTGTTTCTTCCCATTCAAATGAGGTGGATGAAGAGGCCAATGAAAGGATGCTGAAGTAAGAATGTCTGATTAATTAATCAATGTTGCTGTCATGTCATGACACCTTGAAAAAGTTCAGGGCCCTAATATGGAAATGGGTTGTGGCGAGGGGAATATCAGCCTTTTCTATCAGGAAACAGCAATAGGACATGAGGTAATGGCCTCAATTTGTGCCAGGGGATGTTCAGATCAGATATTGGGAAGAAGTTCTTCTCAGAAAGAGTGGTGAGGTATTGGAACAGGTTGCCCAGGGAGATGGTAGAGTCACTTTCCCTGGACGTATTTAAAGAAAAGATTGATGTAATAGTTATGGACATGGTTTAGCGGGCAATATTGGTAGTACGTGACCAGTTGGACTAGAGATCTTAAAGGTCTTTTCCAACCTTAATGATTCTGTGATAATGAAAACTTGTATTCAGAGACAGTTGCTACCTGAGAAATTACAGTCTAAGTAATCCAAATAGACATATGATTTATACATAATAAATAGTCTAAGCAGACAGGAGTGTCACGGAGTTGACTAGATCAATCTATGTCTGTGACAGGGGCGACAGGCCTCTGCCCTCCCCCCCCACCCCAGTCCCACAAAATGGGAAGGAAGGAAGGGAGGAAAAGAGCAGCGGCAACAATCTATGGAGGAAAACTTATTTTACTATAATATTGGAATACAAGATAACACAATATATACAATTTAATTGAAATTGAGATTAATAAATCAGACAAGATAAGAGAGTTCCCGGGACCGAGTCAAACCTGAAAAGCTTGGAACAGCTAGGAAAGCACCCTCCAGCACCCACTGCCAGGCAGCAAGAGAGTGGGGCCCCCCCCCCCCCCGGAAGGGTCAGATCCCATGACTGCTGTAATGTACAGGGATAGGTACTTGGAATTGGGGCAGTGACACTTTAATGCCCCGTACACTACATGATGTTTTGATGTGGAATACTGAAACCCAAAAAATAAAAAACAAAAACAAAAAAAACATAGAACCATGACAAGGAGACACAGAAACACAGAGATACCCAAGATCTTCAGAGAATTTAGGTCCTTAAACCTTGTGGAAATGAGTGAGATTTGGGTGTGCATATAGTCTTCAACATTTTGCCCATCATTATGAAGTCATGGTTACCCAGACATGAGTATTGATCCTATATAATTGTAGTGCCATAGCTTGTTTTTCTTTTCTGCTTAATTTTAACAATTAACTAAGCAATGAAAGGGGATCACAGCTGGGTTGTAGGGCATTAGCTTCAGTTTCTGAAACTAGAAAATGGGAGAATGGACATTCAGGGTACCTGGAGAACAGACTCTTTTTTCCCCCTGCTCTTTCTTAGCCTATTATCTTCTCTACATCCTGATTTCTCCCGGTCAGAATAGAACCTTGTCATTTCTAGTTTGAGAGTTGGCTGTTGAATACCCAGTTCTACTGTGATTAATTAATGTATTCTCCAGTTTTTATCAGGCCAAAGAAAAATTTAAAAAAGAAATGAAGATTGAAGGATTTCTGTACAGTGACTTATCTGTACTAGCTTCTGATATCCCATATTTTCCACCAGAGGAAGAGGAAGAAAATTTGGAAGATGGAATTCACCTGGTTGTCTGTGTCCATGGATTGGATGGTAAGACCTGCTGTGTGCAAGAGTCATTCTGGTGTAAGCAGAATGTGAACAGTGAAAAATGCAGATCTACAGGAAGTGTGAAAGAACAGAGTCTAACGAAAACATTTATCATAGAGTTTAGCTTTTACGTTATTATAATAAAGAAATTCTAGGAGAATATTAAGTATTTAACAAATGAGTACCGCAGCATATTTTTGTCTGTTTAGGCAGAATTCTGCACCAAATTACGTCAGTCCTTCCAGTCAATGTACAGTATATTACAGTAACTCTTCATGTTTTTTTGGAGATATCTGGTTGTTTAGCCAGTTGTTTATCTGGTTGTTTACGCCACCAGGATGAAAACATTATTTAACAAAGTATACCAATGTTGTAGGAAAGATTTTTGCTGGCTTTAGAATGTTGAAGAATAATCCATATTCACTGCAGTGGAAGGCTGACATGGAATATTTTGAATGGATACTTTTTAAGCTGAAAATGGATATGCTAAAGTTGATACTTTCCTTAAAGTTATTGGTTTCAGTGGGCTAGGTGAAGGTGTTAATCTTGAGACTACAAAGAAGGAGGGACCGAGCCTCAGAAGTGTGAAATTCTTCCTGTCTTATTCAGGCATTTTTTGCCATTTAATATCCCAATGGCAGTAATGTGTTTCTCATAAAAGTGCATACTTTTCCAGCAAAATAGCAGAATACCCCTAGTCTAGTATGAAATTGGAGCATTTTGGTCATCTTCCAAAATGTTATAAGACCGCATTTCAGAACCAGGTCTAATTGCAAGTATAGAGAGGCAGGCTATTCTGCATGTGATTATCCATCCTTATACCCAAACCACAGGTGCAAATGACCCCTGAAGGTCTATGGTGCACCTGGTATTATCACTTGGTGCAAACTGGAAGGGACAGATATCTGCCTTTTCACGACCCCTTGTCTTATCTACCTGGTTAGAAAATAGGGGACTAAGTTATTCTGAGCTCAATCTTTGCCCTGTCCTCCATACTGTGCAGCTCATGTAATGCCCAAAAGCAGAAGGTGAGGTCCAGCCTTCCTTGCACAGATGTCAACATTCTTTCTCTCCCATTGTTTCAATGCATGATCCTATGGTGTGGTAAGCTGTCATGGCAGCACTTAGCAAGAGCTTCCTGGTGCAAAGGTGTATTAGAAGACAAACGTATTGAATCAAGTCTCAATTATTTTTTTTCTGTCAAATTACATCTTATAAAGTGTCATTCATTTCTAGGTAACAGTGCAGATCTACGGCTGGTAAAGACTTTTATAGAACTGGGACTCCCTAGTGGAAAACTGGACTTCCTAATGTCTGAAAGAAATCAGGTAGTACAGAGCTAAATTTTGTCTTCCATTAGATCTCCTACAAGCTGTTGGTGTTGCTTCAGGAAGGCTTTCACAAGCTGGATTAAGCAGTAGAACTGGGGAATTCAATGAGTTTTAGTAGGATTGAGCTCAAATACCTGTTCTTGTGTAAAATGGTTAGATTGAACCCATTTGGAAATATCTAGAGCATCGAGGTCAAAAGCAATTAGGTTATTACTTAAAAGACTAGAACTTACACAAAGAAAATTGATTTGTCTTGTGAGTTTGAAACCTTTCAACCTCTGCCTGTTGGATGCTGAGTGACACAACACCAACAGAAAGCAGCATGTTTAATGATGTTAAATTCTCTGGAGGATGTAAAATATATCCAGAAGGTGTTGTCCGCTTCTTTTGGTGCATCAACCATTATTTCACCTGTTAGAATTTTTGTGAGATTTATATTCTTAAATGATAAAGAAATGTCTTTCAGGAAAATTCACTGCCAGTCCAAGCAGAGCAACAAAAATGAATTCAACACTCTTCTTTGCAGTGAACTCATATTTATGAAACAGAGGCCTACACTTATTCATAAGATAAGGATTTCCAGTGCTGAATCAGAAACATTATTATGATTTAAAATCAGTTCATAATCTTGAGTCAGAACTTTCCACCCTTTACTCAATAGCTTTTATATTTACAAGTGAGTAGTTGGTGTTGGTCTATGAATTTGCCACCTTCAATGAACATCTCACTAGCTCTTACAGAACCTCTACTTACCATTATCCTGAGGTCATAATTGGAACTTTCAATCCTATAGTGTGGAAAGATGAGAAAGTTCCTATAGCACTGGAAATAGAATGGGTTTTGGCTTTTTTTTTTTTTTTATTTAAATTATAATTGATTCTTTAAAGTATCCAGTCACCTTTTTTCCCTTCTCTGGGAACCATTCTGAAAATGATCCACAAAATCAAATGTTTAGCTGAATTTTCCTTAAGAGAGTAGAAGGCAAGCCACCTTTTTTAGGCAGTCCTCTAATTGACAAGCTCAGTCAGGCTGAGATACTGAAGATACTGAAGGATAGATATATAACCTGGTGAAATATGACTTTTGATGTGTTTTAGTTGTGATTAATGTCCAAGCTGGTATTTTTCCACTTTTAAACAACCTGAAAGATTTGGGATGATGAGCCTGAGAAGAAATCAGTAATTAACAATGCAGACTAAACAAACAGGCAGGAGGTTAGTGGACTGTTTGTAGTTTATGTAAACTTTTATTTTAATGCAGTATTGCAAAGTGAATATGCTCATGTTTTCTTTTGCCAGAGCTGCAATTAGCAAGATGGGTTGTGTCACAAAAGCATTAATTACTAGATATGTTTGCTCTGAATAGCTGTTCCAATATTTGATGATTGTTTCTGTGGCAACTTGTTAGTTATTTGATTTAGAGTCCTGTTGATTTGCCAGATGACACAGTTCTGAATAAGATTTGCCTGTAAATGTGTAGATCAAACAATATACTGTTGTTGTTTTGGTTTTTTTTTTGTATCACAATTGCCACTATTGTTGGCATCAACAAATTGTCTCTCTCTCTGGCACTCATTCTCTTACTGATATTGTTGAATAACAAACACACAACATTCACACAACATTTATTAAATGACATAATAATTTTGTGATCACATCCTTATCACCCACATCAGCCATGTATGTGTAACGCATGTAGATTGCTCTGAAAGTAATGCTTCCTATTTATTTTCATGGAAACTATAACAGATACAAAGAACACGATTACACTATTTGATAGACCAAATTCTCAGGTACAAAACAGTATTTTTCTTTATAATCACCAGCATAGCTATGCATTTTCACCAGCGATGAACAGAAGCCTGCATACTGTGCCTACAAAAATGTGCAACAGCAGAGGTGATCTGCTGTCACCACTTCTGAAACATAGCACCCACCGACTCACTGTGTTCACATCCACTGTTTATTCTCCATAAACAATCAGTAAGCATCCATGAATATCAGTGGGTGCCATATTTTCCACATGAAGGAAATCAGTGCTTCATAGACACTTACTTCCACGTCAGGCCCCATTTTATCAGACTGCCTCTCTGCTGCCATTTGTCTCAGCAATAAAATGTAGCAGAACATTGGCTGGAAGGGTCAACCTCTACTACCGTATCACCAACATCTGCCTCTGATATTGTGGGCCAACATAATAAGATAGGAAGCATTAATTTCAGAACCAAACTTCTATATTATGTAAATTATTTTATCATAGTAATCTGTTCAATTCTAAATATCAAAAGCTTTTATTTTGTTGTGTAGAATATGGCTCAGAGGCTGAGCATTAGCAATTCTCACCACTATTAAGTGAGGCCACTTCAAGCCTTAATTATGAATCAGAAATCACAGAATCACATAATTGTAGGGTTTTGAAGGGACCTCTAGAGATCATCGAGTCCAAGCCTCCTGCAAAGCAGGTCCCCTACAGCAGGCTACACAGGTAGACATTCAGGCAGGTTATGAATATTTCCAGAGAAGGAGAAATCACTCAGCCTGATATTGTTAGACTTACTATTAATAAAGTATAGGCCCAGGTTAATATTATCATGCCTAATGTAGAGGCAACGTCATTGGAGAAAACAGAAGCAACCACAGTGATTTTAACCCCTTAAAATACTGTCTTCTACAGTGTCAGGAAAAGTACAGGAAGTGTAGGATTGATCTTGTTCAAAATTTAATACTCACGTTTTATGTCTGAAGCTAGGAACACAATATAGGGTCAATTAAACTCTGACAAAAGATTTTGCCTTACCTCACCTGAGAGCTCAGTGAAGACAGTGAATTTCCACATGGGCTGTACAAACAGCCATGTGATCGATAGTAACCAGTTGTTCCTGATGATGTGAGAAATACTTGAGTAAGTTTGCAATGTTGCCTGGAATATTTTTGTAATAAACTGAAAGTGAAATTTCATGATTGTTTTCAAAGAGCTTAAATTTTTAGAAGGTCAGGAGAATGAGAAAAATTCTGACCCCACTGAGCATTCATATAGAAAATTTAGAATAGTTATTGCTTTTCTGCTTATGATTTATTTTGAAAATGACAATAGCCTGGGATATATGTACACTGCAGTAGTTTTTTATTCACTTTCTCAAACCTTTTTTCACCAGACTGATACTTTTGCTGATTTTGATACAATGACCGACCGATTGTTGGATGAAATTATCCAGCATATTCAGTTGTATAACCTCTCCATATCCCGGATAAGGTAAGCATTCTTACTGAATTGTCTGTAGCTATCTGTGGCTGTGAGCATCGTTCAGTGAAATTAGCTTTTCCAAAACTGTCCTATGTCAAAAGCCATTGAGGTCAGTGAGCTGAATTTTTACATTGTAATAGGTGGTAGAGAGTAGTGAAGCTGAACAAAATATAAAATGACAGCTAAATGGTGGTACTAAATGCCCAGATAGAGGCCAATTGAGAGCAGTTTATGTTTCCCTTATACTTAATTTAAATATCATATGTATGTTTTTTTGTATTTATATTATTCTGTCTTTCCCAACAGTTTTATTGGGCATTCCCTTGGTAATGTCATCATCCGATCTGTACTAACTCGCCCCAGGTTTCGCTATTACCTCAACAAGTTGCATACCTTCCTGTCCCTCTCTGGGCCTCACCTTGGAACCCTTTACAACAACAGTACTTTGGTTAGTACAGGTAAGAGTTAATGGGAGGGCACCTACTGCATGTCTAAGACTGCTTCTTGGAAAATCCATAGGTGTAAAGCAACGAAAGAAGAACTTGCTTCCTCTGTGTTGTTCCACTTCTCTTTATACTGACAGTAAATAGAGGCATTTCCAAAGCTGAAGAAAACATAGTAGTGTGAGAGCTGAATGTCTCAATGTTTAGCCTTCCTGGATGTTTAAGTTGCCACAACACTGGACAGTCCAAATGAGACACCTAGACTTTTCTCATTGTTTATTAACAATTCAAGAGGAAACAAAGACATAAAATAAGTAGTTAAAGTGCTAACCTTACTGAATTCACTTTGAGTTTATTATTAAAGGCACATATCTTTAATCCCTTTTGTTGATAATTAGCAAAAAGGTAAAAATATAGTCAAATTTCCATTGCAGGTCTATGGCTCATGCAGAAATTGAAAAAATCAGGGTCACTTTTGCAGTTGACCTTCAGGGACAATGCAGATCTGCGCAAGTGTTTCCTTTACCAGCTCAGCCAAAAAACAGGTGAGTGAGGCTTAATGTAATTGTGCAGATGTTGGGAGTTATTCCAAAGGATTCTGCTAGATTGCCATCTCCTACAAGGATTAAAAAATATGTATGCTATTACTGATCTTTCTTTAAATGTTTTGGCTTTTGAGAAGGATAACTCTTTCTAATATTAATATCTGTTTTATTTGTGCCTTTTTTTCTGCACAGTTTTAAATGAATATAGTTGCCAAACAGTTAGTGCCCAATTAAAGCCTCCATGATGAAGCAAGCCTGCACCTAATTTCATATTCTTCAAGCAAGAAATAACAGGCCACAATCATTTAATTCATTTTAATAGATGCAAATCATTTTTTCTTCTTTTTTATTATTTTTAAAATTTAATATCTCTTATCTCTAAGAAATAGATGCTGTGAGATGAAGAGCAAATTTTATCCATATTTGCAAGGTGAAGATTCTAATCAATCACTGTTTGAAACCAAGACAGTTCTTGCTTTTTTTTTTTTTTTTTTTTTTTTTTTTTTTTTTTTTTT
>NW_024962263.1:85814413-85875053 GCF_019238085.1 Lagopus leucura | reverse complement strand
TTTTTTTTTTTTTTTTTTTTTTTTTTTTTTTTTTTTTTGTTATTGTTGATATATAATTAACCTATATGCACACTGGTAAGTATTAAATAGCTCACAAAAGGAGGATAAATAGTTTTAAAGCTATTCTTATGAATTTTAGTTTGTGCTTTGTGTTTTAATTGTTTTTTAACTATTTTGCACTATAGATTTTAAAGTATTATTTAACATGAATTTTTGTTTGTACTGATCATCATTGTGCTGGACCAGAGAAGTTGTGGATGACCCATCTCTGGAGGCGTTCAAGGCCAGATTGGATTGTGCCCTTGGCAGCCTGATCTAGAGTCTGTTTTAGTGGTTGGCAACCTTGTCTGGAGCAAGGGGGTTGGAATGGCTTCTATGATTCCATATTGGATTCTATGATTCTATGATTCTATTATAAATGTATTTAATGCATTTGTTTATTACAGGTCTTCAGTACTTTAAAAATGTTGTATTAGTGGCCTCACCCCAAGACAGATATGTACCCTTTCATTCAGCAAGAATAGAAATGTGCAAAAATGCACTCAAAGACAGGCATACAGGTATGTTTCTGTATTTGCAGAGCTGTTGAGAAGGAATGTTTTTGTGTAACTGAGTTTGTTGCATCACAAGAGTATTCATCAGCGTGATCAAAACTCAGATGCATATTTCATAAGGAAGAAAGTATTGTTTTCGCACAGGAAATGACTAAAATCAAGAAAAGCTTTTAAAGACGTTATTTATTTGATGAATATAAATTGCAATTAGGTTGTGATTAAAGATTTCTTATTGATTCTTTCCCTTGCCCTCCTAATTATTTTTTTTAAACTGATGAAAATAGAACTAGTTATTAACAATACTCCTCCTTAGTCTACTGAATTATTAGTATTGTCTCATACAGTGAAATCTCTCTCAGCACATCCAAAGTTAATGAGCTTTCACTTTGTTTTCAGTAGTGTTTGGATGATTGTTATGTAATTTGAGAGATCTAAAATCGTATTGGTTTGGAATAAAATCATGTAAAGCACATCAGGATTCAATCCATCAGATGCCTAGCTCTCCTGTGAACACAGCTGTGCACTGTTCCAAGTATTGCCTTTGTTACTTACAGTTTCCCTCTTTTATAGAATATTCCATTGTTTCAGTCTGATACTAATTCCAGAAATAAAGTTCAATATAACTTTTTGCATGTTTCACATGTATGATTACCTAGAAATTGCAGTGCTTCTTGGAAAGTAGAGCCACCCAAACCCAAAAATCAACATGGTTGCCTTCACACAGTTCTTTCTTTTTTACCCCAGATATGTACCAGGGGCATCTTTGATCTAATATATACCAGACCTACATTCAATGTATGTTCATGAGTAGAAGTTTTCTGAGCTGTTGTTGTTCCCCTATAAACTCCTGAGCTGTCTGCAGAATGATAGTCTTCTTGCATCACATTCCCCAGAGAAACCTGAATAGGCCTCTATGTCTAAACCTAATAGGCCTCTATGTAATATGTCTATGCCAGACCCTTTTGCGTCCAGCTTCACAGACAGAATTAGTCCAACCCTCTTCCCCAGAGGAAACGGGAATATTTTCTTCCATCTCAGGAGAAATAGGACTAAGTGCTGAGATGTGTCCCACCCTGTGCTAGGCGCTTCATTAGATTTCCCTGGATAGACAATGAAGAACGACATTTGTAACATGCTGTTACTTGGCAAATCTTTGTAATAAAGTGTTTCTACTGCGTTTTCTCCCCATTTCCATTTTCCACTGAGACTGTCCTTGTATAACTTGGAAAGAAAGAGGAGATCTGACATCTTTGGCATGTAACATCTAAAATCTTTTGCAGGTCCCATTTATGCAGAAATGATTAACAATCTACTTCAGCCTTTAATTGGGGCAAAGGACTGCACTTTGATCAGGCACAACGTGTTCCATGCTCTACCAAACACCGCCAACACATTGATAGGCCGAGCTGCCCACATTGCTGTGCTGGACTCTGAACTTTTCTTGGAGAAATTTTTCCTTGTGGCGGGACTCAACTACTTCAAATAGTGCCTGAACTGTGGGATAACTGAAGCAAACCATTTCATTGAATGGAGGAGAATTCCTTAGCCAAAAGCTTCTAGTATTAGAAAGGAGATTAGTTGGGACTTTCAGACTCTCCATTTCCATTTCTGTTTCCAGAAAATAAAGTGCTATGGCTTTAAGGCATTCAGGCTTCCAAATATTGGTGCTTTTGGAAGAAACAAATATTCCTTTTCAGTTTTTATGTCGTTTGTCTACATGAAGACATGAGTGAATTCCGAATG
Source organism: Lagopus leucura (assembly GCF_019238085.1). NCBI lineage: Eukaryota > Metazoa > Chordata > Aves > Galliformes > Phasianidae > Lagopus > Lagopus leucura. The sequence goes on along the minus strand of NW_024962263.1, from coordinate 85,872,756 downwards.
AGAGAATCAGAATATAGGTGGTTAATTATCTAAATAAGGTGTGACCAACGTGTTTGCAATTTCTCTCAAATACTAACACAGGAACTTAGCTGTTCTTGATTTAATGCTTATTTATGTATTAACAAACACATCTGTAGCACTTTGGGATGATTAACACAAGAGGAAAGAAACGTATATGAACTCAGGTTAAAACCTCCTTTATGATGAACTGAAAAGTCAACATTCATGAAAATTTCAATGTTTCCATTTGTCAAAAGAAAATGATTTCAATATTCGTAATGATTTGTAACATGCACATATTCATATCATGGAAAGGGGGAAATATTTAACATAGAATGAAAAAAAATCTTGATATTTGTCTTTTTTAAGAAACCCTTAAATTAGTTAAACTTTTGTTCAAATTAGAAGCTGCCAGACTGGTAAGAGACTATTGGATTACTTGTGAAATAACAGTGGCATCTGTTAAGACTTCCTCTGTTTACATTTATAAGATACCATTATTGTGCTCGTCATTATAACCTTAGAGTTATTTTTTTTACTTTTACATTTGTATCCAAATACATTTACCCCAAGATAATTGTTTCTATATATCATTCCAACCCTGAAATTCGAAATTTGACCAGTAATACCCCTGTAAAAATAATTCAATGGAAATGGATCGGTGACCAAGAGCAGAAGGATTATGGAAAGCTCAAAAATATAAGGCTTCCTCTGCAATGCTCTAAGAAGGTTTTACTAATGGCCATCTGCGGTCCTAATTATTGTATGGTTACAGCTTGTTAAAACAAGTTGAGTTTATTAATACAATGATATCAGAGTTCTTTTTAAGAGTATGAGAAATAACCCATTTTTCACTTTTCTATTTTGCATTTTTTTAATTAAAAGTTACCAGCATTTTAAATAACAAATTTCAATAAATTTCTATAAGTTTTCATACCATTTTAATAAATTTTCAAAGTCACAGCAGTTTTTTCAAAAAAAAAAAAAAAAAATCAACAGAAAATGAATAATTCTTCACTAATATTTTTGTTTGGAAGGATGACCATTTTTTTTTACTGAAAGTGTAATTTAAGAAACATAACTGACCAACCTTGTATAATGAAGGAAACGAACATAAAAAGTGACAAAGTTGGTTCCAGATGTCAAGACTGTCAACAGAGATCTAAGATAAAGTTGTGTAGATTTCTGAAATAGGAGGAACCCCCAGGGAAATATTTGTACACACACAGGATAAAACTTGCTGCATTCTGAAAAAGTGGGAAAATTACAAAAAATTAGTTCGAGAAAAGAGTTGCTAGCAAATTGAAGTGAAGATGATCTAGTAGTTTAGGCATGTTTTGAAATAGAAAGGAATAAGTAGGAATATACAGAAAGCTAAGACTAAGGTCATGTAAAATCAGGTAGGTATATTTCACTTAAAAATCATCTTCCACCCTTCAAAAGTGACACTGAAATTAAATAGAAAGAATTACATGGTGCATTTCAATAGTGACAAGTTTTGTAAACACTAAATATTGCTGTAATGTTTGAATAGGTGGATACTATTGTTGTTTTTTTTTCTTTGTTTGTTTTCCTTTTTAAAATTAACATTTTAAAGCTAGAAGCTGAATTTACTCGGTTAAAAATAAATTCTGTGCCAGGAATCAAGAACTTCTGGTACCCACATGTTGTTTTTGGAAGTCTTCATGGCTTTTCAGCCTCACAATTTTAGTTCCAGCTAAACCTATTTGTCAGCATCCTTCTTCCTTGGTAAACTATTTACACAGTGTCAAACATACTGAGACTTTTAGGTTAAGCTTCTATACAATGCAGTGGTTTTGATCTGAAGCCACTGACTTCCATGACTCCATGTCCATTGTGAAACACAAGGAAGAAAAACAGTCCCCAAATATCAGCAGTCTTCAGTGAATTCTGTAGTGATCTGTTCCTCTTTTAGAAAATTTTCACGAGTCTACACATGGAAAATTTTTGAAGTTACTGAAAGGCCACTTTACACATATATACATACTTAATGCATGCATGTGTGTACGCAGCGTATACAAAGAAGTACAACAAAAAAATTGCGCTTATTTCAAGGTCTCACAATGCCATTTTTTTAAATCCTGAGTATACTGAATATGACAGCATACCAGTATCGTGCTTCTTAAACTTAGATTGATGATTTCCTGCCTTGCACATCAAACAACATTCTTAACCTTTTGTTCACATGTCTGTGAGGTCTCCTTTGTATTACTGCAGAAACTGGTGGCCCTTTCAATACTCTACACTGCTATCAGTACTGAGATTGATGGATGAACATACCTAAAGGTTTCTGTGTTCCTATGCATACAGTATTCTTCCATGGCCTGGTGTCTGATTTCAGTGGAGTTTGATTAGGTCCATGCAACTTGCTCCTTAGAGGATGTGATAGAAAGCTTCTATAGAGCCTCCAAAAAAATTTATGAGACATCATTCCAGAAAAATGATGTAACACGGATTTTATCTTTCTTCTGCTGCCAGAACATTATGGGAAATATTAGCAATAACAGTCTACCTTATCTTTCATTTTGAGGTTCTTGTAACAGTCTCCCTCTCTTTTTTTCTTCTTTTCTTTTTTTTTTTAATAGGATATTGCCTTGATAATAACACAGGATATTTTAAGTCATCTCTAACAGTATAAAACATCTAACTGGTTGGACTTTGTCACAACATAGCAATCAACATTGACTCATTTTTAGAAGGTTTTTTATGTTGATTTATATAGAGAGAAATATATATAAAGAATTAACTTTGTAGCAAATATCAGCTGTACGGTGAGCATCTATTGTGTTAATACTTGGAATCTGAATGTATTGTCCTTTCATATAAATCTTCATTATATAAATTTAATTTCATTAGCAGTATTGATAAGGCTTTCCCTTCTAACTGCAAACATTTGCTTTGATGTATCTGTGGAGACTGTGCTTATTTCTTAAGCAAAGTCTTACATTCACAATGGAGAAGGTGGTTTTTCAAGGAGTCAGACAGAGTTGGGGACATTACTGTATTTGAAATGAAATTTATCTCTGTGGGATTCTTTTCTAAAGAAGGAAAAAAAACAAACAACAAACAGCAATTTAATGTTTCTTCCAGGCTCTAATGAGTAAAATATGTTTGCCTAGTGAGGTTTGACAAACAGCCCAAATGAATAAATTCTCTCAAGGAAAGATAATAGATCACAAGATGGGAAAAGGACAACAAAGAGTCAGGATCCCAGGACCTTGAAAGACAATATTAAAAGCTAAAGGGAAGGACGACAGGAAAGTGCACTTAATGTAAGACTTTTCTGGGGCCTAGATTGTACGTGAAAACTGGACTGAATCACACTTGTAATTACTAGCTATTTTATTCTTTGAGGTGCAAATTTTCACTGGTACAGCTGGATAACAAGAAAAACACTAGAGACAAATCATGATCATTTAAAATTTGGCTTGAATGAATCTTTTCTCAGCCTCCAATGATGCCCATTTCTCTTTAACAAAACTGTTCACTTGTTTTCAAAATCATGTCTTTCCACTGACTGTAGTGGAAGCTGAAATGGATTGAGTTTAAAAGGATGTATCCTTAAGGTTTGAAACCTTAGCACAGAGCTTTGGAAATCACTAGTAGGAATACTGAGCTTTTACTTCAAAGTGCTTCATAAATATTCACTGACCAATCCTCTTTACTATTCCCTTGCTTAAGATAGGCCAAGCTTGAAAGAGAAAGCTATTACATGGTTATGTGAAAGCTAGGAATTCAGGCCAAAGCCTTCATTAGGACTTGTATGTTTTTCTGGTGCTTTCTGCATGGTAAGAGAAGATCACTTCCTTTCTACTGCTGCATTTGAAGTTGGTGATTGGTGATACAGGAGAAAAGTGAGAACTTGTAATAGTGGTTAGAACCTTTTGAAGGTTTATGTAAGTATCTCATTATATAATGATTAGTCACGGTGCACTTCTGCAGTAGTCACCTATCTGAATGACTGTTTTCTTTATGGACTTAAATTTCCATTTGAAAATTATCATCAGGACAGACCATCATATTTCATTCCAGCTGGTCATTTGGATGCTAAATGTCATGCCCGTATAGAATTATCTTGAGAGTGTTTTAATTCAATACATATGCATAACAGTTTTGATTTTGAATGTTATTAAGTAATTGCCAATTCCTGGTCAATCTTTAATATTTATTTACCCCTTCCCTTTGAAACAAATGTTGTGACCACAGCAAGACCTTATGATTCCCCTAATTTGCTATCTCTTGAGTGAGCTAAATTGCCTTAGGCAATTCTGCTTTGCCCAGTCATTCCAAAGTTTACACAGTTGCTTTTCCATTAACTGATTTCATCTCCTGCTTTTCTTTCTGGCTAAAGCTTCCATGAATGCCTTTTCTTTTCATCCTTCAATCCTTACCTTCAAAAAAATCTACAAAATTATCTCATTACCTGAACACCTTTGATAGTCTCAAGAATAACCCTGGTGACTGCACCAACAAGTGTATCATATTGTCACCTTTTGTAGGCCTCTCTTTCAGCATCAGATACATCCAGGCCTACTTTGCGCTTCTGCGTTCCCACTATGATGCTAATTCGTGTTTTTACATGTTTTATTTAATGTGATCTTAGTCACAGTTAATGTTTAGGGAAAGTCTGTGATGCATAGACGCCTAATGTGAGTTGTCTCCCCCTTGACATTAGAGACAGCTCTGTTTTCTCACCTTGTGACCGTCAGACCTATGACATGCTGCTTCCCAACAGGTTGTGTGATCTGAAAAACATCTGCTGTTTCCTCTTTGTTTTAGTAAAACAGTATAATACAGGGAAGTCCATGCACAGGGTAGAAATGGTTATAAAAACAATTTCATCACTCTGGAACCATTTTAAATGCAGATGAGCTAGGCTTTCTCTGTATAGGATAAGAGCATAAAGAATAAACATGTGCAAGCTCTGCTTATGCAAAAGTTCAGGCTGAATTAACTTCTATTATAACCTTGAAACTTGATTTATCTGCTTTTGTAAATTCAACTCTCTACTTCCACACAAAGCACTGGAAGATCCTATTATCTGTGCAGGAAACTAATCGCATCTGTGCAAAACTGATTCCCACATCTACATGTGCCAGAAATCCATTAGGTATATGCATAAAGTTACACATCTTCAAGCAACCTCTTCACTGGAAAAGTAAGAAACTGCGTGATAGTAAACAGGACTGCTCTTATTCGGTCTGGCAAGTGGTTCAGACTTGGAGAGCTATCAACTGCAAACAAATGGCTCATCCAAAGGAACAACAAAAAAAAACCTCCGTGAAGACTAGCTGAAGACTAGCTTTTTTTTTTTTTTTTTTTTTAGTCAGAGTTGGTACTTCAAATACTGTGAGGGCCTCATTTATTCTACTTCTCCCATACAAACATTAAGTAGAAAAGTCAAGAGCCCCAGTATTTCAGTTTTCGTGATGGTTTTTAGCAATTAATTTAAGAACCTTTAATTCCTTCCTGGATGCTAAAATACTAGTAAGAATCTACTTTTCCCAATTCTGGAGAAATGCTCCCTTACATATGTGGATGTCTACCTGTGTTATTCCTCATGGTGGAAAGATATCAAGTTATTTTTCATAGAGTATTATAGATGCAGCTGTATGTGCTGCATATCTTTTTGATCTAAGATGTCAATAACACATAGTTTAGTTCTTGTATTCCCTACATATCATTTCAGTGATATGCCTAACACACCTATGTATATAGAAAGTGTCTTTTCCATGATGTATGTTATATTCTTACATGTAATTAATGTATATCGCCGTATGTAGTGTATGTATATCAAACTGTACTTTGAAGCTGGTTGTGACTACAGAGTCTAATAGGTTTCTGTTCCTTTTGGGGGAACATTTTTGTTATCTTCCAGAGCTCCTGTAAAGGAGAATTTTGCTGGTTTCCTCACCTTACCGGGAGGGAGATTGGTTTGCACAGAGGTTGCCTCTTGGCAAACCATTCATTGACTAATTTTATCTAAGCAGCTTTGAATTTGCTGTGTGTTATTTACCAGTTCTGTGGGTTCCATGGTCAGTGTAACATGTCAAACCCAGCTGCACTGTCTTTAGAGACAGGAAGGTTGCCACCATTTTTAATTTTTTCTTGACATCCACCCTTTTTTACTAAGCATTCATTTTTAAGCTGATAGGTCAATGATTAGTAAGCTCTGTTTACTTGCCGTGTATATTTGGCTATACATCCAGTTTGGGGAATTGCTTCTACTTCTGTTAAATCTTCTTATGAAGTATGTGAGAAATCAGTCTAGACAAATCATGACACTGCATTTTGAATGTGCGTCTGAAAGTAAAATCACATAGTACAACAGTACTATCAACAGTAGTTTATTCTAAGTTTATTATCACTGTTTTACCAAGAAAGAAGTAATACTGGTGCTTGGACCCATGCGTTTTAGGATTATCCTTCTGAGTGAGAATCTGGATCAGTATGTTCCTAAACACAAAGTTCAGAAATAAACTGAAATTCATATCTATGTCTTGTTATTTGTACTTTAATAGCCAGCTTTCTTAAATTATGAACAGCTTAATGGTTCAGTTTAATGCAAGATTGGATTAATATTGAATTGGATTAATAATGAATACTTTTACTACTGCAGAATTTTTCTAACCATCTAGGACTAAAGCCTCTATCATCTATTTAAATCTATCAATGCATACTCATACTCTGAGTATGCATTGAGTACTCTGAGATTAAATTTCCATCTTTTAAATTTCCCACTTATGTTCAGACAGTCACAGCATCTAGAATATCAGAAAAACACAGTTTTCTATGTAATTGTAATGACCTTTAACAAACAGTGCAAACTTTAGTTGGGAGCACTTGCTTTCTAGGGGACTTTTAGTCTTGCTTGGAGAGAACTCATGACAGGAAGTCTGTTTAATTTAAGCAATTCACAGGAACAGGCGAATCCCCCCCTCTGTCCTATCCCTTTATTCCATGTAGCAAATTTCACACTCAGGTGTATAAAATCAGAAAATTACGGTTCATATTCCAAACAAAACACATCTGTGAGTCAGGACTTGCTTGTTGTCTTATCTTTCCCTCTATGCCATGTGCATAGCAATCACTGTTTTTGACACTGGAACCATTGTTTTGTATTTAGAGTCTTGAAAAACCTGATGAAATTCCCTTTTATAAAGTATCAAGATTATAACTCTCAAAATCCAGCTGCAGCTTTTTGATATTTAAAGTTAGCGAGGTTACCAGCAGTAACTTCTCAGCTGCACAGTATCTATTCAAGTAGAACACCTTAGACTGCTGGATTCACTCTCACTTACTGTCCCTCAGCTGACAAATGGAATAGAATTTGGTGGAAAGGAACACATTTCTATGAAGATACTGTGGGTTGTTTTGTTTTGTTTTGTTTTGTTTCTTTTAAACAACTGACAAATACTTTGGGGCTGAGTTTCAAGTAATTAATTGCAATTTTAATCAGCTCAATTAAAATAATATAATAATCTAAAAAAAAAAACAACACCAAAAACGAGACTGACCCCAGGACTTAATTAACCATTTGCACCCATCACAGCGGTTGTAAAATACTGGCACTGGTTAACATGCCCGTATTTGTACACACAGGCTGCAAAAAAAATTCATCTGAGGTACTTCGTTCTCCAAGTACTGTACTCCAAGTTTGATGATCAGGGTGAGAAATATGCATGATTAACTGGTCGATGTACCATCTTCTGCAAATTTGGGTTTAAAGCCAGTAATTTTATACGGAGGTTGAACTTTCCAGATGACTAATCCCTGGTATTTTTAAGTCTAGCTATTTCTGTGGTCTGAATATGAGAACAACTGATTCTATCATGTGGCAACTAGAGGTTGTATTTTTAAATTATGTATTATTACATTTGATTGAGGCAGTTATGTTTCTTTGAAATTATATTTCAAATCAGACAGAAGAGGCAATAATTAGGGTCTGTGAGCTTGGAAATTTTGTACTGTGTATTTATTTATAAGAATATTCAAAGATTCACAACACATGTTCTGGTCTGATTCTAATTTACTTTATTTTCCCTAATGAGCATTTGTCAATTGCCATGTACTTCAATTTTCTTTAACTATGTCTGTCAAGATATGAGAGACACACTTAAAAAAAACAAAAAAAAAACAAACCCAAAAAAAACTCACAAAATGGCAAAATGGAAATGTAAGAAGTTGAATCAGTTCCATGACATTTTGGGGAAAATGCAGGCACAAATCAGTTTCCATGAAATGTACATTCTGACTCAGCATTCATAAGGTCTTGACTAAAGGTCTGATCCTGAGAAATGCTGCTCAAATGCACATTTCTGTAATGGGCCAGATCCTCAACTGGGTTAATGTGGTAAAGCAGTTTATACCATGCAAGTATTTTGCTGAAAGGCAGCCAGTAGCATTCATGGCATCTCATAGATGGACCATCAGAAGATAAAAAATGTCCTGAGTTCTTTCTAAGGCCAATTTTCCAATTGGCCAATTGTGTTTTAGAAGTAATGTCTTTTTAGACAAATGCAGACCTCTTCAAGGGATCAAGTCAATGGATTAATGTGGACAGATCCTTATAGGTTAAGGGAAAGGGCTTTTAATTTTTAACTCTACTGGTTAGAATCATGATCATACAAAAAAAAAAGTGAAGAAATATCTGACATGGTCCCTTGTATAAACAAGATTATGAATGTAAAGCTTATAATGCCACTGTGAAATTTTAATGCTTATTTATTATGGTTATGAGGAAACCTGTACTATAAATGATGATAATAATAATGAATAGTCATCAGTGCCAATATGATTCTACTATTTTTCTACATATGCTTTATTGTGGCATTTTGTGTAGCTTGTGTTCTGTGTAAAGAAATGTCAATAAAATCTTTGCTTCCTTTTGTCTGTACTTTGTGTAGTTCTTGATATTTACACAAGAAGTCCCAATATATTTTTGTCTATGTATTGTGATGGAATAGGATGCCAACAACAAAGAAAAGTAGAATATAAAATTCTGAAAGCATGAAGCAAGAAAATGTGTGAGCTGTATGAGGAATCTTGGCCAATTTGTATTAGGAATTTCTGCTTGAAAAGACAAGTGCTGAATCAGTAATGCATGGAAATTATTAAATAAGCTAATGATGACTTAGAAGGCTTTTAATGTGGAACTCATATTGTCTGATTAAATGAATCTGGAAAATATGGAAGGCAGCAACTTATTTAGTGTTTGAACGCTTCTTTTATAGGCCTTTGTATATCTGATGTTTAAGAACTAATTTCAGGAATATTATTCATAACCAGACTTCTCTGGAACCAAAAATTTGAGGCAATGAATCTATATGCACCTGTATACCATCACCATGAATTTATATTAATTGTTGGTGGGATGGGGATGTTCCTACTTCTTCATGCCTCTTTGGCAATGTCTGTACCAGTTAACTGTACAAGGAAAGGGCATTTCTGCTTTTTGTCACGTTCTGGTTTTATCCCACATATTTCCAGAAAAATACATCTATACTAAAATTGGTCAAAGGTTTATGGGAATGATACAAGTATCTTTTTTATCCTCACCCAAAATGGTATGGATATATTCCTGTCTGTTTAATTTTACAACAGATAGGATTACTGATGCTACCAGAGATACAGTATAGAAGGATGGGATCCATCACCATGTGAAATGAAAAGGAAGCGAGGAAGAAATGTGTGCAGTCCCAGAAGAAATTTCCCTTTTGATAATAATTACACTGAAATCTCACAAGTCAGAAAATGGATTGACCCTACCATAATTCCAACAAATCATTCATCCATTCTGAAAATATTACAGGAGCTGGCATATTTTCTGGGATTTGGCAAAAATGCACTTCAAAGCAGTCCAGATAAGCAAATGAGTAGATACTTTGGACAAGGTAAAGAGATACTTATTGGCACAAGTGTTATAGAAAAGACAAACCAACGCTAATTTCATTATGTCTAGTCCAAATTGGTTGATTTGGTCTGTTGTTTCCCTAAAGGCTAAATTCATCGTATCATTCTTGTAAGTGAAAATGTGATTCTGTGTGGTAAACTACATCCTCATAAGAGTATGCGTTCTGCTGGGGATTCCTAGTGAAGAAACACCACAGCTTGTTATCATGACTGTCCAAGATGAAATAGATGCTTTCCAAAAAGAGCTGTGACACAACCTTACCTTGGTTATTATGATTGGAAAACTAAAACTGAGTAGGCAGGCTAACAAAATATTGCTGTATATAGCCATAGGTGAATTTAGGCTAAAATCTAGTAAACATCTGGTAGCACAGTTCAATCTGCCTGACACCAGCCTTGCCACAAACCTTAAATGAAAGGTTGGTTGTGTTTTTCCATTGGAAAGTATGCTAATATTGAACTGGAAATGGAATGAAACAGGTTGAGTTTTCATTCTGTTTACCGAAATGTAAGATATCTGTAGCCATAACCTGTGTCCCTTCCCATAATATTTATAGGCCAATTTCTCTCTCCTCTAACTTACCCCCCAACACAAACATATCCTTTTCACATTACCCGATGACAGAATGTAGTGCACAATTTGGCACATAATGAAAGATTGGCTGAAAAAGTTGGGAGTCAAATTTAAAACAAAGAGACTGGGTTAGAGACAACCCAAATATCTACTGACATAACTAAGACTTGTATTTAGCAAACCAAGAAGCTAAAACTGGTTTGCCAGACTTTGAATTCATTACTGTGCTGGAAATGAGGCCTAATTACTTAACAAAAAAGTAAGTGCGTTCATTCTTTCAGATGTGATTTATCAGATGCTGATGTATAAAGTGTGGTCATATTAGCAACCTGTTCTTCAGCTTGAATGGTTCCTGGGAGTTCTTACTGGCCTGATCAGGTTTTAGTTATCGTACCCCAAAGATTTTTCCTCTCTAACTTGAGTCAGAAAAGGAGTGACACATAAATTTACATGTGCACTCCCCTTTCATAATAGCAGCATCTGTTTTCCTTACAGTCAATTTTGCTGTAGGCCTATGTCCAAATTAGCCAGTTAATAGCTTCATATTCATACAAAACTGCACATATTTGGAAAATTTGGGATACACTTTTCTTCCTTGAGCCATGTAATTGCAATTAAGAATCAACATTGAAACCACAATTCCAGCACTGCTTGCTTTTCTCCCTCTCATGATGTGTACTGCATTTTTTAGTCAAACTCAACCTCTAGTTGGTCACTGTAGCTGTATCTTCATATAGAGCAAGTTCATCCCACAAGCAGCATGAGGTGAGATTTCAGAGCAATGCTCATTACAGGGACTCCAGAGTGATGCTGTTCTACAGAAACTGAGAAAAGTCTGCCTTGCACCATCCAGTGGATCTAGATTATTTCAGGCAGCATGGACTATGCTCCAATGACTTGTGATGTGGATGGAACTTGTGCAACAATGTTGTAGAATATATAATTATACAACAGTGGTTTTCCAAATGCACAACTTTTTGTATAATCCAGAGCTGCCACAAGCATTTTAACTGCAGTTATTTATGGATTACCCTGTCGGATCTTTTATATGGAACACAAAGAGCAGTATTTCTGTACTGCTGCTCTCCACTGTGCTAACTGTAAAGAAGCAGCAGGCAGCTCAGAAAGAGCATCCCTAAGAAGCTTTGATAAATCATAAAGCCAATCCCTATGTGGCAGGGAGACACAGCTAGTCAAAATGAAACTATTTTAAATCACCACTGATAGTAACTGGAGACTTTCTAGGGCATCCTGGGTTAAATGGGAACTTTCCCAAGCGTATACTGTGCTTCACAAAGATGTGACCGTGTTATGGCAAATTGTCTTGGCTCCTTATGAATGTCTTTGGCAAGCAATGTCTTTAGAAAGGCTAAACAGACAGCAAATCTCTTTTACTACTCATGGCAATAAGCTTTCCAGCCAGCATAGTGCCTGTATGGTCATGTCATCTCCTCCATAGCTGAAATGCCACTTGACTACACAAGTGAACTAGCAAGCTGCTGTTACCAACCCTAAATTAACTGCAAAATAATTTTGTACCTAGCATGAAGGATGACTCTTGTTTCTGGAAATTTTCTGAAGAAAATTAAGAGAATACGTAGTTTTTGTTTTCCTTATGCTGGTTACAAGCTCCAAGTAACTAACATCCATTTAGAAAGCACAGTGACTGACAGTCCTATGCTCTGCAGGAAGTCATGAGAGAAGCCCGAAGAAGCGTTCGCCTTTTGCCAGACAGCCACACGGTGTCAGTGTTGGATCATATGGCCACAACGAGTCGTGCATTTCCTTGGCTGCCACTACGCGCCTGTGCGAGGCTGTGACAGGCTAAGGTTAGGAGGAACGCCAGGTAGGTGGCATACTGCTTCCAAGACCAGAAACAGAGATAGCTATGTGTTCTGATGTGTAATTTTGTCTTTAATAAATCACTTTTCTCGACTCTCATCCTGTATCCCAAGGATATTTGAATCAATATTCCCTGTTTTTCCAGTCATAAACCATTTGAACATAGACTTTCAGAGCCAGCACATCACAGGTTTAAGCTTAGTGCCCATAGGCTTGCTCTACATCATTAATTTCTCAGAAGTTGTCCACAGAGTTCTTAGAAATTCTATTTCTTTTACAGTCTGTTAAGGACTTGCTGCATCCTATTAACAATGCTATGAGCTCACATTAGGCTATTGCACTGTATTGCATTGTATTAAAAAGCACCAGAGCACAGAACCTGCTGGAATTTAACAGGAAGCTTTCAATGCATCAGACTCTGAGCACAGGAATTGCCATGAGGCATTAATCAAATACCACCCTTGTGCTACTACACTTCCTCATTAAATGAACGGTGACTCTTTGATATGGACATGGCCTCCAGCAGAAGGGAAGACTTGTCTGACACAAACCTTAAATGAAAGCTTGGTTGTATTTTTCCATTGGAGAGTATGCTAATATTGAACTGGAAATTGAAAGAATTTGCTACTTTCACTTGGCTTCTGAACTGACTTTCCTCTTCAGGGCTGAACATTCTTAACTTTTTAATGAACAGTGCTGAGAGCCTGTAGTGAAAGCTTAATACATTCAACTGGTAACACGTCAAATCTCAGCTGAAAGCATATGCTGGATTCCTTCTTATGTAAGCCTTCTTATGTTCATAAGGTTTCTAATGTTTTGCATTTTTTATGAGATGATTAATATTCAGAGAAAGATTAGCACTGCATTAGAACAGCCCTTTTGTTAATACTTATATAACTTACTGTTCTCTCTATTGCTATATTTTTTTCACAGCATAAACACAAACTACAAAAAAAGGTCAAATCATCGTTAAATACTGAAATCCTCTTAAACCCTCTAGTGGGCAGCCAGCTGTTGGAGTTGCTATCGTTAAGCAACAAATTTGTATTTTGTAGCATGATATTTGTTTAAAAATCTTTCGTTGTTTTCCTCTCTGGAAAAACAGATACAGCAGTTGAGCCAACTTCTCACCATTTTGCCACCATCAGTTATTGTTGACACCCTTAGTTGTTCCCAAAGGGTGTCACAACAGCTTTCTATGTATCTTATGCCTCTTCACCTCTTTTTGCTGTGATGGATGCAAAAAGATGGAAATTAGAAACACTAAGGTCTTTCTAGGCTAGAGGTGTCTTGGAAAATTATGGAAATGTCTTGATATTACAGATTTTTTTTTGCTTGGGATGCAACAAGCCTATTTGCTTAACCTGGACTGGTACCCTTTGCACAGATCAAATTCAAGCATCACCGTAAACATCTCCAGTCCAGAAATGAAAGCCAGGGTGAAAACATGTCAGAGCTAAACTGGGAAGTATTTCAGTCCTTCTGGCTTCCTTAGCAAATAACAGGATCAAACTGCACCCCTGTTCTTCCTCTTCTTTTCTCTCTTACTATAAAGAGAGGAGGGACAAGACTCACAATGCATATCTACGTGCCAGTCATCTTTTTCTAGATATTACTTGAATAATTAGAAATGTACACTAGACTCGGAGAAATAAAACAAAACAAAAGTTTTAGTCACTAATCTTGGTTCTTTAATTCAGTGCAAAGTAAAATAAAATAAAATAAGGTAGGGCAACACCCTCAGACATGTGGTTTGATTCTTGAATGACAATGTGTAGATCCAGGAGTTGGACTTGATGATTCTCTCATCCTTCTAACCTGGATTAATCTGTGATTCTCATCTTAGAAGAAACTCACCTCCACATAGTAGAGGTTCTATTATGCAAAGTCAAAGCCCAATACATACATCTAAGATTCTCTCCCTCTTCAGGATTACCCTCATCAGCATAATGTGCTCAATGTCCCCAAGGCAGAACTGAGTTTGTTGGGAATAGCATTAATTTACTGACAGAGTTTGGCACTTTTTTTCCTGTATTCTACAATTTCTGTCATAGCAAGTCTATACAGGTGGAATTCCTACACGGTGGTCCTTGGCTGTTAGAAGTGTTTGTGACACAACTTCAGAGAGGTGCTGAGAAAGCCACTTTTCCTTTCATTTTAATTTCATATGCTGTTTGTATAGAATATTCCAAATCGGTGCAGTGTCCTTGAATGTCAGGTGTACCAACCTCCTTTACCCAACCAAGGTGGCAAATGGCTGCATAAGACATCAGATATGACCCTCACTCCCACCTTAAAGTCCTAATGTAGAAACTCATGTAGTAGGGGAAATTAAAATGAGATACTGTAGTAGAAGGAAAATCTTTCATAAAAAATATTAATCTTTCTATAGACAGTCAGTCAAGACTCTGTCAGAGATTTTAAAGGCTACAGACACTTTAACCAAGGTCTTTAAGATACCTCTGCAGTGTTCACCATTCACACCATTGTCAGGCTGAAGTGCTAAAAGAAACAAGTACAAAAGAAAAAAAGAAGAAAATCACTCATATCATTCTCAGTCCTTTCACCATCTGGTTTATCTTCCCTGGGACAATTTTGAAGAAATATTTCTATGAGACAAGAGTAGTTTAAAGGTTTTTAAGAGAAATTCCTGGATGGTTCTGCTATCAGAGTAAATATTGACCTGAACCCCTCCTTTGAACAAGATAAGAAGGAAAAGTGAAATCAATTAAGCACATCTTCTGATGCCTACGTACAATGTACAATGAAAGAGGTTTGCAATCAGTTCCAAAGGAGTACTGTGGTATAGTATCAGTGTTCCACTTGTTCTCTCAGGATAAAAGTGTTTTCAAAATTCCCTCAGCAATTTTATAGATTATTTCCTTGAGGAAAAGAGGTTCATACTGTCCTGCTAAGTAATTCAGCTGGAGTCCAATTTCATCTAAATCTGATGGAAAGGATAGAGTTCACTAGGAGGTTACATTCTCATTCTTTCTGTAAAGAGGAAATCCTGCAAGGAAAAACAAAAACAAAAACAATCAAAAAACTAGCACGAAAAAATCAAACAACTGAAATGCATGTCTCATTTTTCTGCTTTCCTCAACTTTTTTTCTTTAGTACCACAGGTTACTCAATGTAAGAAAAAAATTAATTTATCCTGTCCAAACTCACATGATTATTTATTGTTTTTGAAATTAATATCTGTCAGTATGATGGCTAAACTTGTTAAGCAGTTCCTAAGGTTCTAAAGTGAATGAGGAGACCTTGATCACTTCTCTTTCTCTCATTTTTTCCCTTAAAATTTATAAGCACATCTAACCTGCTTTGTTACTGTCCAGGCTTCTTGGCTCCTTCTACTTTTCTCTGTAAGACAATAACTGAGTTATTGTACTCATCTGAATGCTAAAATAACTTTCATCTACGCTATATATTTTGAGGGGATTTAAATCTTGTAATTGTACAAAGTTATAATTTATATGCCACGAGAAAAAATGGAAGAGGTAGAAGCTATAGATAAAAGCTGAACTGTAGGATCTGTCTGAGATTTATGTCCTGCGTCCATAGAAACATAGAATCATTAAGGTTGGAAAAAACTAGCAAGATCAAGTCCAACCATCGACCCATCACCACCATAGCACTAAACCATGTCACTCTGTGCTACATCTACCCTGTTGCATTGTGTTACTGCATTGACTCTGCCTTCATCGATGGATGGCTTTGTTCCTAGGTAAAGAAGAAAGGTACAAAATTCAAAAATCTTGTTCATCTGTTTTCACCAGTGGCAGAGGTGGAGAATGCCCTCCCTAGGCAGCATGTTATACACAGTTTGTGAGTTACAGACAACCACACCAAATGCAATTTGGAGAAAAATGATTCTAAAAGTACCTGTGACTTCAGCGTTCCCAATCTCTTGAACACAGTGGCTCTGTGCCTTCTAAAAAAAAAAATGTTTATTGTCTGTTGTAAAAGCTGGGAACAAAAACCTAATCTCTCCCACTCCTGACATCACTACAGGAAGTAGTGACTGACTGTCTGATTAAGGCCAGCACTTAATTAATATTTCACAGCCTGATCCACTGTCCCTTCCAACCAGGTGGAGAGTTTTGTCCTGGAGCCAAACTGGAGCTGGGTGACAAACTGCTCCTGCTTTGCTTGGTTGCCACCAAGCTGGAACTGATGGCTTTTGACAAAGTGCCTGTGTCTGTTAAAGCTCTCTGATGCAGAAGACTCCTGATAATCTCATAGCACAGGCTCCGTGGTGTTTGTATAATGGACAGTTAGTTCAGCTTTCTTGGCTCTTATTCTCCACAATGCTGTGGCATGATGAATAGCAAACTGTCCATGTTATCTTTTCTCTTCTGAGGCTTTTTATTTTTATCTGTAACTGGGCTTCTGGTAGAGCTGGCTAGGACACCTTACAAATGAAATGTTATTTGGGGGAGGATTATAAGTCTTTCAGTGCTAGATCTAAATTACACAGCTCTGCTTCAGCAGAGCAGAATATGACTCTTCATAGTCTGTGGCTGCTCCTTTGGCCAGGAAGTAGTTATTTTGTTCCATCCCTGCTGTTATAAAAGCTATGTAATTATTATAACATCTAGACTGCTCAATAGTCCTGGCTGGCATTGGTCCCCATACTGCTGAGCTGTCTGCAGACTTCCTTTTGCATGAATGGGAAGTTTATAAGCTGTTGTGTGAGGTCTGTATTTACTCAGGGAGGTGAGGCACTGGAAAAAGTTGTCCAGAGAATCTGTAAATGGCCCATCTCTGGAGGTATTCAAGGTGAGGTTAAATAGAGTCCTGGCCAACAGAGTCTAGTAGCTGGTAACCCTGCCCATGGCAGGGGGTTGGAACTCAATGATCTTTAAGGTTAATTTCAGCTGTCCTATGATTCTGTACCACGTAAGATGTGACTGGGAAGACAATCAGACTCCAAACACCTGGCTCCTTCTACAGTTCCTCCCTTTGAAAAGGATTCATATACTATAGAAAGCTGATCAAAACCTAATGATTTTTTCATCCAAACCTATGGCTCATGCGTGTCCATAAAGAACCATCAAGATGACTTTGGAACTAGAAAAAAGGAACACAGAAGGAAGGACGGAAGAAAGAGAAGGAGGAAGAGAGGAAGGCAGAGAGGAAAAGTGAGAAACTGATAACAGATAACCAAGGAAACTGGTTTCTAATCTATGGGAAATACAACATAAAAAGTCCAGAGCAGACAAGAGCTGCTGCTTTGCCTAACAGAAAGCTACACTGTAAAAGCTCAGTCAGTGTTTTCACAAGACAGAATTGAGTCCTTGAGGCAAAGAAATAGATACAGATCAATTTCTTGATCTGATTAGTACACAACAATTGAAGGATTAAGAATAAAGATTCAGGAGCTTGCAAAACTGATACAAAATTCCACAGAAGACAACAAAATCCAAGAAAAAAATATTTTAAAAAATATTAATTTAAGAGACACTTATGAGGTTATGAATCTTATCTGTTATACTAGGTATGAGTGAACCTCATCTGAAACTGAATTTACAGCTCTGGCCACTTCTGCATAATTCATGCTCAAAAAACTAAATGAAACAAGAGGATGTAAGATTGTAAAAAGGGAGTAATATCACAAAATTAGAGAATCATAGAGGCTGGAAGAGGCTTCTAAGGATCATCTGGTCCAACCCCTCTGCTAAAGCAGGTTCCATACAGTAGATTGCAAAACACAGAGAGAAGGACAGCTCTTTCAAGATCTACAGAGCTTGGCTTTAATCTAAAAAATAAAAAATAAAAAGATCAATGTCTAAAGGTAAGAAGGTTGCCCAAAATGTTAATGGTGAGGAACTGTACAATTGTGGTTCCAGGACGCTGTTTCCTGCAATAAAAGTGAGAGTTTTTACTGAGCTCTAAGGGCTAAGAAAGAAAGTGAAGTTGTCACCATTTGATGTATCATTTTCAGATGTCTGAAGAATAGCCAAAAACATGGGAAAAGATTAAGAGTGCAAGATAATATTGACTTTCTAAAAAAATGTTCACGGTCAGATCTTAGTGATAAAGAAAGGTGAGAAATATTCATATTTGTAAACATAATAAAATTCACAAGTAAGTTGAAATGTGAGAATTGCATTAAGAGAAAACTAAGATTATTTTTAAAAGAGATTCATGGTTGAAATTTGCAATGTTGATGAATGATTTAGTTTAAGTCCCGCCTTCACATAATTACTTGAAAATTGAAGTGCCATTCACCCTCAAAAAGATGCAGGAGCTTAAGACATTCAAATACCTTAAAAATAAATAATCCTCCAGAATAAATCCTGGTTTATTCTGCTGTCTTTGAAGACATTTTGTTTCATGGCAGAGAAGTTGTGAATATGAGATGCTGACTTAAAATATTCCTAATTTATTGTCACAAAGAAAAAGGAGTATTTACAGTCATTTCAACTTGTACTAGTGCAGTACATTATGTAAAAGTATAATTCTTAAGCCTGTTAAACACAAGCATATGACTGCATCTTACCCTTGTTATCAAGCTGCCACTTAATATGGATACCATGGACTTGTAACTATCAATCTTTATCTGTGATCTGAGTGTCTAACTTCAATTTTGAATCAACCTTCAATGAAGATATGAATAGGCTGCCCAGAGAAGTTGTGGATATTCCAACCCTGGAGATGTTCAAGGCCAGGTTGAATGGGGCTCTGGGCAGCCTAGTCTTGTGGATGGTGGTAGGCAACCCTGCCTGCAGAGGGGTTGAAACTAAACAGCCTTTGAGGTCCCTTCCAACCCAAGCCATTCTGTGATATACAATTAACCACCCCATCATGAGTGTGAAAACGTTGACAGATCCAAATTTTGAACCTATTAACAAATATTAAGCCCAGACCAAATCACCGAGAGTAGATGAATATTCTATAGTGGAATTTCACCTGTTGTTGAAATACATTATATCCTGATTTTATCCACACTATGTTAAGCGTTGCAACTTAAAAAAGTTACAAAGAACAACTGGCACTTCTGCCCTCGAGTTCCTACAATTTCTAAGTATGACCAAGAGGTGACTAAGAATTTTCAGAAATGGATCAAGCTATGCAGGATAAAACTGTCAGCTTTCATGTGCTAGACATGCAATTGAATTACCTTCTTGAGTTTGATTTCACTTTACTGGGACCAAAACAGGATGCAATCTGTAGCCTTTGAGAGAAAAGCCTCATCAGCAAAATGAAAAGGGAAAATAACCCTGAAAATAGTGCTGAGGTAAAAGCCCTTCCACTCCTGCTTATCCTTCCAAATGGCCGGGGGTGAGAAAGAACACGTTGCTAACAGTGTAATGAGGCACAGATTGAAAATTGCTTAAAAGCCTGTGCACAGTAATGGGGAGGATTTTACCCAGTGGCACTCTGAGAAAATTATTGTAATTGCACTTTTTAGTTATTATCAACTTGGTCTCCAGGACCTTGGTAAGTGCCATTAGACATCTGCTGTGGGACTGTTCTCAGCAAGAAAGACGGCACCAAGTCCTTTAAAAAATATAAATAAGTGGGGAGCATACATCTTATTTTTTTCCTGTAGGTATGCCTTGAAAGTGGCATCATAAAGAGCTTTCTTTTTATACCTTTAAATATTGCTATTGAGGTTAGTTGTCATTTGTTATTTGCCATAATGAGTGCCTTCCAGGTGAGATGGATAGCAGTTATTCTGCTCCTTTTAATAATTATCATAGCTGAACATGTGATTACAGTGCATTTTCTAAACAGTTAAAGAAGGGTATGGTACAAATTGATAGAACTTGAGTGTTTAGTGCACTCACTTTTGAAATCGCTTAACAGGTATTTGCTTTAATTCTTCCACTGGTCTGAAGAGAGGAGAGGATAGTGATTAAAAAGGAATTGAATCCAGAAAAGAACACATGGATTTAAAGAAAAAGTAATTCTGTCTTGCAATAGACCCCGGGCTGCAGCTGCAGCTATGGAGAGGCCCATGATATAACAGGCTGTCCCCCTGCTCTATGGTGGATGGGACTGTGATGTGAGCATCCAATTTTCAGCCTCTCTCTTGGATTATTTCAGATTTGTAACAAAAGTGTTCCTAGAAGAAACACATTAAGGGTATAAGTGCACATCAAATGAAATGTACTGTCATGGAGTAGTCAATACCTATATTAAAGCCTCTTACTCAAGGCACGATAGCTGCAGCCAGTCCCAAACACCAGCCGTTTGCTGCCCAGGCCAAAGTTACTGAATTACTGGGGCATAACAGCACAAAACTCATTTTCATAGCTAGGATGATTGAAAATATGTTTTTTAAGAGGCTTCACACTAAACATATTTTCTTATGATATACGTATTATATATAATTGAAATGTTTAATAGATTCATAGATTACCCTGAGTTAGAAGGGACCCAGAGGAATCATCAAGCCCAATACCTGGCTCCACACAAAATTCAAACCCTATGTCTGGGGCTGTTACCAAAATACTCCTTAAACTTCAACAGTTTAAGACCATGAATGTTGCCCTAGGGAGCTTGTTCCACTACCCAACTGCTTTGTGAGGGAAGAACTTCTTCCTGATGTCCAATCTGACCTCCTCTGATGTATTTTTATGCCAATCCTATCCACTTTGTAACACATTTTTCTTGCATTAACTTCCTACTTCATCTAAAATAAGCATTTCCTACTTCTTCCTATTTGTAACTCAAAAGTACTCAAGCACTTAAACAAAACCAAGCTCTTCTTCCCAAAAAAACCAAGCAGAGTAATTAATCCTCTCAGAGATCTATTCAGAAGCCATCTCTGGAACTTCCAGAGTTTTAACACATCGTAAATGTTTAAATACATTATAGGAGCATTTGATGACTGGCATAGGTGAACTTACATGTAAACATGCAATTAATTGATTAAGAATGAGTAAAGTCATTAACTTCATTTTTGTAAAAGCTGCTCTGATTAAGCAGTATACCATGCAATAGTTAATAAAAACGTACAGAATATGAACTGTGCATTTTCCAGACAATTTTAGCAAAACAAATACCTATTGAAACTGCACTCAGCTGTTGATTAATCAAACTTTTATGATTATGGCATTAGACCACCATCAGGTGTTGCTATGAGTTTTAAAACTCGCTAGCATGTACGAAACCACTCTGTGACTAATGAGAGAGAAAACACTGAAGTAGAGAATGATTGCAAGCTGGATTTTAAATGGACGCAACTGGGTCAGTCCTTAGGCTACACATGCTTTTTCAGGGCAGTGTTGATTAAAAGACAGGAGTCTTCCTTTGCAGATGGAGTCTTCCCCTTGCAATAGCCGCATAGCAGAAAATGCTTAGCTAAGATAGCAGGAGGGCATGGAAGAATTCACCCTTCAAAAAGGGAGCTCACTTCTCTCACTGTTTGCTCGAGAAAGGTGACGTGGTAGAGCAACAATAACTGCACTGTGACTTCGGCAGGAAACTTTGCTTTGTTCCCTTCTGCTGTATATCGTGCTGTGCTGGCCTTCATACATCATTAAGGCTGTGGACAAAAATTAGGACACTGAGTATAAGCATAACTAAGCCCCCTCACAGAAGTAAGATCTCAGCCTCCTGCTTGTTCCTTTTTTTTTTTTTTTTCCAGGAGGCCTTACCCAGGAATGAAATGCAAAGATGTTCTTCTCCATCCTTTGAAAGTTGGTAAGACAAAATGGAGTGCCTTGACAGAAAGGTAAGGTAACTGCAGAAGAGCAAGCAGCCATTCACTTGCAAATCAAGCCTCTGGGGCTGTTCCCTGTATCTTTAGTTCTCAGTTCCCCCCTGATCAAAGTGCTGTCTCCACAGTCTGCATAATATATAAAGCTGAGATAGCTAACAGCATGCTCTGGCTCAGAGAGCTTGCATGTGTATAGAGAGACTTTTATTTCTGCATGCTCCGAATGGCCCTAATATCTGCTCTGCTTGTTTGCCACCGCACCCCACAAATTCCTTCTGTGGAGCAGAACTGCAGAGTTACAATTTCCTGACTTTGTTGACTAGGATGGTCTTTTTCTCTATATAGGAAGCTAACCGTACTGTGCTGTCTAATGCCTAATGAAGCAAGTGAAGGACAAGAATCCTATCAACACAGTGAGGGATGAGAGGAGGAACAAAACTTGTTTAGAGACAGCAGCAGCGATGGATAAATACAGGGCAGTGTCTCAGAGTAGAGCAAAAAACATCCCCAGCTACTGCAAGAAAGAAAGGGATTAGCTTTCGGAGTTGAAGCCATGCTTTACGGCAAGCTTCTACCCTGCTTTGAAGCACAAGCCTGAGAAATTGAAAAGGAAACAATCCTTAATCCTACTTTTTTACGATTTAGTGATAAAGTCAAATCCACTTTGCTGTAAGTAGCTCAGCTGATTTTTAGAAGCCAGGCTATTTCCTGAGATACAAGGCTTTGCTTATATAAAGAGATTGACATTATTTATTGGGGCGAGGGGAGGGGAAGAGTAGGCAGTGGTGCGTGGGAGAAGTTTGGATCATCTTTGCAGAGGACTGCCTCTTGGTTTCATTATTGGTATTCCAACTATTTATTTGCTGCATGATTCAGGGGGTGGGGGATAGAAACTTAAGAAGAAATATGAGAGAACTAGGAATACAAGTGGCTTGAGCAATGTGAGATATCATAAATATATTCCTATGTTAAAAAAATGAAAATTTTAACTATTTTTAACAAGAATGGTATAGTTTTAATTATGTATATGCCACTCTCGAAAAACAAACAAACCTTTTATGATGGTGTCACTGCATCAATAGAGAAGGGAAGAGCCACTGACATCATCTATCTAGATTTCAGTATGGCCTTTGACACGGTATCAAAATCCTTCTCTTCAAACTGGAAAGATACTGAAAGATATGCAAGATACGGGTGGACTATTCAATGGATGAAGCATTAGCTGCAGAATTGAGTCCAGAGAGCGGTGGTCAATGTCTCAATGTCTGGATGGAGATCAGTGAAGAGTGGTGTCTCACAGGGATCAGCTCTGGGACTGATACTCTTTAATATCTTCATCAATGACAGTGGGGTTGAGTGCACCCTCAGGAAGTTTGCTGATGGCAAAAAGCCATCCCAAAAAGCCAACCATATCCTGGACTGCGTCAGAAGTAAGCAGAGTGAGGGAGGTGATCCTGCCCTTCTCTGTGTTGGTGAGGCCTCATCTGGAGTACTGCATCCAGATGTAGAGTCCTCAGAACAGGAGACACATGGACCTGTTGAAGAGTGTTCAGAGGAGGGCTACAAAAATGATCCAAGGGGTGGAATACCTCTGCTATTAGGACAGGCTGAGAGCTGAGGCTGTTCAGCCTAGAGAAAAGAAGGCTCCAAGATGACCTGAAAGTGGCCTTTCAATAACAAAAAGGGAGCTACAGGAAAGAAGGGGACAGAATCTTAACAAGGTCTTTGGTGACAGAACAATGGGAAATAGTTTCAAGATTAAGGAGGGTAGATTTAGGTTGAATATAAGGAAAAATCCTTTACAGTGATGGTGGCGAGGCACTGGCACAGGTTGCCAGAGATGTGGTTGACTCCACATCCATGGAGACTTTCAAGGCGGGGATGAATCAGGACCTGGGCAACCTGATCTAGCTGTGCATGTCCCTGTTCATTGCAGGGGAATTGGACTATATGATCTTCAAAGGTCTCTTTCATCTCTAAGAGTTCTATGATTCTATGAAATTAATGCACAATACACACACACACGTACACACACACAAAACATAGATAAGTTAAAAATCAACGTCCACTCAACTTCTTTCTCAATAAGGCTGCTGTGCACACTGAGGATCTTAAAAACTCTTACCAGTGCAATTCAAGGGCTACTCCAATGACAAAAGCTAACTGCAAAGAGATACACAGCCATAAAACCATTAAAATATTGTATAAACACCATTAACCATAATTGATATTTTAAACCAGGAAGCTTTTGTTGATCCACCTGGATGCTGGGAGTTTGGATACAGGAAAAATAGCTTGGAACAAATGAGAAAGGAAAATACACTAGTTTGGATGCATCCCATGGTTAGCCTAGTTATAAATTCACAGTCCTACTATTGATGAAAGTCTTTACATTGTTTATTTGGGAAAGAAGGATAGGTAAGATGATGTAGTAAAATTTAATATTGGCTAAATAATACCACATTTGGTAGCAAAATCTATCAAAAGCTTTAAGTGCAAGCTGAAAATGAAGATGTCACATACATCACATTTTAGCATCCTGAGAACAGAATATATTCATAAATTAAAATAAATAAAAGGTTTGAGACATAAAGCACAAATATGAAAGTCCTGCATTTTCCCATTTTTGATAAATGATTTTTGTTTCAACATGAGAGCACAATTAAATTTTTGTTTTTGTTTTATAATTTGCAAGGAGCATGGATCAGGATTTCTTCCATAAGTAAAAAATGAAAAATATTAAGTTTTCACAGTGCTTTGTTTAATATCCAATTTCAGTGGACAAATGGTAAATTAAATTAACTGGGGAAATTCATGTTGGACTGTCACAGATAAGTCTAAGCAATCCTGCTGAAATGCAGGCATATCTTCTTGCACTTATTTTTCTCCACTTTTATTTTCTGTTTTTCATTTACCTTCACTCATACGTGCCCTATGATTCATAGTGTGTTGTCAGTTGCTGTCTTCATCTGGAAGAGGATGTATGACTTAACTGAAGACTGGGCCATGGTAAATATCTGCTCTCACCACCAGAAGTTTGCCCAGGGGCTGTACTAAGCATATCTTAAAAGACATGAGTCTAGTGACTTTATTTTCTTACTGTGGCTGCCTTCATCATACTCAAATTCTTGCAGGATACTCTTCCAACATAACCAGGGCTACAACAGAGGACAGAGTTGCATATTCTGCTACTCTATAATGAACCTATTTAGTGACTGTTCCAGTACAACAGTGGTCTTAGATATAAATAGTATCTCCTACATTAATTCAGAGTTAATTATGCCGTTATTTCTTCACTCATTAATCATGTTTTTTCTTGTTCCACTTTTTGCAGGGACAAACAGAAAAAATGGTTTCGATCTGCTGATACAATGGACATGATCTAACCTTGCAAATCTACTACAATCTACTTCAATCTGAATTGCAACCTATGTGATACTGTATAACATTAAGAAGAACAGGAACAATAAGAAGAAAGGGAACAAATGCAGAGTGATTCTTCTGAAATATTACTACAGCCAGATAACTATAGTAAATACAAATGTAGAAATGTTTTGTAATGGGAATATATTAATTAGTAAACCGAAGTCAAATTCAGTGAAGAAATTCAATGTATGCCTATAGAAAAAAACTGAAATAATTTACTTTTTATATTTATCATGAGATGACATGATTAGATCAGTTTCTTCTCCATTTTATACATGGAAAATATGTTGAGAAGCCATTAAAAAAATTGCTTGTCAATATACAAGAAAACATAACAACATGTGACAAAAAGCATGGACTAAAGCCATGGTATAATCCCTGTTATAACCAATTGTATCCTGGTGTCTTCTATTCAAAAAGAGACCTCAAATCTGTAACTCAAGTGGAAAATCTTCATGCTACTTCAAAAATGCATTTTTACTGTAAAATATTTTACTTTCAGTTAGATACCATTTCTATGAAATGCCAGTTTTTAAGTATTTTTTTGCTTTTATAAACCTTTTTAATATTATGATAGCAAAATTAGTGTTTGATATTCCTTTTACAATCACTCAGGCAAATACAAGGGTTAATATATCAATTAAGTGGCGACAGTGATACTGTGCTACTATGTAGAATATGAAATTAAGTGGTTAAGAATGAACTTTTACAAAATAACCAGTTGAGGAAGTATTTGAGAGGTTTAGTTCTGAGTTTGTTGTCCGAAAATCTTAATCTTCACATAATAATTTAAAAAATATTTTAAGAAGAAAATGAGTGCCTTTGCTTCTGTTTTTGAGAGCACATGTGCACCAGCAAAATACAACATATTAATAAAACAAAGACTAGACATAGGGAAACACAGGTTTTCCTCTAAACCAGCTGTGCAAATCCAGGCTCCATTTAACCAACTTCTTCATCTAAAACAGAGATGAAAATAGACGCCCATCTTTGTGGTTTAGATAAGTCCTTGAGAGCTTGATGTAGAAACTGAGACAGTGAAGATGTTCAATGTCCATTACATTTTACAGTGAGGATGTTTTGCTCAGTACACATGAGTACTTTCATATACAGTGTCAATTCTAAATTCACGTGGTCATTTCAGTACTGAAATTGAGTGCCACGTGATATGAAATGAACAACTTAGTCTCTTCCTGAACTGTGCATGAGCAGTTTTGTGATTATATAGGCTCAGCTACAAAAATACTTTTCTGGGAGATATCTAACTGAAAGTGCCTGAAACATATGTGTTTAGTTTCCTGGGCTTAAGAGGTCTGTTGGTGCAACGCAGGCTCTACAGAAAACCAGAAAACCCAGAGTCACTGGCCACTTCCAAAATTTACCTTTGATAATCTTACAGCAGAGAAAAAGGAAAGATGGGAAAAGACTGAATCTTTCAGTGAGCTACATGTATCAAAAACCTTGAGTATTCACTGCTCAGTGTGGAGAAAGATACTACCATATATTAATTTTTGTTATCACAGTCTCCTGGTGACATTTGATAAAGCCAATTAGACATTTTGGAAACGACAGTTTAAAGAATTTTTTTCTTCAGGAAACTGAATAAAGCAACCTTGCCTCAAGTTGTTCACCCCTTTCAGCAATAATCCCTCTGTTCTAGATGGCTTCCTGGGAAGGGAGGCTCTTCTATTTTCTCTTCCTGATGGGTTCCACAGCAGGACAATAGCCTAATCCTTCTTCTCTGTTAAGGTTTCCACTCATTATATTGGTAGTGTTGCTACATCTATTGCTATTCCTTTGATCCTTGCCAGGTCCCTATGTTTAAGGCCCTTTAGTCAGATAAAAATATCAGCATTCAGTCTTTGACAGAAGTGAGACTTATGTCTCTACATAGCTGTCAGCCCAGGCTCGGAACTCCAGTAACATGATATTTTATCAAATTGCACTCCTGGCTATGGCACCAGATTGCTACATATCCTTAAACAACTTCTTAGCCAAGTTATTTCAGCATTTGCAACTCAACTGTTAAAGCACAAAAACGAATGCATGCAATGTCATAATGAAGGAGTTCAGTTTCTATTCCATCGATAATGTGTACACATTAGCATTAAAGTAAATTCCTTAGGTTCTGGAGGCCTTAGAACAGTCCTTTCATTGCTACTGCCCCCACATTAGCATGTCAGCAGCTTTCTGGGTTCCAGGCTCACACTGTGTTGTTCTTACTATTTCTGTGCTAAAACGAATCGGTTGCTGTTTCTCCAGAATTTTATATCAACTTCTGTTCATATTTTATATGCACTGTCCCATAATGTGTACTTTGTGTACCATAGGGTCACTGGAGGTATGGAGATTTTTTTCTCTGGCTGAAACAAAACAGGAATGTGTTTTCAGATGTGGATGAGTTAATGAAGGTACCTGCAAATCCTACTTTTTTACCCTTTCTCCACTGTGTCTGTTAACTGTGAGGGGAAAAAAAAAAAAAAAAAAAAAAAAAAAGTGGCTGACATGATTTTCTCAGAAAAGTTTCACTGCCACAGGATAATTAAGTTCTATGTGTTTGTTTATTTGTTTGTTTGTTTGTTCGTTTTAAAGGAATGTGCCTAAGGGTAGAGTAGCTGTAGTCAATGGCTTTCATGTCCCTAGGAAGAAGAAACAATTATCAGCACCAAGCGTGAGACTAAAATGATGAAAGCACAAAAGATGTGGAGAGAAGGAAGGGCTCAGAAGAAGAGCATGCAGACCTGTGATTCCTGTAGAGATTCCAGTGACATAAATAAAGAACTAAGCAGAAGTTCTCTAAGCTCCCTTAGAGATCATCCCTGAGGAACTTTAAAAAGATGCTTTTTTTTTTTTTTCCTTGACAACACAATTCATCTGCTACGTATTACACTTCCATAGCAACATAAATGTACTTAATGAAACAACTCCTTTTTGCACAAAAGAAGGTTAAGGACTCCAGCTGCCTGAGTAAATTGATGCAGAGAACTGCATGTGCCCTCCCACACCGACTGCATGAAGATCAGCATGTCAGGAAAATGTGGATGGAAGAGATTAAATTATTTCTCATAAAGTTTTCTCTGGAATTTAAGCTATCTTTTCCCCAAGTAATTAAACATTTAAACTATACTAAAGCCCTAAGATGCCAGCCTTGCTAGCATAAGGTATGTGCTGTGCAACATAGTAGAGAATGAGAAACTCTCCTGAGGGTTTTGAGAAGCTGTAAGTGTATGTACTACCACCAGTCTCTTATTGGAGCCAAAGTTTAGCCAAACCATTCACACAGAATAGCAGAATCACGGAAACACCAAGGTTGGAAAAGACCTACAAGATCATCCAGTCCAATTACCCACCTATCACCAATAGTTCTCACTAAACCATGTCCCTCAACACAACGTCCAAAATAGGCACGCACATTGTCATGGTTATATGATTTTTGGTTATTGGTATTCCACATCATAACATCATGTATTGCACTGGGAGTTAAAGAGTTAATGCTCCAGTTCTGGGTACTTTTCCCAGTAGAGAAAAAGAACCCCAGAGGGGTTTTTTGTTCAGAGAAGAGATAAAATCCCTGGCAAAGTCATGGGACCTGGATCTCTCCCCTTCTGCTTACCCTGACTGCATGTCTCCCTTCAGCATTAGAATAAGGCCTTCGGTTTTTGGACACTCTTTCTCAATATATTTAATTTATTATCTCCAATTCTAATTGTATTGTATTACATTGTATTATAGTACATATTATCTTACATTCTGATATCTTATTTAGTAAATTAGTTTGTTTCTCCTCAGATGGTTGTTTTGTTTTAGGTCCATCTCTCTATCCTTTTCCCTTTTCCTTTTCTGGGTATCTGTGAATTTGTGGGTGTCTCTGCCCCATAGTCACGGAATGGGGACAAATCAGCCCTTAAGCTGTAGACACACATACATACTCATCTACCAGCACATGCACACACACACTTGTGAGTACAACAAGGAGCACAAGGAATGTGAAGACAGGAGAAAGTTGAGAGAGAAATGGTCTGCTTCTTGGAGAAATCTGTCATGCTGCATGAAACCCCTCGTCATTTTCTGGAATGTGTATGACCATAGTGACAGAAAAACAAGCTTCTGGGTAGTTTGAGGATACTTTTTCTTTCTTGAATATTTTCAGATGACAGCAGTTAGTCTCCAGCAAAACAGGACCCCACAGCACACAGAAGGTTGAAAATAATCAAAGACTTCAGTTAATGTCTGAAAACTGGAGAATTTAAAGACAGTAATTTACACCCAAATTAACATTTACTTGTGAAAACAAAAACAAACCAAAAACAACAACCAACCTCATTATAAATGGTTGAAACCTGTTAAATCCTAATTATTTCTGATGATTACATCGCAAGCAATGTCTCACAATGCTGTGGAAAGAATTTATGGTGACAAGACTTCTGCCTGCCTTCTGCTCATGGTGGTCAAGCCTTCTGGTCAAGGCAGAACAAAATGTCGGTGCCTGAAACCACTCCTGGCTCCTAAAAACTGGTTCCTCTATTTTCATATTGTTTTTCCTTTTTATTTCTAGTAGAAAATGAAACCCTTTATTTTTTCATATTTTCAAAAGCTACGAGTGACTGGAGATGGAAGGACTCACAGACATTATCAAGAAGGTTATATTTCAGTTTCCCTGGGACAGAAAAGGGAATCTGGCTCTATCCTGCCCTGAAATAAAATGCTGTTTGACAAAGTGATATTTGTTGTCTTTGCTTCCGTCGAAACTTGTCTGAAGAGTTATTAAATATGGAGAACTTGTTTTTCTAATTTCAGTGCTGTAGCATGAATGAGCAGGAAATATGTAGATACAATTAAAAGGAAGTCACGTATTAAACAAACAAAAGCAAAGATGAAAAAGATTTTTTTTCACTAACGCAGCTGTCCAATCAAACCTTTCAGTATTCTTTTTTCCATTCTTTCAATTTATTTGTAACCAAGCACAGACCAAAATACAATAGTAGGCATTTGCTATTTCATCTGTTAAGCTGTGTATGACCAGATTTATCCAGTTCCCATTGGGTGGATGCCCCTGATTTTAAAGCCATCATTATGTCTGCCACCAAGAGAACTGTCTGAGTATATCCTTGCATGGCTGCAGTCAAATAGGCAGAACTGATAGTTTTAATACTAATTCAGAGTATTTGCTTAGCATGGATATCCTCAGGTCTTTCTTTTTTCCTTTGAAAGTCATTGTGCCTGCTTGCTCTTCTCTCACACAGTGACAATCCATTTTTTACCTAAGGATACAAGATGGGAACACGGTACTAATCAGAGCAGATGTCCCTTCCTGAAGATCTAGGTCTGATAATATGTGGAAGAAAAAAACCAGAGTCATGCAGCCTTCTCTATCGTTTGATTACTTTTCCTTCCATATTTTTTCACTGGGTCCTATTTTTTTCCACTTGCTCACTGAGTTTTCAACAGCTTGATTATCCTTTCTAAATGAATTATAATGAATGCTGGGTCTTCTGGTAACAACTGGCCCAAGTCTGTCTACAACATGACTCTAAAGCTGTAATTGCATTAATGGTGTCCTTTCCTTTGTTCACAATATGCTCTTTCCTTAGCTTTAAATAAAAAATGCTCTCTGCATTTCCTTTCTTCTTGAACTTCGTATGTTCCTCCCTCTATCTCTTTTTCACTTGGCCAAATAATTATAATTCCTCCCTTCTAAGTAATTGGCTTGCTAATTCTGAGAAACTTCCAATCCACCTACAGAATTGAAGCTCAGTGAGGGATGTGCTGAATTTTTACCATCACCTCATTACTGCTCACACCTTCTTCTAGATGCAGGTTTCTACCCTGCTGTCTATGTTTTCTATGCTTTGTCTCTTACTTCTTAAAGAAGCTTGCAGGTCTGTCTTTGCAGAGTCCTCTCACATGATCCTAGTTAACTGGTGATGCTTTACTCTATTTAATTATATTCCACTAGCTGTGAAATTTCTTTGGTGATTACAGCATCAGCAGAGTATGCTCTGAAATGCCAGTTCCATTAAAATAAATGGAAAAAAAAAATTCTCCCTGGGATTTAATATAGGCAGAATTTGTGCCAATTTATTTTTTCTAACATGTGATTTGGGTTCAATTTCTCTGTATCAACAGCTTTCTTCAGGAGCACCCATTTGCTTGGTGATCTTTTATTCTGCGTATTTTCTTTCTTTCCCTCTCCATCTCATTGCATACAGTCTCAGGACTCACTGAATAAAGACTGTCCTTTTTCATCCCAGCACAGCACTGTAGGAGAGATATGTAAGTTTGAATCTTACCCTGCATACACCATACTGCTCTTAAGTGAAAGACCGCAAAAAAACTGAAGATAGAAAAATGACAAGAATAAGTGGTTTATTTGTTTTTACAAATGGATGTTTTGAAGATATTTTGGTCTAAAAACATTACCAATCTGTAACAGTGGAAAAAAAGTCAACGTCTTCTCATTACTGAGACTAAAGTTTAAGGTCTTTTGTTGCACTCCTGAACCATATCAGTTCATGCTGCTGCCTTCCATTACATTCTGTACAGCTGCTTCTAAGCTGGGAACAGGTGGAATACAGGGTAGCTGTACCCGAGTACAGCTGTTAATCAGTCTGGTCTCACAGCTGAAGATGAGGATAAGAGCCTTATGAGAAAAAGAGAAGGCTTATAATATTAAGCATGAGCTCTCAAAGTGTAAATAAATTGTAGTATTTGTAGTATTTTTAAGTTCTGGATTGAAGGTGTTTCCTAGAAACACAGGCAAGCAGCAGAACAAATGAGACACGTTATTGATGCTGTGATTATATAAAATAATGTATTTATGTAATTGAATGCAGTCTGAATCAGAGATTCTTTCAAGTTGATCTCTAATTTTTCCTTCCAAAGAATAAGCAAAATTGTAAGTTTTGTAGCTATAAAAGCACATACAATCTTAATGAACTCAAATGAAGGCAGCAACCTTTTAGAATGCATTCTCCTGTGAATAAGCTGGGAATATGACAAACACATTGCTAATTAGTCTAACAACATTCATCTGAAATGGCTCCAAAGAGGTTTTCCTTTCAAAAAGTGGATTTGATGATACAAAGATACTGCATTATTAAAAGGACCATTATTATTCCTGTTGTAGGAACAGACTCTGTGTTTACTCAAGTTTTTACTTATTTACACTTTCAGTTTCTTTTCCTTTTTTATTTTTTTCCCTTGGATAATTTTTGCTCCCACTGAAATTTATGGGAATGGATATGAATCATAGCACCTATATCCTGGTACATGCACTGTATATATCTCACTCTCTCACTGTGTAACCAGTGGATATTAGAACCAGCGGATCTTAGTCCCCTCTGGAATCTTCTGTTTAAGTTTTTGGTTGCTGGATAAATTTTGGTTGCTAGGTTTCTTCTCAATTAACATTTTCCATTTAAAACCACAGGGTTTAGTATAAACTAGAGCAGGATTCATCTCATCTAGTGTTGCCTATTTACAGTGCAGAAGTCCCCATCCACATGAGGAATTTGTGTTATTATTATAGTTTATATATAGTTTAAAGATACTTTAATACAATTATTGAAGTCTAGGAGATTGCTAAACTCTGCTGAGTGCTTTGACCATAGAGGGAGCACAGCATGACTTGATGACATGGATGTACCAATATGACAGACAAAACTTCTCATTCGATCATTCAATTGTTTTGTTAAATTAATCAGATCAGATGGATGTTTGACTCTTAAAGTGGTGTTACCAGGTGCAGTTGGTAAAATTTCTCCACTCCAAACACAACATATCTTCTGAGAACAATGTCTGGATTTTCTTTCATCGAGGCATGAAATGGAGCCAAAATGCTTAGATTTCTGTCTTGTGTCTTGGACTTTTGACTGCATGATTTTAGTCCCTCCACTGGGAGCCTATGGAGAATTGTTATATGTACAGGACCATGCTGATATACCATATGCAGCCCCATTGTATTTCACAGACATCAAAGTAAGCGTAATCATGTTGCATGAGCACAGACGGAGAAGAAGTGAGAAAATGCTGATTTCTTAATGGGAAAATACAAAGACTATAAAGCCAAAATCATAGGAAACTGAAGCCCCTAGACAAAAATGAACAGAGCACAGTCACGCAAGAATGAAGTATTTTAGAGAAGTGACTTCAGCCCTGTAGTTATGTTTCATGCCCACTGCTCCAAACACAACTGTTGTCTTGTTCAGCCCCATGACAGCACATTCCTCTTTTGAAATCTGACACAAACTCTTTGAGAAAGGCAGAGCATAACCATCACCAAGCACACGTTATACACAGGGCTGAGAAGAATGTGTCATGGCCACAGAGTTGACATGCTTCCAGGCCTTTGCCCACCCTACCTATTAGCCTGCCAGAAAATGACATCCAATTAAAAAAAAATCCTAGATAATTCCAAATCCCCAGACCTTATAACCCTAGATAAACTCCCCAAGATCCTCAGAAAATGGATCTGAGACTGATGTTGACAACATAAATGAGATTGGTAGTTGGGAATGGGGTGGATTCTGGTCTAATTACTAAATTACTAAATTAACTGCCAAATCTGCAGGAAATACTGACTGTGTAATGGGGACAGATGTAATGCTGATCCACACTGAGAGGGGGAGAAAAGCAGTCTGTATAATAAAATGATAGAATAATTAAGGTTGGAAAGGACCATTGAGATCATCTAGTCCAATTACCAGTTCATCACCACCAAACCATTAAACCATGTCCCTCAGTTACACATCTATACGTTTCTTGAAACCTCCATGGAACCCCACTGCCTCCCTGGGCAGCTTGTTCCAATATATTACCACTCTTTCTGAGAAGAAATTTTTCCTGATGTCCAACCTGAACCTTCTCTATGTTGCTATATGGTCTTGGCCACAATGCAAAGCACTCCACCACTACACTTGTAAGTTTTCACTTGGCTCCATTAAAGCCCCTTTAACAACAAAGCCAGGCAATGTATATCCAGAGGCCCCTTCCAACCCCTACAATTCTGTGAGTCTGTGATAGTCTTTGTGTGTCACAAACACACATATCTTCACTGCCCAAATCATGCAAAGAACACATAGCCACTGCAGCTTCTGTAGCCATGTGTTATTTCTTAAGCAAGCCTTTCGGACAGTCTTACAGGTGTGCATTTACTTTCTTCACTCTTGGCCAACAAATGGTGAGGGAAGAAACAGAAAGCAAGTCCCCAGATGTATTTCTCCAGGCTTTTCTTGATCATATCCTAGTTTTTCAAATTGATTTCAAGCCAGATGCTGTAGCTTTTTTAAGGTTTAAAGAAAGAAACGCTGCAAAAAAATAATAGAAAATGATTAGAAGCACAAGGTGATTTTTGGAGTCATAAAGTCCAGTCTTCAAGCTTACAGCCACCAAGGCAATTAATGCTTGGTCCATAGAATATATACTTGAAACTCTAGGGCAAAAAGTATTTTCAAACAGCCTACATGAAACTTAAATTTTATAGGGAAAGAACAAAATCTCCAAGTATGTGAGAGGGAAAAAATGCAAGAGGTTCAACACTGCCAGTGTATTCATCCCCTGCAAAAGCCGATGCTGACTTAGGAATAAATAATGTGTGATTCCAGAAGAAGATCATACTTTGCAGGACTGCAGAGCTTTGTTCCACAAATTCCTTTCTGCTTGCAGAATGAAAATCATGTATACAAGAGATGCTGTCTGAATAGTGGAGTGATTTCTGTATGGCTCCAATCGTCAGCCCATCCCACCATGCACCCCTTGGCAAACCCTGAGGTGTCAGAGGAAAAAGAAACAAAGAAAAGAAGACCAGTGATTAAAACCACAAGGAACTGATGAGCAGGGAAAGGAAAAGAAGCAGATTTCTTCTCCAAGTGTCAAATGTCATTATTTTTGGAGATATTCAAGACCAATCTGGATGCTTTTCTGTGAGACCTGCCGCAGGGAACCTGCTTTAGCAGGGGGGGCTGGACTAGATGACCTCCAGAGGTCCCTTCCAGTCTCCACAATTCTGTGTCCTCTAAGATCTTTTACACCATCATAATGGTACAAATTCCTGAACATCTTCTTTCTGGTCCCACTTCTCCTATCTTTGATAGAGGCAAATGAGAATACCTTTGTACTCTCTCTCATTTCATCAACTATATGAAGGTACAGAAACCAGCATACTCCTTCAGCAGATGGAAGGAATAATTTACTTTGAGTCTGCCTCTATAATAGTGCTTTACTTTCTCATTAAAATAAATCACAACAAGCATTATCATTGTATGCTTCAGGCTTAAAGAAGAAGTGCTCAGGTGGTCATTTGTATCCTGAAGGACAGACATAAAGGCAAATTATGAACGGCATATGGAGAAAAAGCTTCGCAGTGGGAATAGAGAGTAAACTTTCACTGTGCCTGCTCTTGAAAAATCATATTTTGGAGTATACTAAATAGTCGCTGAGATTTTACATGTCTTGGGTTATGTCACTGTAGTGAAGTATTTCAAATAGTCATGGATGTATATATGGCTGTCATTGAGGACTGGTGCCTCTGTGTGCTTGTGTGTTTTTCTCTCTTACTGGGAAACAAATGAGACAACCCAACATCAGCTGGGAATTAGGTTGCTAAATTCTGAAAATTCAACACATGCCTCCCACATGTGCGTGGGGAGGTAGGTGCATACACTCCCAAATACCCACAAGTGTATGTGAAATATACATGTATATAGGTACCAGCGATATTCAAAGGCAGGACCAAATTTGATCATTTATCTCAGTCCTGCAGGTTCTAAGCAGATTCCTAAAATCCCGCATACAGATCTCCATGGGTTGGTGTTTTTTGTCTTTTTTCTTTTCCCTTCTTTTTTTTCCCCAAGCTCTGGATAGCGTCTCCTCACCTCCAGGCATGTTTCAGGAGTGTGTGTGGACTCCAGCACCACTGGGACATTACTGAATATTACGCTAGGTGATTACTTCCCTGTGGAACCCCCGAGGACTGCGGCTCTGCCATGTGGATCAGAGGCCCGTGTGTTCCTTGCATCACTAGATGGCACTGTTAGCTCAAAATCACCGCACACCTTCCCAGCAGCCTCTCTCCAAGCTTGAGGCACAAAAAAAAAAAAAAAAAAAAAAAGAAAAAAAGAAAAAAATAGCAAAGAATCTCTTTGGGGAGAGAAAAGAGAGTAGAGTGGGAACGATTGGCAAAATAATCGACGTTGTTAATATTGCCAGTTTCTTAAACTGGTACAGGTCCAGAAAAGGCTCAAGACTGCTGCAGCCGCAAGGTAAAAAGCCTCAGGCTGGTTTGACTCCTGTTGGGATGCTGCTAGCAGGAAGGTCTGAGTTGCACCTCCTGCCCTAGGTGGGCTGGCTCTGTTCTCCGCTCCTGCCATGCAGTGATTGTGCCTGCGGCAGGACGATAAACACAACATAAGTCGGCTCGTTAAACCATTACTGCCCCTAAGCCCGTGGAATCAGCCCTTTCATTGAAGTAACAGGAAGAAGAAATACAAGTGATTGCCAGGAAAATCACA
Source organism: Lagopus leucura (assembly GCF_019238085.1). Taxonomy (NCBI): domain Eukaryota; kingdom Metazoa; phylum Chordata; class Aves; order Galliformes; family Phasianidae; genus Lagopus; species Lagopus leucura. The sequence goes on along the minus strand of NW_024962263.1, from coordinate 85,835,801 downwards.
GTTAATGAAATAATTATCTGAAACAAAATGAAACAAAACAAAACACAGCAGTTTCCCGTCTTTAGCAAGCTGATGTCTGCCTCTTATGGTCAATTAGTAGGAGAAATTACATGCTGGTCATTGCAGGATCCTTGACAACTTGGGTCAAATGCAAGTCTGTGTCAATTTGTACATGTAATTGTGTGTGCTGCTGCTCTTTCTCTGCCAAGATCCTACTTTTGTTGCCCATTCTGTAGTGCTGGATTTGTAGCTGCAAGATGAATGTGTGAGCCTTCTCCTACACTTGGGGTAGCCTTTCCTGGCAGTGGAGAGTGCAGAGCCAGCTGAGGCAACTGAGATTCTAGAGAAAAAGATGTCCAGGGGAAACCTTAGTGCTCTCTGCAACTCCCTGAAAGGAGGATATAGAGGAAGTTGGCCTCTTCTACTAGGTAACAGTGATGGGAAGACATAATGGCCTTAAATTGTGCAACATACGGGAGATTCAGGGCTGGAGACTACTCTGTATAATGGTAGTGGTGGCTGTAGTAGCGGGAATTTAGATTTGACCTGTATTTCTGAGAACCTTTGGGTCAAGTTCAGTGCCCCTTCTAAACAGGCACCACTATCATGTCTTCTCTTTTCCTGTCATTGACCCAGACCAGTAGAATTGTGTCAGAAATTGTGGCTGTATTGCACTGCTCTAAATACTTCTGGCATCCTTTAAGGACTTAGAGACAATTAACACATTGTGGTTTCCCAATGAGAACAGAGCAAAGGCGAAATCACTCCTCCAGGATTCAGCATGAGGAAATGAATATTGGGCACTTAAGAGATCAGGTGCTGCAACTCCTAAATTAATTTGTGAGGTGCTCAGACTCCATACATGATGAAGAGGCAGGAATGTAAAAAATGGGACCTGAATATGCAGTAGCAAAAGACAATTTGTGAGAAGGCAGCTGAAGATATAATTCCTTCAAAGGCTGGGGAGTTGTAGCTTCACAGACACATGCATCTCTTGACAGGAGTCACTGACTTTGGCAATTGCATGCCCAAAGCCCTATAACAAAATGCAAGGAGGGCTCAATTCTTGCAGTCGCAGCTATGGGTGCCAGTAGAGCCAGCATCTCAGTGTCTACTCATGGAGTCCTTCACCATGTGATTAAGGATCACCTTTGAAATTAGGGAATGGAGATTCAATTGATATGTAAATATTTTAATAGAAAATACAACAGCTATAATGAAACAACTGAGTTGACCCTGTTCTCCTACCCCCACCTCCCTTCCCTTCAGGATGTTTTGTTGCCTGATGGTTAAAGCTTAATCGTAGGAAATAGAAGATGGTTATTGAAGTACACTTAGTCTTTCTCCATCCATAGTGCAGTACTGCCTTAGTGAAGTACACTGCAACAGTAAATTTCTTGCGGGGGAAATAGAAAAGGTATTATATGAAGAACTCTTTTATTTTTTCTTTGATTCTGATGCGCTGGAGGTTTCATGCCGTTTCTGATGAATACTGAGGACCACAACCAGGGCAAACTACATGTGTGAGGGAACAAATAATAAAAATATCAAGAAGCTTTAATAAAATGTGAAAATATTGTCACAGCAAAGGCTGGAGCTTTATAAAGAATGGACAATGCATGATTGCTAGTGAGTGCTGTGTTGATGAGCGTTAATTCTGAGATCTCACTGTAAGGGAAAACTCTCATCTTGCAAGACACCAGATGTGTGTGCGGAGTGTTTTTTCAAGAGATATGCTTTAGAAATGCTTTAAGCAGCAGAAGAAAGTATCCATTTTTTCTTTTCCTTTTTGTCTCACTATCCACACACACAAATACATACATGAAGCTGTGGTGAAAGCACAAAATATCAGCTATTCCCCATTATCCCCCCATTTCTAATTCTTTGATATATTTTTCCCACTTCTCTTTCTACTACTGTTGCAGCCAGAGTCTTCTGAGAATTTTGTGTTGCCATGACCCCTGCCAGGAAAAGGAAAATGGGGAAAAAATCCTGCTTTTTCTTTCCACTCACATAATGGTAGTTATTGTTTTAGGAGCTGCTCATATGGCAGGACAAATCAGCCTGTTTTATTTTTCTCACCAAGAAGTCACCACAATGACTGCTTTCAAGATAAGGCTGACTTTTGGGTATATTTTTCATCAAACTGGGTCAGGTCAGAGGTGAGGACTTTCAGGAAGAACTAACACATTGCAGGAGGTAGAATGCATTAACACCCCACGTTGGTTGTCTGCCCTGAACATTTTCTTGAACTGTCATTTCTAGCTTAGGAGGCTGAATTATATTTTGCTTCTGTGGTTGATTGAAGATTGATTTAATAAAGCAGCTACTTCTGTGAGGGGATCAGTTTCTTCTCTCACTGTTTTCACAGAAAGACTTTTCTGGGGAAAATATGGGAAAAAGAGAAAAAAACAGCTGCATGTCCAGATTCCTCCTCTACTCTCAGTCCAGCAACATCTTTCAACACAACTCTGAGTAGGCATCTGTCTGTATAGAGCTGTATGTAATTACCTTCCCACAGATACCACTAAACACAGAATAAGCAATGTGATAGGTTTTTTTATACTGTAGAAGCTCACTTGATAGCTTACAGCAGGTTTTGCAGGTAAAACAGATGAAAAAATCCCTACCTGTACATCTGGGATAATGGGAATGTAGAGGGGAGAAGGAGGGAAGGTAAGGAAGGAAAAGAGGGAAAAGAAGGAAGGAAAGAAAAATAAAAGAAAGAAAGAAAATGAAGGAAGGAGGGAAGGAAAGAAGGGAGAGAGGGAGAGAGACTGCATGAAAACAATTTAATAAAGTATATTTTGCTGTACACTTACTTAAATACTAGAACTACAGTCTTACTTCTGGAAATCAGTGTTTCTGTATGCCCCATTTTTGGAGCTGTTCAAAGTTGGAAGACCAGGACAACCTGATCTAGAGCTAGATATAGTGGTTGGCAACCCTGCCTGTATCAGGAAGGTTGGAACTAGGTGATCTTTGATGTTCCTTCCAATCCAAGCATTCTATGCTTCTGTGTTTTAAGTCAGCTCTGGTATTTGTGCAAGGGTGACTGGCTGGTTTTCCCCAGGCATGAGAACCACATAGAAGGCAACTGTTCATTTGCTACTGGAATGTATACAGAAGCTATGGTGAGAGAGCTGGGATCTGTAGGGAAGAGAATAGCCACAGAACAAGGGAGCTCAGTGGATGTGGTGAAGCAACAGTGCACGTTTCTCACCATGCTTCAACTGATAGCAAAGCTTTTATTTCTACCCACAACACTAAAACTGCTGGAGCAATGCGTAAGAGTTTGATGTTCTCTGTTTTTGTTTTGTTTTAATGTTAAAAGGCATCAGAACCACCATTTCAGAGTCAGTATACCTAATGTTCTGGGAGTGAAGTTCACTGAGCCATGGTAGAATGCTTAACTTTTATGCTACTTGCCACGTAGGGGGATACATGAGTTAGGCATCAGAGCCCTAAAATTGCTTTACAGTGAAGGAAGAGCTAAGATAGATAATAGGAAGCACTGATGTGAGCATACATGAAATCCATCCTTTGTGTATATAAGATAACTTTGACTTTAAATTGACTGGAAATTCCTTGCAGGATAAACTGGTTGTGGACTCCTGATTTACTAATCCAAAAGAGTCCAGGGCTAAGAACAGCCAAGAGATGCTCAGCTCAGCCAAAACAGTGCAGTTCTGGGTAAGTATAAGGAATAAGAATCAGATAGAAAGTGCTTGGAATGGGATTAATCTTGGACTATGGCCCTACACTTGCACTCAGTATAGACATCTGGTGTCTAACACTCTGTGAGTAGGCATACTGCAGGGATGATGTGTTCTGGGGATGTTACGGCTGTCTGTTAGGGCAGTGTGAAGTAATGAAAGTGATTTACAATTCAGACACACAAATCTTTGACACTACATAAAACTTTGACACCAAAAGGAAACATAACTCCTGTGTAACCTCTGAGGGAATCATGCACCTCAGTCAAGGTTTTGGGGAATTGGTTAGACCTAGAAAGAATGAAGACCCAAAATTAAGCTTTCTCTTTAGATATGTTTTCATATTGTCTCATTGTCTCATTTTATTATCAGCTGATGGGTACAGAAGGTCCAGCATTGTAGTCCAATTCCAGTCATTCTTCTGACAAGATAAATCAGAGCCCACTTCATTCATGAAAAGAGGATGAGGAGGAGATAAGGGATAAGAATGATAAGAAGACAGTGAAGTGAGGCTCCACTACAGACTGTAGTTTCTACCTTCAGGAATAGAGGTGACAATATGTAGAATTACCTTAACAATTTTTGTATGTAAATCAATTGAATTGTATCATATGGGTTTTGTTTGTTTGTCTGGGAGAATTTATGAACTCAAATGACTGAATAGATTTCTTTCCACTTCTAAATGAAATGTCTGCTTATAATTTGGGAATTTTGCTTACTTTTTTTTTTTTTTTTTTTTTTTTTTTTTTTTTCCCCATCTTCTTTCTTTTAAGCATAAAACATCTAATGTGAGATTAGGGAATCATTATTGCAGGGAACAGATGTACTGGCTTTATTCACAATCCAGGAGTGTCCTAGATTGTCTTATCAATGACCTCAATCCTGGATTGCTGTGACTCATCTGAGGAAGAGGTACAAGTCCACCACTGGGCTTACCAGAAATATCCTGAATTCCACCAGTCCACTGGGACCAATCCAAAATCCTTCTTGCATCATTTGATTGGTCTACGAGACAACTCATACATAATAGATTTTTCTAAACCCTAAGATGCAATTTTCACATGTCATCATTACTTACCAATTTCTCTGACAAAAATACTTATAAATCCTGTCCAGCTTGATTCTCAACTATTCTTTCCTGATATCCTGTTTCACTGCTTCACTGAGACTATGATGATGTTAGAGATTAAACTAACCTAAACCTAACAGTACAAACAGTGATTTCCTTCTGGATTTATGAACACCATTTTGAATAGCTTCAGACAATCTGAGAGTCACAAAGCCATGTAGTTTTGACACAGATATCCCCTAATGGCTCTCAGATTATACTCTTCAAGTGAAGCAATCAAAACCAGTCAGTGGGGATTATTTTTCACCGATCAACCAGAATGATGTATACAGGAGTTTGGGAAAGGAGCTGTAGCTCTTCAGAGAATATGCAAGAGAATTCTCTTTCAGAGATATCTTTGAAACACTAGATCTATAGGACTGATAGAAGCTAATGTACCTTGTAGACTAGTTCCATATCATAAGAAATCTGATGAAATGAAAGTGATGGCAGCTTTAATATGATACAGTGTGATGGGATCACTGAGTTCAGGTGTCAGCAGCCCTTCAAACAACAATAATACATTCAAATAAGCAGTGCCAGAATCAGTGTGAATGGCAGAGAGGCCTCAAAGGACAGAAGATGTAAGTGATCAATCTGATTTGCTTAAAGATTGGGTTACAAACTGGAGAACTGCTCTAATCCTCTCCTTTAAAGGATGGTGCTGACCTCGTGTGCGTGGAAGATACCCACATTGCCAGCATAAGTCTTGAAATGCAGTATGACTTTGATCACCCAGATGAACTGAGGCAACAGCATTAACTAAGAATTTTGCTTGCAGAATCATGTAAGCATTAAAAGAGGCTGTGAAGTGTTCAGTAGAACACTGCACTAAATAGAATGCTAGCAGTGGATTTTAAGGTCAGGCTTGAGCCCTTGGGACTGTAATCAAGTTGCCTACCATTCTTGTACAGCATGGCTGAGAGGCTTTTGGAGGCAGAGTAAGACTTTGGCTTGACTTCAGTCCTCATCTTTGTCCTTCTCTCCATTTCTTTGTTCCAGGATCAGCCCTGCAAAATGATTGATGTTGAAACATAAGAATAATCCTTCTCTTCTTGTTTTGCATTCCTGTCTTGTTTTTCTGTGCTGCTGGCAGATGTGCTGAGAGACAGTTTTCTGACTACACTCACATCTCCTTCTACCACGGTGAGAGAAGGTAAGTCATACACGTCCCAGCTTAATGGTTTCATTGTGGCTTCAAGGTCACAAGTGAGGCTCAGCTGTGGCTGTGGAAGGATTTGTCCATGATTAACTTTAGATCTTGTTCAGAGAACCAATTTACCCCTCAAAATCCAAGAGTTAAGGCACTTATTTTTCTATCACAGTAATGTTTGGAAGGGTTTGTTGATAAGTTCTCCACACAGTATGCCATTTGGGCTTCAAGGAGCACTGTTAGTTGTTATCAGAGCTGTTTCATCCTTTCCAGTGACCAGGAATAGTTTTAAGTGACCAAGGACCAAGGGACCAAGGATATCACTTAAGATCTGAAGTATCCCTCTGTCTTCACAATTTTACCCTATATTTGTCACTTGATTCAAGAGCAGATTGATATCTTGCAGGCACTTGGCAAATATTAAAATTAATAGGAATAGTGGGAGGGCCTGGGAGAACTGCAGCATATGTGCATAAACCCCTCATGCTGTCCTTCCAGATTCCCCTGGGTGGAAAGCTCTTCACTTAAAGCTTTGTGAATGAGAACAATGAGACTTCTAAGGATTTTCCAAAGTAGAAACTTGATTATATGCTGTCACTGATTTTCTGGTAGTTTTTAAAGCTCTTTGGCTTGTGTGAGATGACAGATTTTGCTATAGACACCTACTCCAACAGATATTAACACATCTGAATTCCTTCTAATATTTGTTAGTCATGCCAGGGCAAGATGCCATGCTGATATGGATAGTGAAGATATCATCCAACAAAATACATGTTCCTCTCTCATTGCACAAAGCTCTCTCAGTATATCAGGAGTGTTAATGGAAGAAGTTATGTTCACCATGGCCACACAGGAAATCCTTTTAACCAGGCATCAGTTCATATAAATTCCTGAAAAAAGAAATTGTTTGCATGGAATAAGTTTGTTCTTGTAAAGAATGAATTGGTACTTGTGATTCTATTTTGTTTTTTTTCTCAGTATAGAGTACTATCTGGTACTATTTAAACCACCAAAATATCACTTCAGGATCAATTTTCCCTGTGAAGGAAGCTGAATATGGGAGAAATACGGAGGACTGTAGAGTGAAAAATCACATCACCCTCTCCAAGGGGTGTTAATATAATTTCCTGCCTTGAAATCCAAGAAAGGGTAAAATTAGATTGCTTACAGAAAATGACAGAAGTTTCCACAGAAACAAAACAAAAACAAAACAGGAAAAACAAGCATGATCCTACAGGAATCACTCTCTCGTCTGTGACTCTAGTACTTCTCCTTACTATTTGGAAGTCAATGGTGTTGTAATATTTGATCCACTGAACCAAGGCTCTGTGTCCCAGATCAGGAGTCCCACAGATGGTATGCAGTGTCTTCTACCCTTGGCCCAGATTCCAGAGGCCTTTCAAAAGGATCATCAGACGGCCTTGAGGGGAATCAGTTTACAATGCAGCAGTATGCACCATGGAAATCTGCACCTCCCAAGTAAGTGTGCAATAGTGAATCATAAGCTCCTGCTAAACTGTAATTCTAAAATTAACATACAGTTTTAACAGATCTCTAGAGTAGTGCCAGAGCCTCAGTTCTGGGGAACTCCAGAATCTGGAAGTTCACAAACAGCCGCAAGGAAGGGAGGGGGTCATGAGTGCAGGTGTGCTCAGCTTGATGAATTTTTTGAGCAGGTGGACAGGTTGCAAGAGGAAATCATAAGGCTGAAAAGTACTCAGCAATCAGAGAAAGAAACTGATGCATGGTATTGTGCAGTGACACAAGCAGATTGACAGTTCTGGCGTCAGTTCTTACAAGAGAAATAAGAAGGCTGTCTGCCCAGAGAGGTGGTGAAAGACCTGTCCTTGGAGACCTTCAAGGTCAGGCTGAAGCAGGCTCTGAGCCACCTAATCTAACTGTAGATGTCCCTGTTCATTGCAGGGGTGTTGGACTAGATGACCTTTAAAGGTTTCCTTCAGTTGAAGAAGTTCTATGATTCTATAAGAAGGAAAACACATTCAGGATGAGGAAGGACTGGATGGATTCAGGATGGACTCTTGTCTCTGGCCTTTTTTCTGAAGTCTTCCTAACTAACAGATACGAAGCTCTGGAAATGGAAAGAGAATACAAATAATGCTTCATAAACGAAAAGAGACAACCACAGTAAGATGGTCCAAACAAGGACCTGAGTCAGAGCCAGTGCCACCAAAAAAGGCAGAGTCTTAGCAACTGAGGACTCCATACTGAGGGGTACTGAGGCACCCATTTTGCCATTTCGATAATCTCTCTAGAAAGGTTTGCTGCTCAGATCTTTCATTCAAGACAGCAGAAGAGGCTGTCAGGTATGATAAAGCCAGAGGATGTCTATCTGCGCCTGTTCTTTCAAGCTGGATTGCAAGAGGCTGTGACTAGGAAATTACAGAATTTAAAATAAATAAATAAATAAATAAAAGGCTTTATATCCCTTTGGAAGAAGTTGAAGGGACATAGAGCACAAGAAGTGTTCTTCTTGATCCTTGATCCTTCTGGTTGAAGACTGGAAACTGGGCAAAAGGAGGAGAATGGACCAGTTGAATGAATGTTTGCATGGATGGTCTCACACTCAGGGTTTCAGGTATGTTGATCATGAACACACCTTTGATAGACTAGGCATGTTGACATTAAATGGGACACAATTGACCAGTAGGAGCAAGAATATACTGGACAGCTAGCTGGCTGGGTTCATCATCAGAGCTTTAAACTAGATATAACAGGGGAAGGGAACGTACTGCTGCGTGACAGACAAAAGGCAGGAGATACTGTCACTTTGAGAAGCAGTGGGGGAAAACCTCAGATTTGTCCCAGATGAATTTTGGAAGGCTCCTGCAAGAAGGTAACATAGATAGTAGCGCAGCTGAAGTGCCTCCACACCAATACACGCAGTTTGGGAAATAAGTAGGAGAAGAAACTGTGGTGCATTTAGAAAATTATGATCTAGTTGGTGGGATGACTTATACAACTGGAATACTATGATGGAGAGCTAAAGCTCTTTAGAAGGTATAGGCAAGGTAGGAGGGGCAGAGGAGTTGCCCTCCATGTTAATAAGTAGATAGGTTATGAAAAGCTGCCTGACCAGATTGAGCTAGTGGGTTAGAATTCAGGATGCCCAGAGAGGCTGTGGATGCTCCACCCCTGGAAGTGTTCAAGGACAGATTGGATGGGGCCCTGGGCAGCCTGGTCTAGTATTAAATGGGGAGGTTGGTGGCCCTGCATGTGACAGGGGGGCTGGAGATTCATGATCCTTGAGGTCCCTTCCAACCCTGGCCATTCTGTGTGATTCTGTGTGATTAGGGACCAGAACAATAATGGATACCTGGTGATTGGGTACTACTACAGGCTGCATGATCAAAGGGAGCTTGTTGACAAGGACTTCTTGCTTCAGCTACAAGAGACATCATGCTTGTAGGATCTCATCTCATGGAGGATTTCAACCACCTGAGTATCTGCTGTCCTAGGTAGCCTGATGTAGAGGTTTACAACCCTGGACATGGCAGAGGTATTGGAGCTAGACGATCTTTAACGTCCCTTCCATCCTAAGCCATCTTTTGATTCTGTGATTCTATAATAATACACTTTATTGTAATTGAGACAGCAATCTCTTTTTGAATTAGAAAAGAGGAAGGCAGTATTTTAAGGTGTAAGTTCTATCGTGCAGAAACAAGGGGACTTGGGGTGCTTATAGAGAACCTATTTATAAGGAACCAGGGCAAGGGATGTTTTGGTACTAACAATAAGAGTTAACAGCTGGCTTTTTCTGTTTTAGAGGTAAGAACTGCTAAATGAGCCAGCATATAATAACTTTCCAGAAGTCTGAACAAAACAAACTAATCTGCATCGTCATTCACTTCGTCAGAAAACTGGTGCTTTTCTATGTGTTCACTAGCTGCCTCTTCTCCTCCAGAGGAAACTCTTCTCTGCTGGTAGAGCATCATCACATCCTCAGATTTCATTTTTCTGCTCTGGTGTTTTGCCTCCAGCCAAAGGCAGATGTGAGTTTAATTTGGGTTGTGCAATTTCGTATTATGTACACTATGTTGTCGGGTTTTGTTGTTTGTTTGTTTGTTTTTGCAGTTTTCTACAGTATGCTGCTATATCTCATGTATTATAATGCTGTTAACACTCAGAAACAGCTTATAAAATAGATTTGGTTTCATCTCATGTTAGTAGGGATTCAATCATAGCTAATCACTCGCATGATGACTTTGGTGGGGTTGATGAGGAGAGCGATGCCTTCCACCAAAACTGTCTGAGACAGCACAAGTCAGTCTGCATTTCCAGGTCTGCATCTCAGGTATCTCTAATAGGGAACAAAACACTCAATGGTTTATTTTCATGATGATATTCTTTTTACTGCACAAATTGACTGCTGCAAAAAAAAAAAAACAAACTGGTGGAGTGAAAACTTTTACATACATGAATCAACACTGAGAAAAATATTCTGATATCCAATTACATACATGAGTCACAATTGTGAAAAATATTCTGATATCCACCAAACCCCTTGTAAGGAAGTTCACAGAATGTCATTTTTTTTGAGACATTTAACTCACTGGTAATGAGTACTTAAAAACCACCAACAATCCTTCACCATTGCTTCAAATTATACCTACCCATGTCCTTTCAGCTAAGGACATGGGTATATTCAGAAGACAAACCTTTCTCGACAATAGATGTCCATGCTTACCCTTCAAGAGTTCTCTGAAGTTCGCGTTGGACAACCACATGGAACGTGGAACATGAAGTTCAGTGCTATCAAAAGTGTTCCTGTCATTTAATTTTTCTCAGATCCTTCACCTTTCTAATGGAACTGGATCAAAACCATATGATAGAAACAAGTTGTGATCAGTTTTGCTTGGTTTTTAATGCTTGTTGGCTTTTTTTTTTTTTTTTTTTTTTTATGAAGCATCCTGGATTTGAAAACAGGGCTTTGAATGAACCTGACTCAGCTGTTCATTCCCCATTTTCAAAAGTGTTTTAATCTGTATTACCAGCCTCATAAAGAAAAACTGTCCAAACCATAACAATAATAAGAAGCCCGGGCTGTGCTCACAGGAATAATAGAGATAAATCACTTTTCTTTTGTATTTCAAATTCCCTTAAAAAAATAAAATCCCAACTTATGGGAAAAAGAGACTTTGAAGATTTTATATCCCTGAGGATATGTTGCTTTTGTTTGTTTTCTCTATTCATTAATGACCAAAATTAGCTTTATTAGACAGTAATGTCCTATATCCAGTAGATGGTGCTGTTAGTTTCAGCTTTTCACTCCATCACACCTGCTGAGCTTTCAGAAAGAAGTGGGTCAAAAAAAGGCAGAGTCGAATTGCAGCAGATTTGGATTGTGTGCAAGTTGTTTGGAGTCAGGGACAAAGGGACCAGTCTGTGCACAGCTGACTTGTTCGGATGCTTCAGATTCCCCTGGCTGCAGCTGGCAGCACTCAATGCATCCATCCAATAATAACCCCCTGAGATCATCACTTCTGCCTCTGAGCTCTTTAGCTGGACAAACATATAATTCCAAGGGCAATTTCTGCACTCCTGAATGTATACTCACCTGACATTTCTCAGGTACAAAACCTACGATACAGTTGGCTCTTGGCTGGACTCCAGTGGGATTAATTCTGCACTTTCTATTACTTCCCTCTACGTGTGCCTGCCTTATATGAAAAGAACAGTCATTACAGAGAGTGTGCTTCAGAAGAAATGACCAGTTCCCTGCTCCATCTCTGGGAAAAAAAAAAGAAAAGCGTGAGTAAACAACAGAAATGCAGTCTCAAATGACCTTTTATTCTTTCTTCCAAGGACTTTTTGAGTGATATTGACAATGCATGGTTCTGTGACGGAGCCTTGGTGAGCTAGATCAAACATCCATAATATGTAAAAGGACATCATACAATAATATGTTTGGCAGCTCTGTGGAGGTAGAGTGGGCTCCATGACAGCTGATGTAAAAAGCACTATATTTAAGAACAAATGAACAACAGAAAATGGCCTGAAATAAACGGCCATCCACTCCGCTTTTCTCATGGGAGAAGATAAATATATTTTTAGCTTATTTTTGTTCTTTGCTTTTCCTTGTATTTTTTTTTTTCACTGCATTCACCAGAGAAAAAGGCAAAATGAAGAAGCATCATGCTCTAGCAAAAAAGCTTTAAAAAAATTATGATAAAGCAAACTGAACTCCAACAGTCTGTGAGACACAGAGCTAACAAAGCCTGGTTTATATGGATCTGTGCTTCTCATCTGATCAAATTTTAATAAAGAGTTTCTTCTCATATCTTTCAACCTCTCAGTATAGAGTGTGACCATAAAATGCAAGCTGCCATATTTGATTGCAGGAGCTAGCACATGAAATTTTTTAGAAACAAGGCTATGAACACTCAAGGCATGGGTTGCACAAAGGACTGAGCCCTAGTAGTGTTTCCTAACAAAAACAAAACAAACAAACAAACAAAAAACCAGCAACCAAAAACAACCTCTTGTCAGGGCTATTCCTTGGGTAGAAATACTTTTTGACATTTCTAAATCTTTCACAGGCCCTACAAAGTCCCTTCTTTGGAAGCTTTGTAAATGAGGATGGGGTAATAGGACAGGTCACACCCCTTCCTTACTTTCTTCTTCAGCTTTTTCACTCAGCAGGCTCGCCTGGGCAGAACCAATGCTTGCTCATGCAACACAACCTAAACTAATGCTACTTCCACACATTTTATTCAGATTTTCTAGTGACCAAGAAGCTATAAATTATAATCCAACCTTTTCATTGGAATGTTTAGGAATTCTGTAGATTTTTTATTTTGTTTTATCTAGTTGCCTATAATATCTGTAAGTACACAGACATTTATGAATTCTCTGGTGATTTATGACATCAGACATTACTTTCAAATCGCTTAGGAGATGACAGTGAAGTCACATATAACCTTTACATTCATAGAGTCAGAGAATCACAGGGGTTGGAAGAGACCTCTGGGGATCGTTGAGTCTAACCCCCTGATTAAGCAGACCCCCCTACAGTAGGTTGAGCAGGAAAGTGTCATCGGCACCATACGAGTCTGGGTGCTTAGACAGAACACATAAAAAAAAACCCTCAGTTTGAAGCATACATTCACTTGAAGTTAAATTTTCAGGTAGTTGGGAAAATTTTTGGTATCTTCATGCTCATTTTGTGCTTGTGAGTGACATCTTTACTTTCCTAACACCATGTTTTGCTATTTTTCTTTCCTGATGAGAGTCAGAAGTTAAGTACGTCTGCATAATTCTCCCACTCCATTCAGTTTCACTTAAGATGCTCTTGGTAAATCCTTAGAGGATTTTTAAATCTAACTCAATCTTCATCCACTCCGTAAAATCTCTTCCTTCAGCAGCTGCTGCAGCAATGGACCCTCTTCACGGATGCCTTGGGACAGTATCCCCAGAATTGTGAGGACAACTTAAATGATATGTTTTGATTTCCCAGGTAGCCTTCTGATGGCCAGTGTGGAAATGTCAATATTCGCAGACTAAATGTACAGACCGCAGTCACTCCAGCCTCAGAGATGAGACTGGACATCTGTGCAACTATTTTTCCAATTGCTGTCAGCCACAATCATCTGGATAGTCCAATCTGATCCTGTATGGGGAATTTTCAGGCTCTCACACACGTGTACATTCTCATATACTAGCATACATACAGGAATATATGGACAAGAAAAACCCCCACATGTTAAGTAATATAATTTCATCAAATTAACACAGGCACATTTAGAGGCACTGGGAATAGGAAAATATTCAATATAATTGCTCCTCACTGCAGATTCATTTTAGGATGATGACGAGACTGAAATAAACTACTCTTGTAAAGAGGCTATTCACTGGGAGCAGAAGAGCTAATTTTGTCATTCAAGTAGCTGTCTCATCACTAGACTTTCAATTTTTCATGTATGGATTTGTTTTTCTATTTTCTGTGCATGGGGCAAATACAGTGAAAACTCCCAGAACAATTCTATATTTTCCTTTTGTAGAGCAAGCATGTAGGCTCTATGTCTAACAGATATGCAGCTCCACGAGGAACTAAAAACTATGCTGCATTTAAAGACAGAGCCTGTAATCAGCAAGAAACAAGGATGCTCCAGCATCCCTTACCCCAATGATGAAAATCCATAACTGCACTACTTTGTGAGCCTGCTGATTTGTACTTAATTTCTTGTAGACAGATCACAGACTCACAGAATTGTAGGGGTTGGAAGGGACCTCCAGAGATCATTGAGTCCAACCCCCCTGCCAAAGCAGGTTCCCTACACCAGGTCGCACAGGTAGGCATCCAGGCAGGTCTTGAACATCTCCAGAGAAGGAGACTCCACCACCTCCCTGGGCAGCCTGTTCCAGTGCTCCGTCACCCTCACTGTAAAGAAGTTTTTGCGCACATTTGTGCGGAACTTCCTATGCTGCAGTTTCCGGCCGTTTCCCCTTGTCCTGTCTCCACTCACCACTGAAAACAGTCTGGCCTCGCCATTCTGCCCCCCACACCTTAGATATTTATAGACCTGGATCAGGTCCCTTCTCAGTCTTCTTTTCTCAAGGCTGAACAGACCCAGTTCACTCAGCCTTTCTTCATAGGAGAGATGCTCCAGGCTCTTCACCATCTTCGTGGCCCTCCGCTGGACTCTTTCCAAGAGATCCTTGTCTTTTTTGTACTGGGGAGCCCAGAACTGGACGCAGTACTCCAGATGAGGCCTCACCAGGGCAGAGTAGAGGGGGAGGATCACCTCCCTCGACCTGCTGGCCACGCTCTTTTTAATGCATCCCAGGATGCCATTGGCCCTCTTGGCCACAAGGGCACACTGCTAGCTCATGGCCAGCCTGTCGTCCACCAGGACACCCAGGTCCCTCTCCGCAGAGCTCCTCTCCAGCAGGTCATCCCCCAACCTGTACTGGTGCATGCAATTATTCCTCCCTAGATGCAAGACTCTACACTTGCTTTTGTTAAGCCTCATCTGTTTTTTTTTACGTATACGACATCCAAAAACAGCTATACAAAATGTGTGACCATCTCATACATCTTCAGTTACATTAAGTAATCCAAATTAAACTGGAGCTCAATTTTTCAAACACCAGTGTGCATTTTTACTGTTTCATAGTAGACAGTGAGCCTTTCAGGAAATTCAGGAAATCTCAAATTTAAAGCTAAGCATTTACTATTGTCCCACACATGGTAGACTTAATTAGTTTCTCCTTTCAAGGTCAGGCTGGATGGGACCTTGGCCAACCTTATCTAGTGATCTAACGGTTGACGATTCTACCCATGGCAAGGGAGTTGGAATTAAATGATCTTTTATGTCTTTTCCAACACAAGCCATTCTATGATTCTTGATCTTATAAGGACTAAATGTACTCAGCCATCCATTGTTTGCAGATTTAGTTATCTATGGCATTTTCTGAAGAACAGACGTTTATGAACTAGCATAGATAATTGAGAGGAAACAGAAAAGTGAGTTAAAGCTATGAAGCTGTACAAAGGAATAGAAATGAGCAGTATTGAGGTTGCAGGTGCCATAGCAATCACAGAACAGTAGAATCATAGAGTTGTTTGAGTCGAAAGGGACCATTAGAGGTCATCTAGTCCAACCACCCCTGCAATGAACAGAGACATCTACGGCTAGATCAGGTTGCTCAGAGTCCTGTTCAGCATGATTGTGAATGCCTAGCTGCCATGTCCCTTGTCCTGTGAGCTTCCTGGGAGGTCAAACAGTTGCAGCTCCATGACTGGGAAGCTTCTGTCTTAGATATGTTTTCTTTCCTGTTCCCAGTGTGAGTAAAAGATTAACAAGACCATTTCAGCCAAAGTCTACAGATCCATCAGATGTATGTATGATCTTCACGTGTTTTTCTCCCATTCCAGATTTTCAAAGTTTACATCCTACACATCAACTGGCTCTGGTCCTTCAGTTATGTGATATTCTTCTTTCCTAGATGTGTAAATGCAGATTCCTGAAGGAATCAATCCAGTGACTACATTGCCCTTCACTTGCCTTACACTATTGTGTGGGAGACCAGTTACTCCAGGATCCATCCAAGCATAGTATGCTCTAGTGGGATGAATAGGGTTAATTTAGAAAATCATTTAGCTGTTGGATTTCGAAGTGTATTGATTTGAGTTCAGCAGTTAAAATGTGTTTTCACTTTCTCATAGCATCTTACTGACATTAGATGCGTATTTTACTTTTTTCTTGGCTGAGGCAGATCCAGGCCTGAATTAATTACCATTCTTTGTGTTCTCATTAGCATTTTAAGAAAGTCAAGATACGTTTGCATATCAGTCAGGTGAGAAATAGTTACATGGGGAGCTCTCCATGACTGGCTAAATGAAGCTTTTAAACTTGTGAGGAAAATGGGAGTAATCACTGTAATCAGATACAGGGACTTACCAACACTGTTGTAGACTGGAAGTTCTCTGAGATTCATGACTCTTATGCATGTGCATGTATGCAGTTTTTCCTGCAAGCTGTAGTGGAGGTGTCCAGTTCACTGTCACTTATATAGGGAATGCTATCTCCTACATTTCTGCAGATTTAATTTAACCTACTAAATAAATTTAATTTAATTTCTTTGAAAAAATTAGGCAGCTGCTGCAGACAAGGAGAGTGACACAACTCTTGTGCTTTCAAACTAACAGCTAACATGCAATCTTTCTAAATGAACAGAAATACAGTGCCTTCAAAGCTCTACCTTCAGTTTTCCTCCTTAAAACATGAAAGGCAGATGTTTTATTATTAGATACTATTATTTCTGTAGTATTCATTTGTGCAACACTAATTGAAGACGAATAGGGACCTGAGGCATCTAGAGAAAGAATATGAACCCAGAGGACTGGGGACAACTTGGTGCCAATGTTCATTTACTGTCAAGACTGAGGAGTTGATAATACTGTGGAAAATTGTGTTCTCAGTTCTCACAGTGAGACGACAATTTGCTGATGCTTTCTGGAGCGACCTCATACTGTTTGGAGATATTTAAACTATTACTTGGTTTGAGGCACCGCAAAGCTCTGTTACTATACTGCATCAGTAATTATTTGTACTGATTATGCTTGAGTGGAGATGGAGGGACTGATATGCTACACATTAATAGGCAATATTTACTCCCCTATTGGTGCTGAAAATTTGTATGAAAGGAAGCTGAGAAAGCAAATTACTGCCTTTCGTGTTTGCCATTTGAAGGCATGGTTATAGTTAGAAACAGATCAGCAGTTAGGCTCCTTAAAGAAAATTCCTTATCTCAATTTTGCTTAGAAAAGGTCATTTGGTTCTGTTTCATCTTTGGACAAATCTAAAAGAAAGGAAAACAAAGGTCAATAAAAGCTGGCCCACGTGTCTTCTTATTGTTTTTGAATTGTATTCATTGCCAGCTTTCCAGAAATTACGTGGCACTGGGGTGGTCCTATGAGTTATATTTGATCATGGAAATACAGAAATAATGCAGGTGTCCTGGGAGCTGGATGATGGTTTGTCATGACAACACAAGATTATCTCATACAAGGAATCACTAGATTTGTAGACTGCTGTATGCTAGATTTTGGAGATATCTTAAGGATCTTACTGCGTCATATTTTTGGAAGATTACTTACAAATTAGAAGTGCTTAAGAGGCAATGAAAACATTGGGGAGACTGAGGATGTGCCCCAGCCCTTAATAATAGTCCTTGTTAATGAAATTAAATACTAATGGGGGTATCAGAAAGAAGGGACAGTCTCTTTAGCAGGATCTGTTGTGATAGGGCAGAGGAAAATGGTTTCAAACTAGAAAAGGTAAGACTTGGATTTGATAAGGGAAAAAATTTTTATGGTAACAACAGTGAAGCTCTGGAACAGATTGCCCATATGGACACTAGGTCCCTGGAGATATTCAAGGCCAGGCTGGATGAGGCTCTGGGTAACCTAATCTAGTTGCTTTTTGCAGAGGGATTGGACTAGATAAACTTAGAGGATCCCTTCCAATTCAAACAATTCTGTAATTCTATAAACACACCTGTGGTCACAAAGATGAAACAATATATACATGTTCCTTTGATTAGTAATAATGTACAATGTAGAGGGTTTTTTTGTACAGGAGACTCTTTCATGAAAGCTGTTGGTGCAAAAGGCTTACTTTCGGAGAGCGTTTTGATACTTGTAGATATGAGTTGATAGCCTCTGTTTTCATTGTTTCCTAGCTGCTTTCTCGTGTATAAAGTGTTGGCCATGGAGCTGCAACAAAATCAATTTGTAAAATGCATTTTCTCTTAAGATAAATAAATCCGTAGGATTTATTGGAAAAGCCAATGGCTTGGCATATTTCTAAGCTCTCAGGCCCAAGAGCAGAATTCTGCTCTTAATTATACCTCCACAGTCCAGAGTAACCAAATCAGAATTCAGGCTGCTGTCACCTATACCCTATCATCCAGACAGTGCAATTATAGGCTATCATTATGTGCTCAGTTAGAATGATTATGTATGGGACTGATTCCAGGTTAACAGCAAAGGCAAGATTTTGTTTATCTGCTTGCAAGGCTTCTAGCACATTTCAGCACACAATAAATAAGAACCAGTACTAAGCCTTACAGTAAAAGAGCTCTGTGCAAATCGAAAATGATATGATTGCTACAGTAGTTGCTTGTTCCAGAGTCCACCAGTATGTCTACAGAAATAAAAAAGCCAATAGTGAAATGGACTTTGAACACGTACAATACTTGTTTATAAATGCATTGTATCCATAGGACTATTAATTCAAAGAAGGATGCCAATAGCACAGAATTATGTGTCAGTTTGTCTGCCTGGCCAACAGCTGTGTGCTCCGTTCAGTCCTCCTCCCTGCACAGAGATTTCTGTGACTAAATCAACAGCAAACAAAGAAACAAAGACCACCGGAGCACAAGTATGTGAGTCCATTAACAAGATAAAGGAGGTATTTGAATCAACAAAAAGAGAATATTTGCGTATTCCAACTGGTGAACACAAGTTAGTGAAAAAGGAAGTGGAAGAAAAAATAAAGTTATCTGAAATGCTGGGAGATAGATAAAGGAAAGAAATATGCAAGCGATCTCATGCTAATTTTAACAGATTCAGCTTGAAATTTAAGATCTATTTCTAGCCTCCTCAGGAGGGTGGCTTGAATTTCAAATGTGCTTCAGTGATATCTCTCGCCAAGCCACAGTCTGGAATATTAAACTGCTGAGTTATTATTTGCATAACTGTACATATTTAGAGTGCCTCTTACAAGCAAAAACAAACAAAAAACAAAACAAACAAACAAAAAAAACAGAAGCAAAAAAAAAAAAAACCCCCCCCCTGCCCCCCCCCCCCCCGAGGCTCCCCCCCCAAAAAAAACAAACCAGAAAACAACGAAACAAAACAAAATTGTCTATTGATTCTCCAGTTCTCCCCTTTCTCAACGAAGCCAGACCACAGATATCTGTTAGTTCATCTGACTCTAGGATTACTTATCAATCCTTTTCTCCAGCTCTGAATAGTTTCCTCCTTTCTCAGAAGTTGCTATGTATTTTAATTTCATTCTTCTTCTCAATCCATGTCTTCACCTACGTTAAATTCTTCTGTTTCTAAACTATTTTCCTATGTTGCTTTCTCTGTTGTGGAATTCTCTGCATTTCTTGAATTATGTGATTCTTCTCCCCTTATTTCACGGGTAATGGCTGCACTTACACTATTCATAACTCTTTGACTTTGAATGGAATGTTGCTAATGATTATTCTCTATTCATCCATTCATGCATTTTATTTAAATCCAGCTGGGAAGTAGTTTAAATTAGTTGAAATGTCACAGCCTCTGTCTGTAGGCAGAATCAGAGAGCAGATCCTACATTCTCCCAAAGATTTTTCAAATACTGAAAAAATACAGAGACAGAATTCCAGCATGAAATTTGTGTAATTTTTTTGTGTGAATTGATATCACCTAGCTGATCTTGGAGATCCCTTTTCCTAATCTTTCTTAACATTCTTTGAAGAAAAATCTACCTGTGTTGATGGAAAATGACTTCATTGAAAAGCAAGCTTATATTCATAGAAGAAAGTAAAGCATCAGCCTCACAACAGTGAGAAACTCCATCTAAATGAGGATGTCCTTTGTGGATCTACTGACTGAAACCTGAGCATGATTTTGCTGCACACAATTAGGATGGCAATCTACCTAATTCACAGTATGGACAATTGTCAGCTATAACATCTGATTTATTTTTTTTTTTTCCGAAACCTTTCTGATGGTATTCCTCGAGATTCAATTTTTCTGACCACATCCTCAGAAGCCACCTATTATTCAGTATATTTCAATTCAAAATTAAAATTCCTTTTCTTGCTTGTCTTGCTGTAATTCTGTTACACTTTCAGATTATGTGTATGAGATCACACTGGTACTGTGCTACCAGAGGCAAACTCAAAGCATGCTACACTGTGCCACACAAAATATCCTCAGTTCACAAGTTACCCTCCAGGTGCTTCAGATGACAAATCTAGTGTTGATATGTCAAAGACAACTACAGAAAATAGGAATAGCAATTTGAGAGTATCTCAAATACCACTAACGCCTATGACTGAGCAATTGAATCAAAACTCAGAACTCTGTTCCTGTAGGAAAGATTGTATAAAATTCAGTTAGCTAATAGTAGATGTTGCCTAATAGTAATTTAAAATCATGATAAGTACCTCAGACATCTGCATGGGAGTAGCAGATTTAGCATAACAGCAACATGAGAGCTATTGTCTTCTGAAATAGCAACCGGAAGGCGGTTGAGATTTATAAGTGGTACTACACACTTGTTTTGCTAAAGCAATATTTTAAATACTTGTTGTCCAGTTCCCTTGGAGACACTGGCAGATAGTAACATAACTGAAAATCTATTTTCCTTGATCAGATTTCTCCGCAGTTTTAAGTGAAATCTGTGTATCTATGAAACCATCCCCAAGGACCTTCAGTAAATGAAAAATAATATCCTCTAAGTTCTTCCCAGCTCATATTCTGCCCCAATCTCACCTGGCTTCATAGACATACTCAAAGATTTAAATAAAATTACTAACATAAGTGAAAGTAATTAAAGCAAGCAGTCATTTTCTGTACCTCAAGCATCAACTTCCAGGGGTTCCTAGAGCTAAGCAGTTCCACTAACATGTAGATTAATTGACAATAAAAACATCTTTCCCTCTCTCTTTATCTATACTAAGCTTGTTTAGGTCGTTTCCAGCCTTGTGATTCTGTGATTCTATGATTCTGTGTTTACATATGTATAGGCATGTACGTACGTACACGTAACTTTGCAGATTAGTCATTATCAGTTCTCGACCTATTCCACATTTTAAGAACATGAAATGAATACAGGATTTTGAAAAAAGAAAAGAAAAGAAAAGAAAAGAAAAGAAAAGAAAAGAAAAGAA
>NW_024962263.1:85767159-85814403 GCF_019238085.1 Lagopus leucura | reverse complement strand
AAGAAAAGAAAAGAAAAGAAAAGAAAAGAAAAGAAAAGAAAAGAAAAAAAATCCAGGTAGATATCGCAATAACAGACAATTCATCAGGAACTCCAACCAAACCATCATGTTTTCAGGCAGACTATGCTCTCCACATGCTCTTTCTCTCCATGGTCCTCCTGCAGAGATTATTCTACCTATCAATCACATTCATGGACAAGATGGATGGATGGTCTTCTCAGAGGCCTGGGAGTATCCTTATCTTTATCACTGAGACATTGCAAGAGGCTTCTGCTTTTCTGCTTTTTTTTTTTTTTTTTTTTTTGGTGAAAGAATATTGTGAATCATGGTTATTTACAACAGCTGTGAGAAAATATTAGTATTACTCTCTCCATTTTTCCTTTCTGAAATATAAAACAGTAATTGTTGTTTCAGTCAGGTGGGTTTGTGATTGAGAAGCCACAAAGCAGAACTGGAGAAAAAAAAAAACAAAAAACAAAGCAAAGCAAACCAACCAGCCAAGCAAAGACAACAGCAAACTTTTTTTTTCTTTTTCGTTTGATAGTCCAATATGGAAAATGACACAAATACCCCAATGCTACTTTTCTTTGCTTTCCTGAGCGTCTTGGAAGAAGGTATTCAGGGTGGCACTGAATGTCAGTGAGAGAGAAAAAGTTTCCAAGGAAAAAGGAATGCAAGGATTATTTATTTATTTATTTGTTTGTTTATTTATTTATTTATTTTCCCCAGGAAGAAGAGGACAATCTTGTCAGTAAGACATAGGAAAAGACAGGAATCGTAGAGGCTGATAGTACTGGACAAATGTGGGCAAATGGCTAGTGTGAACAGAGGTAAATAATAAAAATAGAAAAGCAAGACTCCATCTGCAACAAGAAATATGGCATTTGAAAAATGAATTCTGCAGATACATGGCAGAGATATGTGATCACCTACTGCTGAGGTTTCTGTTCTTAGTTCTTCCTGTGGTCTTGTGGTCTGGTCTTTATTTTTCTTCTTTTTTTTTTTTCCTTTAGGTTTTTCGTCAAGGTACTTTATCCTCATATTGTTGTATAATCATCGGAGTTATCTGAGGAAGTGGGATATGACCAGGAACACATAATAGTACACCTGTAGTGATGGAAGGGGAAAAAAGTGCCTCTTCAGTGACTTGCAGAGATTTTGAACTCCTTGAGCTTCTCTTTTCTTTGGATTTAGAATCAGTGAATCATTCAGAGTTCAAGGGATCTCACGAGGTCTCCAATCCAACTGCCTACTTAAAGCAGGACCAATTCGGAACTCTGACCATGTTGCTGAAGGCAATCTCCATTTCAGTCTTGAAAACCTTCAAGAGTGGAGACCCCATCCTCTCTGGAGAGCAAGTTACAGTACTTGATTAGGTCCCACCAAAGACATCTCTCCAGCAAGCTTAATGAGTCTAACTCCTCATAGTTCTCCAGTCCTTAAGCATCTGAACAATCTCCTCAGAACCTGCTCCGCTTTCTTTGTTATATCTAATTTCTTATTTGGACTGGTGTCTAAATTGGGTAGAGAATACCAAATGAATTCCCAATAAAGGGGAATACTGATTCCGTTATATATCCTGAGAGTGCTCTTGCTGATGTCCGGTAAGCTGCCAATCTTTATGTCTGCCAAGATGCACTGCTGACAGATGTTCAACAACTGCCCAGTAGGATTCACTTCCATTTTTAGCAGACCTGTAACCCAGACAATCAGTCTTCAGCTTCCGCATTTGTAAATTCTCTCTTTCATAATGACCTATTTAATTTTAAACAAATAATTTTATTCTTCAACTCTCTGGTGTGTGAACTCTTGGGAAAAAAGGAGAGATGTGATGCTTACCTGTTAATAAGATTTCCTATCTATATACCAAATCCACAGCTAGCTTTTTAAAATTTTCAGAGCGCGTTGTCTCTTGTAGCTAAGGTTTTCGACTGCCCTTGTTAACAAAGGCTCCATTACAATTAGTACTGTCATAGGAAGAAGCAGAAGAATGTAACTTACATTCTTATAACTAATTGTGTCTGAGCATATGTAGAGCAGCATGCTCAGTCTTATGGAACTGACCAAGGTGCTTTCTGGGAAAAGACACTCTTTCTGTTACCTCTTGAAAAAGCAAAACACATGAACTCTTGAAAGCAAACACATGAAAACCCAAACTATAGATAAGCTGAGGTGGAAGTCAGTTAGATAGTCAGGCTACATTAAAGGTGCCCACACTGGGAAGATTTGTAATATTTCTGTTAGTGACTGAGAATACAAATCCTGCAAATCCTGTATATCTTACGAAGCTTGGCAACATGGTAAGGAGAATGAGGTTGGAGCATTTATGAAGACTTTGACTACTATGGCAGAAGAAATTCTTCAACCAAAACGTGTTGCAAATACAAACAGACTGAAAGGTCTGTGTTGACAAACAAGAAATTAGTGTAATTATTTAAAAAATGGAAGAGAGACTGAAAATGAGCAGAAGCAACAGCAATGTGGATACAGTGAGCTCCCAGTAGAGCATTACAGCAGGAGACTAATTACAGCGCTTCAATGTACATTCCAGGGGAGAGTGAGTAGCAGCAATGAGTAAAGTAGGTGAGTAGCAGGAATGCAATCCTGAAAGTAGTGCTAGGATTTCTTCCTCTTCTCCAGCCAGACGCATGAGTTAGAAGCACTTACTACCTCCTGCACAATGGCAGAAGTATCCTCTACATTTGTGTGAGTACACATAAAAATTGTTAAGAGAAGAGCTTAAAAGTGAGAAAACAGAACTGCTGCATGGGACAGACTAAATAGAAGAATGTGAAAATTATCTTCCTTTATCAAGCAAATCTGCAAAATTGTTCTCTCCAGCTGTTCCACTGGAAACAATATCCTTCTTTCCAGTGAGCTCTGCAGCAGCAGAACAAAGACTCAAACAGCTTTCTGTCCTCCTTCCAAGCAGTCCCCCCTTATAATGGCACACATTATGTGTTGTATTCATCCTACAAAATCATTTGGGAACAAAGTAAATGAACCACTTACAACCAGTGTCTGTTGTGTTCTGAATATTTCTTAGAAAAACAAGTTGTTAGATTTCAAAAGGGTTGGAGGGTGAAATTGTTTGTCATTAGACAAGCGGTTGTTGTTGGTCTTGGACTCACTGTGCACTTGTGGAGAGTGTAAGTTCAAAATGAATCAAATCAATATACGGACAAGTCTTCAGCAGCTTCAGTTTACAGGCACAAATTCTAAGTTCCTTTTTATTTCTCAGTGCATCACTACTCTCTGTTTACTGAAAGATTAACATTAACATTCTTGTTCTTTTCTATCACCTGTACTGCAAGAATCAATGCGCTACTTACAGAAATTATTCAGCAGGTATTAATGTTTCTTCTTAAAACTCAGTATCTGTTTGTTTTGTTATATATATATATATATATTTATATATATATATATATATATTTTTCCCCTGTTGTGAATTGAAATCCACTATGAAAGTGGTACTGCAGCGATCACAGTTAACTGAGTTCATAAAAGAAGATAGTGGGGGAGGGAGGGGGAAGCATTGAATTACAATAATATGAATGAGATGCTAAATGCAAAATTGGGTAAGATTTTGTGTATCTGGGTGAGGAAGTCAAACCAGCGTCATAGTAAGGCAGCTTGCCTCTATCATGTAAATGCACAATGTGTTAGAAAGAGAAGCAGGAGAAACATATAAGTAGTAGTTCTTCCAATATGAGTTAACGTCTTTCAGAGCTAACTGAAGTTGCAGTTCTTCAACTCGCATCAGCATAAAATAGGCAGTAAACAATATAATGTGTTGATTAAAATGAAGAGCATCCATTTCCATTTAGAGTAGGAGTCCAAAACACTTTCACTGCCAGTAAACAGTGTCACACATCAAATGAAGTAAAGAAAAAGATATTGAGGGAGTCTTCCGTACTAGAGATGCCCAATTTGAATGTGAGCACTTCAATTTTGTTCTTTTATATTGCTTATCTATTTATTTATTTGTTTGCTTGTTTGTTTGTTTATTTATTTTTCCAACTGAAAAGTGTTAATTACTTTCTACTCCTTAATGGGGATAGTAGTTGTGGAGGTAGTAGTATTAGTACCAGTGCCACTCTTTGTCTTTTGACTTTGTTTCCTAGGGCAGCATATATTTCTGGTATACCTACTCATAAAAAGGACCTGGTGTTAAAATCACTCACACAGACCTAAAGAAGCTATCTTAAACACCCATAAACAGGATCTCCTGATCTTTTGTTTACTCCCCAGCTAGGCACTCTACTTTGTGATATGTTTTTTTTCAGGGAGAAATGATATTTTTTATAAATAGACATTATGTTTAGTTGATACACTGTTCTGCATTAAGTGCAAGAGGTAAGCTAATCTATGCAAAATATGAATTATATAACGCATTTTTTCTCAGTATTTTCACAGAGATTTTGGTTAGAAGAGAATTCAATTCATTTTTTATTCTTATTTCTTCTCTGAAAGGAGAACAACAACACTTTTCACTGGTTTCTAGAACCATCTTACTATACAGAACAGCCTCCCTTACCAGGCTCAGCTTATGGCCTGTAATCCTTTTGCACAATTCAGATTTAAGCTACCATACCTAGATCAATGTGAGCACTTAATTCAAGATCTGCTTGCATCTGAGAGAATACATATCAATATTTAATAAATCTATCAGTTGTAAGCATATTGCTAGATGTAATAATACTACTACCTGCTTTTCGTTTAGGCTTAATATGGAGGATACAGAAGTAAAAGGAAAGAACAGAAAGCCGTAAAAAATCTCAAAGACACAAAAACCAATCAACTACCAGAAGCACTAACAAAACAGAAAAAAATAAGCCAGGAAAAATAAACATAGAATGGAAATCTTCAGTTTAGATAATTAAAATGCAGAAAATTCAGAAGCAGCTTACAGAATTTACAATTATTTGTTGACTAACTTTACATATAGAAAATACTATCAACTAAGAACCCATAAAATTAATGTTGGGATAATTTGATTTTTAGAGATAGTTGATGTAATAATAAATGAAATGGTTATATAAAGATCTAATGTTTTATTTGCCAAATCTAATAGTGACAAGCATATTGAAGATGTGAATGAGTCTGATTACCACAGAATCTATGTATTTCCAGCACAAGTTTCCCAGCTCAGGAAACTTATTCTGTACCTATAAGTCTACAGTAATAACAGTAATGGGAACGTATGCTTAATGCTCTTAGGTTTTCACAGGGATTAGACCTGATAGATGATTAATAATGCACTGAATATCTATGTAAAATATTTACTTTTCTAAAACAGCCTTATGCAGTAATCTATTTTTTTATCCAGTAATAGCACCCTCTAAGAATGTGAAACATATAGATCATGCAGGCTTTTAAGATCTAACATTTTTTTCCCAAACCAGAACTTCTATTAGAAATCTAAACACAGCTTCTAACTGCTCATTAACCTATTTAATTTCCTCAGCAAAAGGCAGAATGAATAAGAAAGAAAATAAAAAGTGTTAGTCAAAATGAAAATTTCTGGTCATTCATCTAAATGTTTCTAACTTTAAAACCTAGCTTGACCATTTAAATGCTAGCAGACTGGAGTCAAATTGTTTGTATAAAAGGTACCTCTGGCTTTTGCGACTGAAAATGAATGATGAAACAATTACTCTCCTAGACTACAAAACACTTATTTATAAATAAAACTCAAAGCATTGCACATTAGCATTAACAACTAAATAAGTAATTGCTACCAGCATGAAGTGTTGGAGATAAATTATTACCACACATTTCAGATGTTATAGAATTATTGTACTTCTAATATTAACAGCACTAAACCATCCCTGAAGAACTTATAATTCTGCATTAGACAGTTACAAGTCTGTGGGCAGATGCAACTTTGTCCCGTTCAAGAATCTGTTTATCCATAGAGCTTGAGATACAACTGCTGTTATCTGTTAGCTGGACCCTTAAGACAGGTGGCAGACATCTGCGTGTTAGAGATAAACCCTCTGGGATCAGCTGTCTGATGCAAACTGTGGCAAAAGCTGTATCTGAACTTTCCAGAATATCAAAGGCAGGAGAAAAGCTTCTGAAGAAGGAATACGCTTTTTACAGTAAAAGTGTGGATGATACTGTTTTTGTATTTCACAAAAATTAAGATGTCTTAGTATATCTACAACCTAATGGAATGAGTTGCTTGGTGTTGGCGATGAGAGATTAATTACAGCTGTGCTCCATACGTACGCCTAGTGAAGAATAATTACACAGTAAGTTAGAATAATATTGGTCTTTCTGTCCTGTGCCGATGAGGCAACTTTCTAAAAGTTTCCTCTCTCTGTTTTCCCTTCTTCTTGATTCTCTTAGGTCATCAATCTCAGGACCACGTAGTTGCTCATGTCATTTTAAACTGTAGACTTTCTAGCCTGAGCTGACGTTTGCTGGCTACTACTCATTTCAGCTACCTGTGCTACCACCTACAATATTCTTTACAAAGACAAACAGAATACCATCCTCCTTGATGGTACAGTCTACTAAAAGTACACAGATGTTGCCAACCAATATAATTTCTAGTCTAGCAGCAAGGAAATATAGGCACTGTCTCCTATAACATCATTCTAGGTAAACTTACGGAGTGTGAGCTAGATGAGTGGACAGTGAGGACTGAGAGAATGGAGAACTGGCTGACTGGCAGTGCTCAGAGGGCTGTGATCAGTGGTGCAGAGTCTAGTTGGAAGCCTGTAACTAGACAGGGGTCGGTGCTGGGTTTGGTCTTATTCAACATCTTTATCAGTGACCTGGATGAGGGGATAGAATGAACCCTCAGCAAGTTTGCTGATGATACAAGGCTGGGAGAAGTGGCTGACACATCAGAAGGCTGTGCTACAATTTAGGAGAACTTGTCAGGCTGGAGAGTAAGATGAAGAGGAACCTGATGAGGTTCAAATAGGGCAAGTATAGAGTCCTATACTGGGGAGGAACAACCATACACATCAATACAGGCTAGGAGCTGTCATGCTGGATATGAGTTCTGAGGAGTAAGACCTGATTGGACAACAGGTTAGCCATGAGCCAGCAGTGTGCCCTTGTAGCCAAGAAAGCCTTGTAGCCAAGAAAGTGGTATCCTGGGGTGCATAACAAAGAGCATGGCCAGCAGGTTGAGGGATGTTCTCCTACCTCTTTACTCTGCCCTGGTGAGGCAACATCTGGAGTACCATGCCCAGTTCTGGGCTTCTCAGTTCAAGAAAGACAGGGAACTTCTAGGGAAAATCCAACAGAGGGTCACAAAGATGATGAGGAGCCTCGAGCATCTCCCTTATGAGGAATGGCTAAGAGACCTGAAACTGTTCAGCCTGGAGAAGAGGATATTGAGACACAGTGCTTAGGATTATCAGTGCTTATCAGTGCTTAGAAATTTCTAATGGGTGGGAGTCAAGTGGATGGGGCGAGGCTCTTTTCAGCAGTGCCCAGTGACAAAATGAGGGGAAACAGGCAGAAACTGGAACACAAGGTGTTCCCTAAATACATGAGGAAGAACTTATTAACTTTGAGGGTGACAGAGCACTGGAACAGGCTGCCAAGAGAAGCCATGCAGTTTCTCCACAGGCATTCAAAACCTATCTGGATACTTTCCTATGCTTTAGTAAGGGATTTGACTAGATGATATTCAGAGGTCCCTTACAATCCCTGTGATTCTGTGAAATTTCATAGCTGTTACACTTCTTTGAGTATTAAACTGCACTGACAAATAAAGCATTCCAGAAAGCAGTAAGAAGCGAGTTTGGGAATACTCAGGTGCTAGAATACACATCATATCTGAGATGTAGATGAAGGTAGATCTGTATTATAAATACATGGATAAATATCTGTTAACAGCTGTTTTTGTTTTTCTAAGTAAAAGGAACATGTTTTCAGATTACCTGTTACATAATATAAAAGCTAATTACAGGGTATGTTAAGGAAAGCAAATTCAAGTCTTTATTGTTACTGTCTGCTTGTCTGAAGAAGTGATCAGTTATGGTCAATAATGATATTTTGGGAACTTCAAAGGAACATTTTGCACTGTGCTCAACAGTCTTGTTATTCTTGATTAATAAAGAAGTGACTTTGCCGAACTCTGCTGTGCTTTTTATTAATTACTATTATTTACTATTTGGCACAATATATAATAGGGAGAAAAGCACTTGCTTTGTTTAAATGAGTTCAGAATTGTATTATCTTGTGTGGTAAGAAAGAAAGCAGCGCACTGAAACTATGTAATTAACTTGTACCATGAATGATGTGGTAGAATACAAAGGCCAGTGCAGAGCTAATGCTGTAGATGCAAAATAATGTGTTCTCATGCACAGCATTCTGGAGGTGTACATTATTCTCACCATTTATTATGTTCCCTGAATCACGTTGTTTGGAAAATCATTTGAACCAAAACAAAAAAACAAAGCCTAAATTGTATGCCTTTGTGCAGAAAAGAAATCTCAGTAAAAATGCAAGTAAGTTTCCATCCCTTCTTCTGTGTGTAGCAATGCAAAGAACATTGTATGTCAAGGAGCATGGCATAGCAAATAACCCATTTGCAGCTTAACTGCCTGACAGTCCCAGGAGCAACTTTGGAGCCATCAACACAACTGCTCTGGCTGAGGTCCATTGGTTTGCTTTAGTCTAGTCACTTTGTATTAGCAATGTCACTCATTGTGTTACAGCAAGACAGACAAAGCATGATGTTTTGTGTCACGGGAAGGAGCTAAAAGAAAATGTTCCCTGAAAACAGTTGATTTTCTTTCTTCAAAAATCTCAAACCAAAATACTCTTCCCTTATACAATATTTTTTTTTTTCCTACTGAGGATTCCCACAGCAATTGTCAACTCTGTCGGAGAAGGAATCACTTCACTCATCCATTTAATGCAACCACCTCTGGAATGGAGAGTGATAAACAAGAGGCAGCAAGAGCATTGGTGTGGGAGGGGGAACTCTGGGACAAAAACATCAGGGCATGTCTCTGAAAAGCACTTCCTACAGAACACTTAAAAACAGAGAGAAATAGGTTGTTGGTTTTTTTTTTTTGTTTGTTTGTTTGTTTCCGACCCATTTGAAAAGACAAGCTCATTTTCTTCTTGGATCAAATTTCATCTTGGAATGAAAAGAGCTTATTGGATATACACAAAGCCAAATTATTTTAAAACTTATACCCCTCGAAATCTCAGAATTCCTTTCAAAACAGAAACACCCCACACAGTGATTGGAATGTTTATGGACGATATTTTAAAAACCTACACATTAAAATGTTGACAGTATAAATATAAGTTTAGTTTTCTAAAAATATTATTACCATCAGTGATACTCCGGCTATCTGTGACATCTGCATATGACTGACAAATATCTGACAATACAACCTAAAGAAGTTGTTCATCTTGTGAGAGGACAGATGATACAATTTCAGGTTTCTGGAATAACACTGAAAATCTTTGTTTAAATTATTGAAATGAGCCACTACAGTTATCACCAGAAGTTTGGAAGAATTATTACCCATATTTCTCAGAAGATCATTTTTTTTCTGTTTGGCTGAGGTCTTTTCCACCACTGTTCAGACACAGAGTGGAGTCAGCAAAACTAACTTTAAAGGAGGACTCTGAGTTCAATCAACACTTCCATTCTCATACCCCCTATCTTTAGCTGAACGCTTCTTCTTATTAGATGAAGTGTCTGCTGAAGTGTCTGCTTTGTATGTGAGCAGTGACTAAGAATAAAGTTACAAATTTTATAGTATTGTTCATTAAAGATAAGAGACTTCAAAAAACAGTCAGAAAATATTATTTAGACATTGACAGAAATCTATAAACTGTATGTGACCTAAGAGACCCACCCCAAAAAGAAAGAGAAAGGCTAGAACAGGATTTTCATTCATTGGCATACTCCCTGAAGCTATCAACCTACCCAAGATAAATAACAGTGACAACTGGAACAATTAAAAATGAGAAGCAGCTCATTTACTAAGATGCAAAATCTACAGAAAGAGAAAATAAAGGAATAGTTTTGTTTTCTCCTCTCATTCCTCTTATATAAAATTAGATTAAGGTTGCTGTGGCCTCATTTAAACCATTATGTTGAAGTGGAACAGAGACAACCCTGCACTGGTTTCTTCTTCCCAGTTCTTACCCAATGTCTCCTCTTTTTAATTTCTCAGAACAGAAGCTCTTGTCATAACACTGCTGTTACCTTGCAAATATAAATAAAATCCAGCCCCAAAAGGGTAAGATTGTGTCTATCCTGTCATATTAGGTTCATGCCACAGAAGACACTACCTTGATAGATACAGGCAGTTCTGTGCTAGACTTCAACAAACATTACGACTTTCACACTGAACCTTTATCAAAATACTACCTTAGGAAAACAACAACAACAACAAAATTCTGGATTTTGTTTTTATTTGCAATTTGCTGCAGAATGTAGAGGAGAAGAAAATGAGAGAAATTCTGACAAGCTCCACGATAGTCATCCTTATTTAACAGTAAATCCCCACTTGCTAGATGCAGAAGCTAAGTGTTTAGGGATCATGTTTTCTCAGTCTTTCCATCTGAAATAATCAGGATCTGATAAGCTTTGTAGTCAAGAGCCAAGAAATTGTGTCTGATGGCTTAAAAGAGGTCTCTCATATGTTCTAGAAGACACAGAAACAATCCCAGGTCCTTCCAACATAACAGCAAGGCCACAGAGAAGGCTCATCAGAGACTTCCTAGTGAAGATAACACAAAGGAGCTGCCTCTGAAACCATCTTTTGAAACAGGTAGCACCGGAAGGTCTCCTTTTTTATTTCTTTTTTTTTTTTTTTTTTTTTTTTTTCTGTCATACCTTTTCGCTAGTCAATACAACTTTTTTGCTAGTATTCTAATGATCATGTCTTGTTTGGTCTAATGCTTTTGTGATCAAAGCAATGAATCCTGTTGGACTTCTGTGGTATCAAAGTAGATGTGGGACAAATTGATAGCCAGACTGTTCTTGGCATTTATGCAAGCTGGAGAACAGGAAAACCTGCTGAGAGTGGAATTAAATAAAAATTCCAGCATCCACAATCTGCATAGTTGTCTTCCACACATGGGGATGTTATTTTTCTAGACTTTACCTAGTGATACTTTCAGAACTCATTTCTCACCACTATTCCAATTCTCACTGTTACTTTGGTGGCTTTTCAGCTGAAGACTAATAAATTCATGTGTCACAAAGTGAGTGTCCCTTCTATACCCCAACCTATCACATAAAGTCTTCTGAAACAAAGTTATTAGGGAAGGGAGACAGAGACGCGAGGAATCTTTCATAGTTGGCTATGTAATTGTTGCCTGCTGTACTCCTTCTTTGAATAGGATTTAACAGGAATAATGATTTGTTGCTCTATCAACTATACAGTCCATTTGTTCTCATTTAATACTTTACACTAATAATACTTTGTCCCATTCCAGTCCCTGCAGACTGTAATTAAAAACGTTATTTTATTTTGACTACTTGTGTTTTTAGAACTTTTTTTTTTATGTTCCTGTCTTTTTAGAAAAGGTGTGTAAACCTGTTGAAAAAAGCTTGACTTTTATTTTCCCTATATTAATTCAAGTCATTTGTGGTTACCAAGGCATGAGTGCAGGATGAGAAAACACTGGCTAAGGGCCAGGCTTCACACAGCTGCTTGCACATTTCCCCTCCTTCACAGAACAGGGAGTTCTTTCCCTCCCTCCCTCCCTCCCTCCCTCCCTTCCTTCCTTCCCCCCTTCCTTCCTTCCTCCATCCCTTCTTCCCTCCCTCCCTCCCTCCCTCCCTCCCTCCTTCCCTTCTTCCCTTCCTTCCTCCCTTCCTCCCTTCCTCCCTTCCTTCTTTCCTCCCTTCCTCCCTTCCTTCTCTGCTTGACTTCCTGTCACTTCATACCTTACAACAGTCTTCAGTATACACAAATACTACAATTGGATCTCTCTTCTTTTAAAGTTTCTTTTATGTAAGGTTGGAACCCTTTGATCCACATTTACCCTCCTCTAGGGTAAATAAACCCATTTACCTCAGTCTGTCTTCGTGAGCTATGTGCTGTACACCCTGGATCAATTTAGTGGCCCTCCACTGTACTCTTACAAATCTCATTAGGTATGGCTTGCCAAGAAATTCTAATTTATTCACTAGCAAATTTATGCCTTAAAAAAAGATTCTTGCTCAAAACAAACAAATCCCAGAGCTAGAGAATCTGTTTTAAGATCTCTTTCAAAACGCAACTGAGCTGGACAACTCTAAACTCTGACTTTTGCATAAGATCCTTATGTATATCTAATCTAATTTTTCATCATAAATGTACCTATACAGACAGATAATAGGTATTTAGAATGCAAAATATGAATGACAAGGAAAAATCTATACAAACGTACAATCATTTTATAATTTCCTCTAAAGAAATGCAGAGGAGGACCTGACAAAACAGATGATGCAATATGGATCACATATGACCTAGCTAAATCATTTCCATCCAGATTGTAGTCTGGCAAATCATGATTATCCAAGTTAACACTACATATCCACATTGTTCCACTAGTTAATAGACTGAAATGCATGAGAATGAGTCAACATGTGAATACAGGCTGAGATACCCAAAGTTTAGTTGAGTGGGATTAATTCCTCTTTTAATAATATAAAATAACATTATTTTATCTAAGAAATAGAATAATTCATGAGTAAAAATGCACTGGAAGAAAAGTAAGGCCAAAATAATATTTTACATATTATCTACATATTTTGATTTCCTGTATTACTGAAGGAGATTGTCTCCTGCACATATAAATTTATACACAGGTATAAAAAAATACATTTATTAAAAAAATATTGACAACTTTACAAAATACTTTGGAAGGAATGTAATATGTAATGATCTAAAATTTTCATGTGACTTATGAGTAATGAATCTCAGCATTTATGCATTATTTATACATGGGAATGTAGCTTTGCCATGATTTTGAGCTATATGCATGCAGACATGCACAGACACTGGCATGCACACACATAAAGACAGACTCCACCAAAGCACCAAATAAATCGCCTTATCTCTCTCCCTTTTTGGATTTCAATGTCAGCAAGTAGAAAGTCAATTATTACTGTGCAAATTTCCCTAAATTACACCTTCAGCCATATTTTATGACAAAGCTGACAGTGTTATTACTGAGTAGAAAAGAACACCCTGTTGAACAGTATTTTCCTGCTTTCAGTGTGAAACAAAGACAAAAGGAAGAAAAAAATAGAGCTTTTTTTGTATATCTCTTTGTGTGATGTGCTTTTTATGCAAATATCTTAGTACCATTAAATGCCTTGAGATTATTTGTAAAAGAAAAGTGTTACTTTGAGATTAAGACATAAAGTACTAAGTGCATTTTTAGGAACGGAGAAGACTTTTCTGTAAAGAAGTTAATGTTCCAAAGAAAGCTTTGTTTATTCGAAAGGCTTTATGGCTATGCTGTTTTCTTCACTTAGCACCTTAATTCTCTCAAACCATACGGCTGTCCAGATGTTTAAAATAAAAAGCCCATTTGGGTATTATCAGAGATTACTGAGAAAAGATATACAGACATGATGTTTAGCTATGCAAAATAAATTCTCA
Organism: Lagopus leucura; assembly: GCF_019238085.1. NCBI lineage: Eukaryota > Metazoa > Chordata > Aves > Galliformes > Phasianidae > Lagopus > Lagopus leucura. Next base: position 85,800,805 of record NW_024962263.1, on the reverse strand, counting down.
GAGCATATAGTACCCAATAAATGTCACATCCAAGATCTAATGAAACTGAATCCATAAATCATAAAAACTAGACAAAGGTCTCATTATACTATTTACCTCTAGCCAGATGCCACCAAAAAATATTAAATAGCTGTCTGAACTTTGTTCTTTTTTTTTGTTAACTCACTGAAGTATTATTAGGAAATGTATTCTGCAGGGCTGAGTATGTTTCTGCCCAACTCATGTGCACTTTTTGGATCTTCTTGTTGCGTGTAATGATTTGAGAATAGGTCTGGCTAACATCTAAAATACATGTATTCTCCTTATTGCCTGAATCTTCAATCTCCTCTCCTCCAGAGTTGCCTAATATGCTCACCAAGCGATTATTGTTTTGCTTTAGCTAGCTTGGCCCACTTGCCGAGTTTCATTTGCTGTCACACAGTCACAAATTACAGCATTTACTGCAGACTACCTCCATTCAAAAGTATCAGTTTTTGCTTGCTGAACTGGAGAGCATGATGATGAATCAATGCGTGTTTGTACTAATCCATTGCAAGTTGATTCTCCAAAGACTGCAGCACAGTAGCTGTCTGTAGCATTTCCTTTCCATTTTAATTTGCTGGTGCTGTTTCCTAGTATTTGTTTGATATCCCAGGCTTTATTTAAGTCACAGCAGTTTTCTCTCACTTTTCTTCCTTGGCTTGTGACAGATTATAAAAAAATAAGGGGGAAAAAAAGAGGAAAACAGAGGGGCAAGTGATTTCTGCTTGTTACCTTCTTTTTACTTTCATAAACAAATCTTCAAAGCTGTCCAGATTTTTTGCAGATGTAAATCATTCTAGCTACACTGTGCATGCTATTTTATGCAGGCTGTAATACAATACTTCTAAAATACCAGTGATGTAGCTGTTGTCTAGATTTTTTCTTTCAGCTATAGACTCACTTCACGTAGCGGAGTCAATTGCACCATGTTATCTATATTTACTGGAAAATTGCATCTTCTGCTTCAAATCCTTTGTAAAATATTTAATTCTAAATGTATGAGATTTCTGCATTCAAGTGGGCAGTGAAACTTCTATGTGGGAATTGTTTAGCGAGTGTTTGATGAAAAGTTTGGTTGACAAATATTGATTGAATGGCTTGGCATTTATCTTTTCCTTTGTATTCTTCATCAGTGATTCAGAATCACTGATGATGATCAGTGTGGATTGGAAATCAAGTCCCTGCTACTGTAGCTGCTGTGTCTGCACAGAATCAGAGTCAAAACTACTGCATTGTTCATTTTTGGGTTGTCACAATGAGTAATGCTGCATAACTACTATTGCTGTATTTTTCAGATTTCCTATGTATCGTCTGTTCAGATTACTAAAACCATGATACTACTTTTTCTCCTCAGTTTGATTTGCATTGAAGGACAACTCCTAAAATACTTACTAGAATTCCTAGAATTCCTAGAAAATATCTACTTCTCTTCTTCCCATAATTCTCAGAAAATCTAAGCTGGTATTCTTAGAGGATATAAATGGAATGGAACTAACATCTCACAAGTAAATGTGCTTGATAAAGTCTTGTAGGCTTAGGCTTTTAAGTAACAAGGTCACCAGTTCATTGTGCTAGCATGGAAAATTAACAAGTTCTCTGTACTGTCATAAATAACATCGGACTTAGTGTTTGGTTTACAGTCCCTGAAGTGTGCCTTAGAAATATGAGGGCTGTAAGAAAGGACAATCTTTCTACTGGTGGGTTAGTTTGTTGAGCTTTCTGTGTGGAGTTATGGTATTCTATTCTACTGAAGTGTTTATGTGGACTTCTAAAGAAATACCTTGCCACGTTGAGGATGCCAAGAATTGTAATTATTCTTTTTAATTTATACCAATCATTAAAATGTGTTGTCACTGATATTCTGCTTAAGAGGAATAGGGAGTAGATAGCCAGCTCGTTCTGCTTCATCAGGATCTTACCTGGAGGGGCGTGACCTGTTAAGCGTTCCCACAGAAAACTTCATGCAAGGCAAAAATTTGGGGTATCATTTATTTCTTCCTTTTTCCCTGACTTATTTTTCTGTAATGATGAAGTTTGGGCACTCTCCCATGATTTTGGAGATGCAGATATAGACCCACCTCCACTTGTAGATGTTGAGTCTCTCATTTTATGAGTAAGCTGTTTCAATCGTCTCGATGTAGAACAGAATGGGGGAAGGAGGGAATTTGTGCATATTGTTATTCTTTACTCCCTCCTGAGGAAAGTATTCTATTAGATAGCTAAATAATTTGAGATTCATGAAACCAAGCAGAGCATAAGTGAGAGCAAAAGTCTGTAGCCTAGTGATTAGGACCCCCTGGAGACGTAATTTCCTCCTACAACAAAACGATTGCATGTGAAAACTGTTAAGGGATAAGATACAGAATATTTACTGATTTTTCACTCGCATCCAAAGTGTCCAAGTATGATCTCTTTTCACAACAATGATCTTTTGAATAAGCAGAGCCATGTATACAAATGATTTAACAGAAATGGGGCATAACCTAATATTTTGCAGTGATATACTCTTGCAGTTGTTTAAAATACTCACACTACTTTTTTTGTTTCTTTGGTATCAAAGAAATTGGTCCTGGTCTTTTTCTTAAGCCACAAATCTATTGCTGACCTCACCAAACACCTAAGAGTGATCAAGCAGATTCCCCAACCTCTTCAAGGTACTGGGTTACCATACCTATCAAAAACAGCAGCAGCTACAAAACCTCAGAAATGCAAGTTAAATGTCATTTTTTAAATTCTATAGAAGGCACCCTTAAGATAGTTTCTCAAAATTAACATTCACTGTGAAATTTGATATTTCCCTTTCCAAGTAGCTAGCAGAGGCAGCTGAGAGACGCAAAAGCCTACACAGCAGTTTTTGCACTGTGCTTTGAGATCTCCTGGAAACTTCTGGGGTTGTCATTGGACAACCTGCATGTGGAAAAGTATAGCTTTGGGAAACCCTGACTTCCAGCAAACTCTAGAAGCTTGGAATGAATTCTGACACCTATTATTTCCACTCCTCTCCCTCCCCAGCTGATCCATTAGGTAGGGCTGAATATCCTTCCAGCAACTGGGGAGAAGCTTATATAGCTTCTGTCTTAAAACCACAGCTCCCAGATGCAGAATTTAATGCAGGAGGGATGCAGACAGGGACTAACTCTCCTGCTGTCACTTTGTGAGCTCAGAAGCAATGGTGATGTACAAAGGACATGGCTCCTGGCATTCACAGTAATGGCTACCCTAGCACATCAGAGAATTTAACTGAAATCTCAATGAAGGATGAAGATTTCTGTGGGAGAAGTCAAATACTAGCACAGGTTGCCCAGAGAGGTTGTGGAGTCTCCATCCTTGAAGTTCTTCAAAACGAGCCCTGATCAACCTGTAGACAACTCCCAACTTCAACTGTTTTTGCTCAGGAAGTATAGGGAATATTTCTAATTAATAACTAAGATGAATTAGATGATTTCCATTGCCTCTGTTCATGGAGCTTACGACTGATTTTGAATCTAAGTATCTTTTCTATCCATATTAAAATGAAACATTTATAAATCTCCCTGGAATTACACTTTCTATTCCAGTCATGCCCATGGCCCTTCTTAGGACCTTTGAACTAGTGCTTCTTAAGTATACTTATTTTTGATTCAGTGTGTAGAGTTAATCAATCATCTTTCATTGGCCTTGGTGCCCATGGAGACCTTTGCATGAGTGATTCACTCTTCAAATCTCCCTGTTCAAAGCAGAGCTGTCTACTGAACTGTATCACTGTTAGCCTTCCAATTTTTTTTCATAGTTTTAGCTAACAAAAAACACTGCAATATCTATTTTTTTATTATTATTAAATGTGATACATCTTTCCAGTTTCTTTGTCTTCTAAAACCCCTGAGTTTTAAAGACTCCACACCTCCTCCAGAAAAGTTAGTGGTGAAAACAATCTAATACTTGGCTGGATGTTAAACTGAATGACTTCCAAAGATCCTTTCAAATCAGTGTTTCTTTCACTCTGTGAAACCTATTCTACTACTTCTATAAATTTTATCTTGAAGTCTAACATCAGTTTTTCATTCTAAAATTTAGATTGATATTTCTTATGCTGCCCTTCATGGACATTTATTTACTGAAAAAGTAGCTGAATTCTGTTGCCAGGTATGCTCCCAGTCTTCTCCTCTTTTAGCTGAACACTTGTACCTTTTCAGTCTTTCCTAAAATATCATGCTTTCGGGTATGTGATCACTTTCATTCCTGTCCTCTGGCTTTTGTCCATATATTTCTTGGATATGTTGTTCCAGAGGAGACCTCCCAGTGCTGAATAAATTGGAAGGACAATAGCATATGGTTTTGAAGGTTATAGTACTGTTTTTTATATTCAAGACAGAGGAAAGAGTTGAAAAATGATGGCAGTTTTGACTGTTTTACTTGTCACCCACTATAACGTCTAAATCCTTTTCTGTATAATGACTGCCAAAGCAGCTGGTCCCCATTCTGAAGTTTTATAACTGATTATGCTTACGAGGTGTTATACTTTGCATCAGTCCCCAGTGAATTTCATCTTATTTTTTTTCCAACTATCTCACTTGTGTGTTTGCATCATTTCAAATTCCAGTCTTGTTCTTGAGATTCCTGAAGCTTGTTGTCACCTGCAGATTTAATAAGTACCTTTTCCATCCCATCACTTGGGTCATTAAGAAAAGTATTGAGTAGTTGCAAAATGAGGACAATCCCCTAGTGGATACTGCTCAATGGTCCCCCTGTTTTGAATTCCCCCTGTGAATGACTGGTATCTAATTCCCAAAAACAACTTTCTAATTGTCTTTTCGGATAGTGGTTTTTTTCCTCTAGTCCAGATTTCTCAGGTTTACTCAGGAAAATAACTTCTAAGACTGTGTCAGGAGTCTTTCCAAAGTCAAAATGTGATGTTTACAGCTTCTACTCAGTCTATAAACTATTTTAAAGGAAAAAAAAAAGTTGGTTTGACATGCTTTGTTCATGACAAATTGAAACTAGCTGTTACTCCTTCTTATTTCCTAGGTACTCACAAAGAACTCATTAGATTTTGTAGATCTTTTTCAGTGCAAAAATCACAGTCACAAACCATTGCTCATAATTTCATATACTCCTTATCCAAAGCAATGTTATCTTTTGTAAAAAGACATTTCAGTAAAATTTATCTTAAAATTGTGTTACAATAAAAGTTATCACCATGCTAACAAAACTTCAGTGCTTTGTAGTGAGAGAGTGCTTTTCAGCATAGCTAGATTTATGCACAGAGATGCAAAGCATCTTAGTTATCTATGCATAGTATCTTAAAATAGTGTGCTCTGCAAAAATGAAAATATCTTTAAGTCTGCAAGTCCATCCATTTGATAAAAGAAAGGGGAATTGTACCTCAGTCATATATATGATAGAAGAAAAAACTTTATGGTTGTTTCAACTCCTAGTTATTCTGATTGTGAGGATGGGATCGTATGAAGGAAATGGGTATTCTTATTTTATGCAGATAGTTTCTGTATCTAAGTTTGTATGCTAAGCTTTTAATATTGCCTGTAGAGAAAGTAAGCTCTGAGTCACCCCTGAGAGGTTTTTCACTTAGGATTAAAAGTAGAAGTCTACAGTCAGGCTGTGCAATTAACCTCTATTGTTCCTTTCTCTTTTCTTCCATTGTCCACCAGTCTCATTCCTCCCTGTCCTCAGCCGAGTGTCCATCAACTTGATTTTTCCATACCTCTCAAATTAAAAGGCTTAGGTCTTGGCGTTAATTTTTATAATGTGTACAAAATCAAATAGATTACAATCGAAATCCTAAATCCCTAACTGCAATTCCCTTCGCTTTATTGTTACTATCGCATGTAGGATGAAGCTTAATAGTGTGTTCAAGTTGTTTTTTTTTTAAACAGATATATGCAGGGTTTTGCTTCTGCAGGGAAATCAGAAGCTGGCAGTGCTTACTACACTGCAGTTATAGGTTCAACTGGAGGCATGACATCAAGTTTATAAACATTTCCAAGCCTTACTAACAACTGTTCTTTGCTGCTGTACATGTAACACTCTGCAGTGAAGCTCTTTAGGGGATCCTCATGGAATGATCATTAGTGTTTTCTAATTGCTCCATGCAGAGGGAAATAACTGTACATGGCAGGACTCCACCATTGCTTTAGCCTGTTTAACTCATGAGCCCTGAAGTTGTAAGTGTCAAACCACAGAGAACGATCTAATGAGAGAAAGATTAGTGTAACAACCCTCTAACGTGTTATCAGGAAGGTCTATGCTATTGCACTAGGCTGCCTTGTTCCAGACTAATTTCTGTATGTCTCCACTAAACATCTGTTGTTTCCTGTCTTGATCTCCTTGCTCCTTCATGCTAGGTTCTGCAACAGCGCAACCTGCTCATGATGGCCATGTATGTTTTGCCACTTATTTCTCTTTAGGGATTTGTCTCTGAATATGCTACATGTATGCTTTAGGAATGGAAATTAGAGAATCGTAGAGTCACAGAATATCCCAATTGGAAGAGATTCACAAAGATTACTGAGTCCAACTTCTGGTTCCACACAGGACCACCTAAAATCCAAACCCCATGTCTGAGAGTGTTGTCTAAGTCCTTGTTGAACTCCTGCAGCTAGGGGCCATGACCAGTGCCCTGGGAAACCTGTTCCATGCCCACAGCCTTCTGGTGCAGAACTTTTTCCTAAAACCTAACCTGACTCTGCCTGATTGCCTTTTAAATATTCAATGCAAAAAAAAAACCAAAAATGAATGTTGGAGAAGGAGAGATATGGGATGGGAATTCAAAGGAAAAATGGAGTGCTGCTCCTGCCTCACTCTCACAACTAAAGAAAGCTGAAGTAGTACAAGAAAAAACAGAAGAGGAAAAAATTAGAATTCTTTTCAGAATCCTTTTATTTTTATCCTCAGAACAAGAATTTTTTTTATTGAACTATACATACCTAAATAGTTAAGAATAATGAAATCTTTATGCCAAATTCTAAGAAATGCTAAACGAAAAAAAAAAAAAAAAAAGAAAGAAAAAGTAGATAAGATTGTTTAAGTGACTCATATAATGAAAAATGATTAAAATAATTACGATGAAAATCATAGTTGGGAACAAATCCCTTTATTGAGGTCTGACTCCAAAGAGATGCAAATTACATTATCTTCACAAGCAACACCAGAAGTCCTGTACATCTAAGAAAAGCTGAAATCTGAAACTAGAGTTTTACATAAAAAGCTGCCATTTCCTCTGCTGGTGTGGCAGTGTACCTGGTCACAGGTATTTGTTGGTATGGTGCGTCCATATATACGTAGAATAGAATGAAGGAGCAGGACTTACAGTGGTTGTCTTCTGGAGCAGAGTATTGGGATAGAGCATGGTACAGTTGGGATCACTGTGACAAGTTGACCTCTATCAGACATTTTAAATAATAGTATGGCATAAGGCTTCTGCAAGGAAACGTGTCACAAGACACATCTTCACTTCTGCAGAAGCTGACATTACTCAGAGCATCACAGATGCATAAACTGAAGGAATAACTGTGGAAGAAAATAAGATAGGAGGCAAAAATGCATATATATTTTGAAACTGTTACTTAGAAGAAGACGGTACTGGGCATTCTGAAACAGGCTATAGCTAACTGGATTCCTAATTTCGACACATGTTCAGAAGCAGGATTTGTCCCTTCTTCCACAAACTCCTTAATTCATTGCATGACAATACTGAAACTCATTCAGCTGAATCAGAGAAGAGCTGATTCCTGATCCTATCATATTAAAAACAAGGAAGATCAATAAAAAAGCTATGCAAAAAATTAAAGTGCTAATTAGTTCTTTCAATGTATATAACATTTCTGTAGCAGGATCTGATGTATTATAATGAAATCTAACAGCAGCTAATGTAGCTGAACAGCAGAGAAATGATGCAATTTGCCACAATGATCATTCCATATTTTCAAAGTAGGTAAATTTGTTTGTTGATTTTTGTTTCATAGTTTTTTCTTTTTTTAATGAGATATGGTTTTTTTTTGTGTTTGTTTGTTTCTTGTTATGAGTAAGAGGAGAAATAATGCGAAGAGAGGAAGGCAAAGAAAAAGGAAATAAAATGAAATAAAATGAAATATCCTGTTCTTCTGATTGTCCTTCCCATTAAAATATAGTGAAAAAACAACTCAGAACTTTCTTTTTCCCAGTTTGCAATTTTAATCCCTCCAAATGGTTTCTATTAATTTACACAGACTACTGACAATGACCATAAATCAAACATTTTATTTCATTTCAATTAATTTTTCTTCTGTTCTAAAATAAGAATATCCAAAATAATGCATTCATAGTTCTTACTGAAAAAAAATGTATCAGATTTTAGAGAAAAATAAATAAAATTTTTATTTCTTTATTCAGATGGGGGTAATGCAGGTCTTAAATTTAAGTTCATTGATTTTGGCCTCAAGCTCTTAATGAAAAATCACAATTTTAGGTAAAGTTTGTAAATAAATTTTCCTCCATCTTCCAATAGTAGACCTAAACTCATAAATTTAACTTAGTTAAAAAATAGGGTCTTCCACGAAAAATGATATGAGTAACAGATACATTTTAAATGTATTTGATATTTCACAAAAATGTGGAAGTGTCCAAACAATAATAGGCTTTTTTGATGATCACTGCACCAGCTTTTAAACTGTTCAGCATTTCTTAGTTACTTTCAAGGAAATTAATATTGTGTCCGCTGACATCTATTTCTGTAATAGCGAGATACCAATACTTTCTGCTTCTTGAATATTTATGAAAGGACTGTGGAAATTTGTGTGAGAATACTTCTTTGTTTTTTTGTCTCAAAGCTTGCTTCCTGAGATATTTCTTGTGATAAGACTCTGATTGATTTGTTGAGGAGGCAAGTGATGGGTGCTACTGTGTGACAATCGACATCACTTTGGGAACATTTGAAAGCCCCTTCCTCCAGAGCTGCTTGTCTCCGGAAGAGAGTGCTCAGGAGTGTTTACTGGCGGGAGATCTGGCCTGTGACTAAACAGCTCCAGCTAGGTATGGGAAAATTGGGGAATGATACCATCATGTCTTGTGAAAAACAGAATGCAGGTGGGCATCCCTACTCTTATCTGCTGGCAAGGCCTGGAAGGTGGGAATAAAGGAGTTTTTGCTGAGATCCCAGAGCCAGAAGCTGCCACTCCAAGGAGAGCTGACTCAACCACTTTGGATTTGAGCTGTCACTCCAAAGACAGCTGACTCGACCACTTTGAAAGCCCTGAAAAGGTGCCATCATCGCCATGGTCACCATTGCCTTTGCCATTGTCACTGTCAGCAGAACAACAGTGCCCGACAACCCACCACTGCTGAAGATCAATGGCTGAACTATGAGCCACGCTGGATCCATGGTGGTGACTATCTTCCTCTTGCTTATCGCCCCCTTCCCTTCCCTTCCCTTCCCTTCCCTTCCCTTCCCTTCCCTTCCCTTCCCTTCCCTTCCCTTCCCTTCCCTTCCCTTCCCTTCCCTTCCCTTCCCTTCCCTTCCCTTCCCTTCCCCATTACTCTAATTCATAATAGCATCCGTCATCCCCTTTCCCATTTCCCCGATTAAGATTTGTAATAAACTGGTTGGAGCAACATTTGAACCGTTGTTTCTTAATCTCACGCCAGGTATTCAGATATTAAAAGAACCTCCTCTCCCTCCTATAAATTGGAGCGAGACAATTTGTGACTTTTGAAGAAAGTTTGGCTAAAAGACAAATAAAATGTCCTATACATAATATGGCAAAAAATATTTTGCAGTCTAAAATCTGAAAAACAGAAGTTTCGTAATGAGGCATCTTATCATTGCATACTTAACATTTTGCAGAGTTTCATTTCAAGTTTAACTGCTATCTACTAGCAAAATTTGAAGTTAAAAATCAGACTGGAATGAAGAACATTTAATTTCTAAAGTACATTTCAAGCATTCTAAAATTGTTTAGTTGAAATAGGAGGAATTAATTTTAAATGACCTTTCATATGAAGTGTTTTACTTATCATACTAGCAGTTTATAATTAAAAATGTCTTGTGAAAGATAAATGAGTGCTTCTACTTATGGCCTTAATTCAACTAGATATGTTAAACACTTAGATATCTTAAATATTTAAGCTGCTGAATAGTATGGTTCATGCCATTTTCAAACATTCAAAAATATTTTCTTATTTACTTTCAGAATTAAGACTTTTACTAATATTTGTGAAGTGGTAAAATCTCTCATAGTAAGATCTGGTAGGTACATTGACAGTAGATGGCTTTGATGGCCCTTCTATTAGAAAGCCCAATCCTAAATCCAATGAAAAATCAATAATGTGCTGTGATTGTGCCCATGGAAAAAAAGAGTGTAAATTTCAAGCTATTGAAGTGCCTCCTATACTGATGATGATACTCTGCTCTACCTAAATACCTCTTTCTAATAATCATAGCCATTCCAAAGAAGTCTTACCACTTACATACAGAGATTTCATCTAGAATACAATATCATCAGCGGACCGTGAAGTAAATGTGTAGATACAACATAGAGCTTTCCACTTAACAGCTTATCTTGTATCAGAATTAAGTCTTCAGCTGTTTCCTTTAATGTTTTCATCAATAACTAAAATGCAGGACTTGCAGGCATACTAAATGAGTTTGCAGACCCCACTAAATTGGGAAGAACTGTTGACTCACTTGAGGGTAAAGAGGCTTTACAGAGAGATATTGGCAAATTAGAGGGCTAGGCAGTCACTAACTGCATGAAATGTAACAAGAGGAAGTTCTGGATTCAGCACCTGGACTAGAGCAACCCTGAATATATATACTGGCTGGTGGATGAGAAGCTGGAGAGCAACCCCATGGACAGGGATCTGGGAGTCCTGGTGAATATGAGTCTCAGCTATACTCAGCATACTCAGCACAGTATGCCCTGTAAGCCACAAGGGCCAACTGTACCCCAGTGTGCATCAGGGCCAGCACTGCCACCAGGTGAGGGGAGCGATTGTCCCCTCTGATCTGCATTGTGCAGCCTCACCTCCAGCACTGGAGGCAGGCTTGGGTGCCATCATACGAGAACACAAAACTATTAGAGAGTATCCGAAGGAGGTCCACAAAGATGGGGAAGGGTCAGGAGGGGAAGATATATAAGGAGCAGCTGAGGTGCCTGGGTTTGCTCAGCCCAGAGCAGAGAAGCTGAGGGAGGGCCTGATGGTGGCTGCAGCTCCTCACAGGGAGCGGAGGGCAGCGCTGAGCTCTGCTCTGTGTGACAGCGACAGGGCTGAGGGAACGGCATGGAGCTGCGTCAGGGGGAGGGCAGGTGGGGGTTAGGGAAAGGGTCTGCACCAGAGGGCATGGAAGAGGCTTCCCAGGACAGTGGCCACAGTCCTGAGCTGTTGAAGTTCAAAGGGGCATTTAGACAATGCTCTCAAAGGGTTTGATTTTTAGTGGTCCTGTGTGGAGCTAGGAATGGACTTGATGATCCTTGTGTGTTCCTTTCAACTCTGGATATTTTGTGATTCTCTAATTCTATGATCCAGAGACATGCTTTTATTTCCTGCTGAGCAGTCTTCATCATATCCCAGCTTGACACTCTGGTTCATCAGCTGTAGATAAGGGAAAAAAAAAAAAGAAAGGTAAGATCTTGCAGAGAGCTGCTAAAATAGAGATATTAGGATTGTATCCTTCTCTATTAGCAATATTGATAATGCCTCCATTATGGAGTTCACTTATTACAGAACAGATAGAATTTTTCACATCTACTGATGTAGCATAAAGAGCAGTGAATAAGTCTTCAGCATAACCTGCCAGACATTACAGTGGCAGTCTGTGATATGTTAAGAAGTTAATGTGACTTTAATGTCATAATTGTAGTAATAAATGTTCTAGCCATTCATTTCAGTAGTCATTTAATAAAACTATGGCTTTTGTTCTTTGGGTTCCATTAGTTTCAAAGCACAACTGATCTTTAAGAAGGGCTGAGCACTTCTTTAATGGAATTTAAGAGCAAGAAACAATGGTCCATGCCTTCTCAAACATCAGAAATGGAGAAGGTAGAGCGAAGGATCCCTGCAGGTCAACTTGTATGTACACCAAAAGCTTCCTCTGCAGGGAAAGAAAGAGATTTCAGTGTATCCAGGATGCATCCTTTCCTCTTGGTCATCCTGTAACTACTGGAGGTCAGTTCAAAGACCATCCAGGTATGCAACAGCCAAGCCAATTATTGATGCAAATATCACATTGCCTTGTTCTGTATTCTTTCTTGTTGACTGAATAGCCTGGTGGACAATGTTTCTATTGAAGGATAATTTTTATCTCTAGCCAGCTCTAATCAATACATTCACCTTAATCTGCAAGATCATTGAGATGAATCCTTTCAAATAAAAAAGCTTTTGTGTGGCCCCTTACTAGGTACTGTAAGAACAGAGAACAACCTTCTCTATAAAGAACTCAAACTTATTTTGATAGACATTTAGAAAAGAAGTCAATAACATTATGCTTTCCTTTGAATGATGCCATACTCCTCTTGACCACTGCAGAAATGTTTATCCTTCAGCAAAGTTAGTAAATCAAAGGTGGATCAGTCCCACATCACTGCACAAAGTAAGTGACAGCAATCCCTGGTTTTCAGAAAGGGCTATATTGCATGAGAAAACGTCAGGGGACTGGAAGCCTTTGAAAGGCAAAAGAGTTCCATTTATTTGAACTTTAGTTTATCTGATAAAAATAGCTGTCAGATATATTCAGCTCCTCTTTCTTCTTTTCAGTGACTTTGAGACAGGTCTTATTGAGATAAGCCTAAGAAAGAGGAAAAAGGGCAGATAGTCAGCAGCATTGTATAAAGTGACAGGAAAAAAAGGGCTGAGGAGCTCAGCTGGAAGTCCGTAGTTAACGTTTTATATATTGTCCTATTCAGTTTAAGTGCTGGTCAAAGCAATTTCATGTTAATGACAATTCTGCTTTCAAGGCATTTACCTAAAACGAAAGCAATGCTGTTAATGAGTTCAGCACTTTTCCAGAGCAAGCTGTGCTTCACCACATAGAACCATGGTAGATAGAGGGGATTGAGCCCTGAATTCGAAGGCAAGAGGAGTCTTTCTCTGTAACTGATGAGAAATTCAGAGTCCTCCCAATATGTGCTGAATGACAGTGGAAAAAAATAACAGTTGAGAATAAATTAGTCTGTTCTGCTTTTCCTTAATAATGAGTGGAAATAAAGCAATATCTCCGAGTCTTGAAGAATAACATAAATTAAGACCTTTCTATTCCCTTTCAAGTCACTCAGCAGAAAACAGAAAAAGAAAAAAAAACGAATAAGAGAATATCCATTTGCATTTGAAACTCATAAATAAACAAAAAGAAAGAACTAGGAAAATAAACTTGGATCTGTCCTACCACTTGTTTGGAGGCATTTTTTCTCTTATATAGTATAGTTGTTGTGGGTCAAAGCTGTTGGCATAACAAACATATAAAAAACACATTATAGAGATTCTCAGATTGAAATCTATATGTTAAATTATAAGAACAGTCAATCTTTTCTTTTCTCAGTCTTGGTTTCAAAACTTCCTACTCCCCTGTGTACTGGATCTGGCTGAGATGTTGTTGAATTTCTGGCTGTTCTTTGAACTTGTAGCTATAGAGGAGCATTGATATCATACCAGTGTTTTGTCCATTGCTGAGCATTTTTGGCACAGCATCAAGATTCTCTCCAAAAATGCCTCTAGAGCTAGTTAGCTGAGGGTAGGCAAGAGGCAGAGAGGAGGAGACATCAGTAGGGCAGCAAATCTAGAACTGGATGATTATTCCACATCATATGATGTTACACTCAACAAAAAAAGCAGGAAAAAGAGACCACAAATAGGATGCTTTTGTCATGGAGACTGATCTCCCCAACAACCAATATGCATATGGAGCTCCTGCCTCCCAAGACCAATCTGAACTTGCCAATGTGAAGTAAATAATAATTACTTCTTTTTTTTTCTCTTTGCTTCTGCACATCCTTTGCTTGTTTTCCTTTCTCTCTCTCTCTCTCTCTCCCTCTCTCTTTTTTTTTTTTTTTTAATACCTTTAATTTAATTCTATTTATCTCAACCCACGAGTGTTTTTTCTTCAATCCTATTTCTCCCCTCCCATTTCCTCTGATGAGGCAGAGTGAAGGAGGAGCAGTCTTGGTGGAGGTGAGCTGCCAATCAGGGTGAAACCACCACACACTGCCAGGGTTAGAAGTACAACTTTCAATCTGATTGGGAAAAAAACTACACAATTTCAATAATGTTGACATAAACTGTCCTAGTTCCAGTACTCTTATTCTCAGTTATAAGAAGAGTTTTGAGATTTTCTGCCATTTCCTCCACACTTCCTCCACACTTATTTTTGGGCAATATTTTAATCTTCACTTCTTTATGGACTGCCACAAAACTACTCACCCACTAAAAACCCACTTAACCAAAAACCTTACATATTCTTAACTTAAATATTGGCCAACAGAAAAGTAGCAATGATAAAACAGTCCCAGATTAGGACAGAAGCGTATTTGGGAAACACAGTGACTTAGTTTAAACTGAATACCTGTGCAGAACATTTATAGTACGTGTAGTAAAGACAGACATGCTGGATTATGCATAGAGTCATAGAATCAAAGAATGCCCTGAGTTGAAAAGGACCTCAAAGATCATCTAGTTTCAACCCCCAATTATAGAATCACCAAGATTGGAAAAGGCCTCCAAGGTCATCCAGTACAACCATCCACCTATCACCAATATTTCCCACTGAAGCATGTCCCTCAGTACAACACATAAATATTTCTTAATCACCTCCAGGGTCAGTGACTCCATCACCTCCCTGGACAGCCCATTCCAGTGCCCGACCACTCTTTCAGAAAAGACATATTTCATAATGTCCAACCTGAATCTCACGTGGTGCAACTTGAGGCCATTCCCTCCATCCTATCTCCAGTTACACAGGAGAAGAGGCCAATCTCCATTTTACCACAACCTCCCTTCAGGTAGTTATAGAGCAATAAGATCTCCCCTGAGCCCCCTCTTCTCCAGACTAAATAATCCCAGCTCCCTCAGTCACTCCTCATAAGACTTCTGCAACAGACCCATCACAGCTTCACTGCCCTTCTCTGAACACGCTCCAGGGCTTCAATGTCTTTCTTGTAGTGAGGGGCTGAAAAGTGAACACAGAACTTGAGGTGCCGCCACACCAGTGCTAAGTACAGAGAAAGATCACTTCCCTGCTCCTGCTGGCAACACTATTTCTGATACAAGCCAGGATACTGTTGGCCTTCTTGGCCACCTGGGCACACTGATGGCTCATGTTCAGCTGAGCAATGACCAGTACCAATGCCAAGTCTGTCTCCTCTAAACAGTCTTTCAGCCACTCTGCTCCGAGCCCATTGCACTGCCTAGGGTTGTTGTGTCCAAAGCACAGGACCCAGCACAGATGCGTTTGTGGTGAAATTGATAGATTTAATGCAGGAGTATTTAAGTTGCTTTACTCCTCAGCTTGTCTGTGAAATCTAATGATGGCTCAAGAAACAAAGCTTTTGTAAAACTGGAGAATATTAAAAAGCACTGTACAAAACGTGACTTTTTTGTCCTACATTTTCATTTCCAAGGAAACAGATATAAGGTCAGTTGGCAACCTGGAATAAGTCTGCATGTTTTGTTTTAAAGGAGCTTATTGTTCATAAAATCTTATGAATATGTTTCTCCTCAGATGCGTGGAACTAAATTTCATGTGATGTAAGCTTAGCCATGACACATGAAAGTCTCAGAAGACTTCTGTTTGCATTATTTCATTATAAGTGCATACAAAAACACTAGCATGACACACAACATGTGTGAATGGCCCATTGACATTTTCTGTTAATTAAAACTGCAGTTCACACAAATTCTAATACAATAAAAAAAAAAATCCTAAAAGCAAATGCCTAACATTCTCCCAATTCATGATAATTTTTGATACTTCCTTCATTATTGTTTTGTTTTCTATGTGCCTCCAGATTTTTGCAAATAAATTTTAAAACAACAATTAATGGGAATGTAAATATGTAGTGAATGAGACCATTAATCTCTGGAATCCCCAATGGGATTGATAACATTAGGGACAAATATTTCTGATGAAGTCACATGTTAAATGAGTTAATAGACCTTTAAAGCCCTACTCCCCTGCAAGGAATAGGGACACCTACAACTTGATCAGGTTGCTCAGAGCCCTGTCCAGACTGACCTTGCACGCCTCCAAGGACAGGGGCTCCATCACCCCCTTCTGGGCAACCTGTTCCAGTGCTTTGCCACTCTTATTGTAAAAAACTTATTTTTTATTTCTAGTCTAAGTCTCCCCTCTTTTAGTTTGAAACCATTTTCCTTTGTCCCATCACAACAGAACCTATTAAAAAGTCAGTCATATAGCACCTCTTTCGGTATTGAAAAGCTGCTATCAAGTCTCCCCATAGCCTTCTCTTCCCCAGGCTGGATAGCCCCAGCTCTCTCAGCCTGTTCTTTGAGGGGAAGTTTTCCATCCCTTGAATCATTATTGTAACTTTTCTCTGGACACTACAACAGGTCCACATCTCTCCTATACTGAGGGCTCCACATCTTAGTTTCCAGATGAGGTCTCACCAGCACAGAGTAGAGGATCATCTCCTTTGACATGCTGACCATGCTTCTTTTGATGCAGTCCAGGATGTAATTGGTCCCAGGTTCTTTTTGGCAGGGCTGCGCTCAATCCTTTTATCTACAAGCTTGTACTGATAGCAGGCATTGCCATGATGTAGGTGGAAAACCTTGCACTTGGCTTTATTGAATCTACTGAGATACACTAGGATCCACTCCTCGAGCCTGTGTAGGTCTCCATGTCTAAGTCCCTCAGGCATGTTGACCACAAAGCCTGGTGTCACAGAATCCTAAAATTGCTTGGGTTGGGAGAAACCTCAAACATCACCTAGTTCCAAACCCCCTGCCTTGGGTAGGGTTACCAACCACTTGATCAGATTACGGAAGTATTTCATTGGGTCATCCTTTCTACTCTTCTTAAAAAAGGTATGACATTTCCAGTCACCAGGGACATCACCTGACTGCCCTGACTGTTCAGATATCACTGAGTGGTTCTCTCTGGCTCTGGGATGCTTCTCATAATGTGGCAGCAGTTCTATCAGAGGAGAGACACTGAAACTCACAGATGATGTAAGTGGGCATGCCTTCACATACTATAAAGCACAGAATGGCGCTGGACATTTTTCTTACCCTGACTGTGCCTGCTCCTAGATTGTGGGACTTGTCATGAACAAACTTTTGAGATAGAATAATATAATTGATATGGTTACTCTAACTTTGAGTGACGTCTTACAGACTTTGTACAGAAAGTTTTAGTAGGTCAGACAGTGGGCACATGGGCTATATTTTCCTAGAAATTAAGGCCTGAAGACTATTCATTGACCTAAGCCAACTTAGAACTTCACAGATCTCATACTGTGTTGTGCTTCGTTAGGCACACAATTATTTGCCCCCTTATTCCTTGCCCATATCTCAGAAATTCATACTTGCAGGTACTAAGTCAGTTCAAGATTTCGAGATGTCATCAGTTAATCCAGTCTCTGCTTCATTGTAGAATGAGTCTCTTCAAGAATTTTGCTTCTGTTAACAGATAACTTAATAGATGGATCATCTTCCACTTAGTAGCTTTTCTGTCTGCTATGTAGTATCTTAAGCTGGCATATCAAATAATTATACGACTCTTAGTGTTACTCTTGCTTGAGGTTGTTTCCAGCAAACCTACTCGTATTCATTTATTAGCTAATCTTTCTTTTCATTATAATCTTTTGAATTTTCCTCATTTCCTTTGAAGAAGATTAACTATTTATAGTTCTTCCAAGTATCTCCAGCTGCACAGGATATGAATTTGTGGTACTAGGTCAATGCTTCCATAATTTGAATGAAAGGAGACCTTTTAATGAAGGCAGTATTTCCTCCCTCCTCCCAGCTCGTGAGCAAGCCAGCCCAGGCTCTCTGAGATCAAGGCTTGTGACATCTGATTATCCCTTACCAAAAATTCAACTGAACAACTAGGCTAACGTAGTAGTTCCTTGGAGGTTTTCTTAAGCCCATAGACAGAACAAATTAGTAATTATTCACTTAGAATGTCCATTGCAACAGCTCTAGGCAATGCTAAGCTACTATGATTATGTTTGCCTCAAATATGAAGAGGCTAGAAATAAAGAATAATATAATGCTGAACTGCATTTCACTTTCGTCTGGAAATCAAAACACAACAAAGAAAATATTTTTTTTTTCTCAACTGCATCACATTTTCTTTAATTCTTCTAAAAACACAAGAGCCTGAGATGGTCAACAGGAATTAACAGGATACACTTGCAGCTGACATTTTTTCCAAAAAATTTAGGCTAAATGAAGGGTGAAAACTCATAAAGAGATTCTTATTCCTATTACTTTTCTTTTCCACAAGTATTTTAATTTTGACAAATTCTGTAAATCAGCAATTCTGTACTAAGGTATACCTGTCCCTTCCTGTTGAATGTGCTTTTCAGAACACGATGCTCTAAATTACCTCAACTCCCTAGGTGAGAATTCAACTTTGTGAAGACTACCATGGAGATGACAGCCTTGGCAGAGATATGCACAGCTAGAATGGAAAGCAGAAATCCTCAAATTGCCTCTGTGACGTATCTATGCTTTTCATATCTGAACCTGATGGAAAAAACAACCCGTCTCACTTTGTTATTGCCATACCAGGGGTCTGTGGAGTCCGAGGAACAGATCGTGAAGTCAATAGTCCTTGCTCATATGGGTTCTGCGTAATACTTGATGAAAGATAAAGCTGCTGTTAAATGAAAACCTTCACTAAACAGCTGGGTCTACACTGTACATGCGTGTGTGCAGCCATGGTTTGTTACTCATTACATTACTTTGTGTTGCTTCAGACAATTTTGTGTCATTATCCACACTGGAGCTGACTGTTGCTTCTTACCATGGCCCTAGCTCTGTACTTAGCACTTGTTGTTTCCTACTTCCACATCTTCTAAATGATCCATAAAAGCCCTTTCAGAGTTATGACACTTTTTATTCCATTCTCTAGGAGCTGTGGTTTGGTATGCAGGGATTCCCATGGGGTTATTTGATAAATGAAGTCTTTACAGCCTACGTTCAGCTTTACAAAAGCTGTTCAGGCTCTCTTTCTGATGACATTAGAGATCATGATTATTCACATAACACATAGGATCCTTTTAGAGTTCAAATTCTTTATTTTCAAAAAAATTTACATTGTGTTTGTTTCTTAAAGAGATATGGTTTGTCCTACAAACAAAACTAGATGCATTCTCAAAGCTATGCTACTTGTGACTCCAACCCAACAAAGTAGGTATCTTCACTACTAAAGGTAGAAAAGTTCATTGGTTATGCTAATGATTTAACCTTGTTCAGCTGTGCTCATGACTGGTTACATGACATATACAACTTTTTGTGTATCTGTATGGGGCTTCTGTACCCAGACTAAGTACGTATGCCAACAAGGGGCAGCTAACAGAAATAATCTCTGAGTTTTTGCCAATCTAGTTACAGCTGCAACTGAAAGATACAGATCAGTGCTCTCATTTGTGTGATGAACTACAGTTCTCTAAAGTACTGAGTAAGAGTGCTCAGATGCAAAAGGAAGTTAAGCTTTGAAAATTAAGCCAAATTTTTAGTAGAAGCCTTGCATACCATGGCAGTAACATTCACAAATTAGGCTTTTCTTTTTTTTTCTTTTTTTTTTTCCAGAATATTTTCCAGTTTGAGATCTAAAATTGTTTCATAGTGTAAAATTCATAATTTTTAGGTTCTCCGGTTCTCCCTTCTATAACCTTTATGCATTTAAAACACCTATTTCTGTTTTTACCTAGGCAGGTAATTTTTTTTTTTCTTTGATCTGGCATAACATATAGTCTGGTTTCTAGATAGTTATTGATAGCATCATGAAGAAAAGCCATGGTGGGTTTACCTTGTATAAGGTTCAAGGTACAACAAACTGTCCCTTAATTATAAATACCAGGAGATAAAATAGGAAAAAAAAGTGAATGGGACAAGATAAAGACAGAGATATCACTTACCAATTGCAGTCACAGGCAAAGCAGACTCAACTCAGGGTAAAATTAAATTATTGCAAAATAAAGTACATTTGAGTGGTGAGAAACAAAGAAACCTTCTCCCCATCCCTGCTTCCCAGGCCCAACTTCATTCCTTTACTTCCACCTCCTTTTCCCCAGAACATCACAGGGGAGTAGCATTATAAAAATTAGTTAGAATATGTGAAGAAGTCAGCTGGGATAGCTGTCAGTATAATTAGCCACGTCTCTGATATCTGACCTCTGTTGTGCTGCCTTAGCTTTCTTCTAACAAGAGTTTGGGCAAGCATTTGCTATCTGCTTGTTATCAGAGTGGAAAGAAGATTTCCTACATCTTTAGTGAAGGATGGTCACAGATAATATCCTTGGAATGATGTCTGAGTTCTGGATAACATAAATCAGATAAAATTTTAGGTAGAATTTGCTTTCTATCGAGCTTTCTCATATTAAAGAAACAAACAAACAAAACAAAAAATGAACAAACAAAACACGAGAACAAACAACTTGATATTCAGTCTGCACAATCCAAAAAGTGTTTTCCAAGTTTTTTACTTCAAGCACCTACTGGATCCTTGTGACTGTTTAGTTGGACTTTCCAAGAACAACACATCCCACCACAAACCATGGTCTGAAATTGATAAAAAAGAGGGGAAACTGCAGTCCTTTGAGAGAACCTGACAGAGAAAGTGGTAAATGAATTACAAACACATGAAGCTATAGATATTTATGAATTAATTGACCACACGATTAAACTATTTTAATGTTCTGTTGTATTCAATTAGATTTAGCAATTCCAAAAATAGATGTTTGGCAAGTTTTTTACTATCATATCTCTAAAGACAAATTAATATGTTAAGTTTGTTTCAAAAATAAACAAATAAAGCTCTGTGACCCTAATGTAGTATGCATAGGTCGCTCTAAAAGTAATGCCTCTTATTTATTTCCATGGAAACTACAGCAGGTACAAATAGAGAAATAAATTTGAAAAAAAGTTGATAAAGAACATTTTCTGCCACAAAACATTATTTTTCAACATAATCACCATGATTAGCTATGCATTTTTTGCCACTGATGGACAAAAACCTGCTCGCTACAATCACAAAAATCCGCACCAGTGGAGGTGATCCACTGTTGCTGTCACCCTTACTGGATTCCAACACGCACTACCTCACTGTGCTCATATTCACTGGTTGGTCTCTACAAACATTCAGTAAATGTTGATGAATGTTAATGAGTGCTATTTTTTTCCACATGGAGAAGCTGAATTCTACATCTTTGTTTCATACTCACTTTCAAGTCAGACACCATTCTGTCAGACTGCCTCTCTGCTGCCATCTGTTACCTGGCAACAAAATGTAATGGAATATTGATGCGAAGGTTCAACCTCTACTGCCATACCACCAACCTCTGACTTTTTGGACCAACATAATGAAATATAAGGCATTACTTTCAGAGCAGCTCTGGTACATTATTGCACACTGAGATATTTTCTTTTTACAAAATGACATTTATTTTGCCAAAAGATGACGATAAACCGTGTGCTAAAATGGACTGCATTTATCTGCTGCTTGTGATAAAATGAAAAACTTATTTATCTAAGGATTTGATCTATAAAATCTTAATCTTCCTTTAACATGCTATTGCATCATTTTCTCTGTTAACCAGTTTGCTTCTAGAACCCTTCAGATTTATTTTGTTTCCAACCTCTTTTTAGTACTTAGAACCATTAGAGCCATTCCGTTTACTTAGAGCCATTCTGTTTAATTTCTAACTTTTTAAAAATGTGAAATAAAAAAGCATTAACAATTGATTCATATATACAGAAATGAAAACAATGAAGCTTAGATTAATTCAGTACTTTCTAAATAATGCCACTTCAGAGGATCTTCAATTTAAACTAACTGAATAATTCTGGTTAAAGTAAAAAAAAAGCAAAAAACAAACAACAATGCATTTGCAATAGCTGAAAATAATTTGATACAAATTTTTGAAGAATATTGACATTCATTAAATTGACATTTGCAAAAAAAAAAAAAAAAAAAAAAAAAAAAGTATATACCTTCTATATTTATGCCTCGTAGTTACTCTTATTAGCCAAGATACTAGATAGGCAGAAAGTCAATACAAGCAGGAATGTATATGTATCCTGGCCAACAGTACACCCAAAGGGCTTATTTATGTTGCAGCACTTGATCTAGTGAATATTGAATAGACTTGAATATGGAATAAATTCAGAGGGAGATACTGAGAATACCACATAAGTTTATAGCAAACTGTGGGGAGTAGATTATTGTGGGTTCAAAGCTTCTTAGAAATAAGCAAGATTTGAATTCTTCTGTCGATTCTATGAATTGTCTTTCATTTTTTCTTCGACATAAAATATTTTGAAATTATTAGAAGAGCTTTCGAAAAGTATTTGCAAAATATGTTTTTTTTTCTTGGACTGAGAATGTGCTGCTTACATTTTTTTTCTGGTATGAGAGGTGATATATAGGAGATACATGGAGATAATGTTGAGATTTGAAGCCATCATATTTTGGTGCATATGAAAATGAATGGGAAGGACTGCAGTGCTTGAGAAACTTCTTCCAATTTAAATTAATATATAGTTCCTGGCATTCTTCTGCAGCTTAATTGTACTATAAACACTCTGCTTTCTAATGAAGTAATTATTGAATTGTAAGGCTATCGGAATCATTATTTATTTTGAAAAATAGAGAAGTAAGCTATTAAGGAAAATAAAAATGTTACACAAACTTACATATGTAAGGTAATGAAGGAATTCAGAATATCAGTTCTATTCCATTTAGTTTGAAACAGGCCTGGAAGATAGGAGTAGAAAAACATAGCATAAGAAGGAAGTTTTATTATATGTTTTTAATTTTCATATGCAAATTTCAGCTTTCTGTCCCATAATTTGAAAATGCATTTCCCATTCCTTCTTAATTTCTTAATTAATTAATTAATTAATTAATCCTTATTAATGTCCCAAGTTAAATGGATGTTGGTGTTCACAGCTCTATGATTGCCAAATGTTTCTTCTATTTCTTCAGTACTGTAACTCTTGAAACTGTGGATTGCACAGATCAATTTTTTCAAATCTACTAGCTTTGAAATGAAGTATAAATGAAATGACATAAAAAAAATTAAAAATCATATAAAATAAAATCATAGAATCACAGAATCATTTGAGACCTTTATAAGTCACCTAGTTCAATGCCCTGCAATGAACAGGGACACCTACAGCCCCATCAGGCTGCTTAGAGCCCTGTCCAACTTGACCTTGAATGTCTCCAAGGATGGGGCTTCCACCACCTTTCTGGGCAACCTGTTTCAGTGCTTTGCTACCCTTATTGTAAAAAGCTTTCTTGCATATGTCCAATCTAAATCTCCTCTCTTTTAATTTGAAATCGTTTTCCTTTGTCCTCCCCAAAGTCAGCAAATTCAAAATGCTGTCTGTGTTTTTGAGTCAAAACATTTCTAAAAGTTTTTCTACTGAGAAAAGTCAGCTGGTGATTGAGAGCACTCAATAGTGCCAGTTCTGTCCCAAATGCTTTTGAAATTCTTGGCCACTGGTTAATATTGCTAGTTATCTGTCCATTTATTTAAAATATCTAGAGTCTTCAAAAGTTACAAACTCATTACAGAATAGAGACTATACTTTCATTTACAGCATCTTACAAATATTGAAGATAGGTAAATGAGAGACATCTGCTGCAACCAGAATAAACAAACCAAAAACTTCTGTCTTAAACATTATTCAAGTAAGCTTTAGAAAAAGTGGTACTGTGTTCAAGGAAATAGGGCACTGATCCTGCATCTCAGGAAAGCATTTGTCGCTGTTTGGTATCACATTGCTATTCCTATTTCCACTCCAAAAGAAACCAGCCAGAATGAATGATGACCTCAGTAGTGTTTTGAAGTCAGTAATTCTCATGGATATTTTTGAAGTTAGGTCACTGATGAACTGATTACCAGAACTAGTATAAGAGACTTGAACTGATTCCTTTGACTACTTCTTCAGCAGAAGTTAAGTTGTGAGGATAAAATCATTGGCCTTCTTGCCATTCTGTAGGTGATAGCTTGGATACTGAAAAGATTCTTTAAGGTAAAAATGCTAATCTTATGTGAAAAACAAACAAACAAACAAACAAACAAAGAAAAAAACGAAAAAAGCAACCTATTATTTTTAAATTTTGGAGGCTGTTCTGCCCCAGGTTTACCAGTCCTGCTGGAACAATTGCTCAAGTCCAAGTGTTATATCCCAAATATGCTTCTGTATTCAACCTATTTAGGAAAAAATTCAACAAAATTCCAGCTATTTCATATTCAGTATAATCCTTCCCTGGAGCTCTGCAAAGAGCTCACAATTATAATTGTAAATTTCCAAATGGAAAGTTTTATACCCTAAGATATACATTGCGTTTGGGGACAGAAATCTTGAAGTCAAGATTTAGTTGTTTCATACCTAAAGAGGAATGGCATGAAATACCAAACAGCAGTCACAACAACAAAATATTCTATATCAGGAAAACTTAAACCAGAGACAGCAATAAACAGACCTACAGAAAAGTAACGCACTCACTCCTAAAAACGTACTTTGTTTTAAAATGTAAATGAAATGTGCTTCGTTTCACTGTTCAGTGCTGCTGTGTAAATTTGCATATTATCTCCTTCTCCCTTTTCAGTATCCTCGACCAACAGCTGTGACTTGTCAAAACTTGCCAGCACAAGGGAAAATGAAAATGAAGGGGCATATTGGAAACTGTGTCAGCTTATCTTTTGCTTTCAGGAAAATGTAATTGCTGAAGATGCCATTAAGAGGTGTCTGAAAAAATGTGTTAAGGCTGCTTAAATTGTTTTTTTTCTTCTCTGACTTTAATAGAAGTGTATGATACCTGGGAAGGGCAGAGGAGAGAGAATAGAATGCCTTATGCACTATTCTCACAAGTTGCCTCCCTGTGAGGAAGGCCTGCTGAAGCTGATATCTTTGCAATGGTTTCGACAGAGTCCTTCATCACAGGTATTTTGCAGTGGCCTTTGTATTCCTTCTTGTGAATGCTTTCATCAGACCCTCTCCTTTCTGATGCTTGTTCTTGCTTTTGAGATGTCACACTGTACGGCAGAGAGCTCAAGGCTTCTTTTTAATGCACAGTGGGATGAAGGAAGTTTGTAAGTGCTAGAAAACCCCTGTAACACAAACTTCCAAGCATTTTCCTTTCTACTATTGAGAAAGATCAAGCCTGTGTCATTGCTACTGAAATTATGCTATGAAAAAATGTCATGTCTTGGTGGAAAAATGACAAGCCTGAGAAGATGCATTTGTAGACCAAGAGGCCAAAAGTATCCTGGGAAGCATCAACAGAGATATGGCCAGTAGGGAGAGGGAGGTAACTGTCCCCCTCTACTCTGACCTCATGAGTCTGCAGCTGGAGAACTGAGTCCAGGCCTGCAGCCCTCAGCACAAGAAATATGTGGAGCTGTTGGAGTGGGTCAAGAGGAGGTTCACAAAGATGATGAGAGGGCTGGAGTGCCTCTCCTATAAAGACTGGCTAAGGCAGTGGAGCTTGTCTGGCCTAGAGAAGAGAAGGCTCCAGAAAGAACTCATTTCAGCCTTCCAATACTTAAAAGGAGCTAATGAAATGGAGGAAAACTGACTTTACATGATCTGATAGTAATAAGATAAGGGGGTGTGGTTTTAAAAGTGAGGAGATTTATGTTAGATGTTAGTGGGAAATTTTTCACTGTGAGGTGCTGGAGCAAGCTAGCCAGATAGGCTGTGGGTATCCCATCCCCAGAGGTGTTCAAGGCCACATTGGGTCAGGCCTGGCAACCTGATCTAGTGCCTGCCTCTGTGGTTGGAAAGCCTGTCCGCAGCTGCAGAGCTGGAACTAGATGATCTTTGAAGCCCCTTCAACCTGAGCCATTCAGTGGTATGATGGGTTGAAATCTAAACCTCAGCTTGTTCATAAAGCTCCAACACTGTTGGGTCTTGTTGTTAGGTAGGAAATAAAGATGATCATAAAGCAATGTAACAACAGGTGCCTCTCATTGCTTTCTCACGTGTTTTGTGGATTTGATACCAAGATTCAGAGACTGCAGTATTCCTGTGAGCTGCACAAGACCTCAGTTTATCTAAGAGTCCTTGTGTGTCCCCAGAGGAAGTCCCTACTCATCATCATATCTGGTAATATTGGGATTTGGGTGCATTACTATAATGCACTGGAAGTAATAGACTAGACTGTAAGAGCTCTGATCATCTACTGAGTAGACTCTACAGAGACAGCTATACCATACACAGCCTGCTGTAGGGGGTCTGCTTTAGCAGAGAGGTTGAACTTGATCTTCAGAGGTCCTTTCCACTCTCCGTGGTT
Organism: Lagopus leucura; assembly: GCF_019238085.1. Lineage (NCBI taxonomy): Eukaryota > Metazoa > Chordata > Aves > Galliformes > Phasianidae > Lagopus > Lagopus leucura. Next base: position 85,774,329 of record NW_024962263.1, on the reverse strand, counting down.
CTGTGACTCTGTTTCTGTTTCACATTATCTTCTCTTATCATTATGGCCTTGCATTTCAAATAGAAAAGGCCCACAATATTTTGTAGGATTCAGATACAAATGGGAATGCTCTGAGAGGAGGGCTGGAAAATCAAGCTCCTTGTATGAAATTTCTACTGTATAAGAAGAAATTTAGCTTGTTGCTTTCTTACTGTTAAAGAAAAAGGAGAACTGAAAAGTAAAAACAAAAATAATGGGCAAAGGAAAGATGTAAGCAGTGGTGGAATTCTCCCTTACTTTCCAGATGACAGCTCTGTGTGGAAGTTAGGATGTCAACAGAGGAGTTAGAAATGAAGTCTCCAGCCTGGCATTGGGTGATTTATGGAACATAGGGTTATCAGACTGCAGAGCAGAAATGGGCTAAGCTGCACTAAATTATCTGGTGCTTTTCTGACAATTGGATCAGGATTCTTTGTGTTGGCCTCATTAAGTTTCTATAATTATCATTTTATTAATAAAGTGGTGTCCTCGCTGATACTTGGGAGTTGCTGCATAATTTTAATAACACTATGTGAATGTAAGATAAATATGCTAACAGAACAAAACTTGTCTTACAGAAAGAAAAGGGTTAGTAGCAGGGATTCTTTCCTAATACTAGAACTGAAGAGGGATTACCTTCCTGGCAGTGAAAAATTCATCTCTTCAAAAGGAATATTTTTTATAAACTAGCCTATCTTTCATTGGAACTGCTGAGGATCTGTTGTCAACCCACCTGAGTAGTAATGTTCACCTCCTGTCCCTCTCAATGCTTTTGTGGCAAATCCACACTCTCAGTTTTGCAATTTCAGATCTTGAGTTAGATTTCTAGAATTAGGAAAAATAACTGCATCACCAAACTATGTTGAACTCTTTTCAATGAAAACAAACAAACAAAGAAACAAACAAAAAAGGAAATTTTGAGTTACATTCTCATCAAAAATCAAATGTAGGAATACATAACAGAGACCTAGATACACAGAGCAGTTTAGGCATTTAACTATTTATCTGGCAAAAAAACAATCAGGTTAAAGAGGATAGATGAAATGTCTTCACTGAAGAGACTTAGGTGTTGTGATACTCAATGATGCAAAGGGTAAGATGGAACTGCCAAGGTCGACAGACATTCATAATGATGGATTAAATGTATATGCTCCCCATGCAAAGGGAAGTGTTAGGTTCATACTAATGCAGGGATATATAAATTCACCATCAGGAGTGATTCCAAAGACATTTACCCTCAGTGTGAGATCATCTATCTCTAGAAAATCACATTCACATATACCTTTTAGAGTGCAGATATTTCTCATTCTTAGAAATCTGCTATAAGAAGATTGACATTCTCCACGTTGCTTCTGTACAATTTACCCAGTTATTATCTAATTAAATATAACATAATTCTTTTATTTCAGAGTCAGGGATGATCCCTGTTTTCCTGTTACTAAGTAGTGAGATATGAAAGACAAGTGCTAAACTAGGAACTTGGCAAGATACAGAGAAAAGGAAAGTGTTCTGAATGACTCATGAACAATGGCTTGTTTAGCACTAGGCTTGTCCTTCTGAAGAAACATTTCACAAAAATAATGGCATAAAAAGGCAAGGTTACTACCTACTGGAGAAAATTGTAGAGTGTGTGTCTTTACATCCCTAATATTCATGTAGTAGGGAAAATGGTATTTCTTTAGGCTTTACTGTTTAAAAGTTCACTTGTTTTTTTTTCAATATATATTTTTCTGCCCAAGGAAATCAGTGATGATCAGTGTTACAAGTCCTTAGTATAAATAAAAGTACACACATCTACAAATATGTGTACACATTCACAGACATGGTCTCCTTACATATATGTATATGTGCATATTGTGTATATATGTATAAATGCATATATTTTATTTAAAAATATAGCAATATGAATATTAAGAATACATTTATTTCCCAAATAAAACAGTATTTTTAAGATTGGTGTACAGAACTGGTATTTTTGTCCTTATATTGGAGTTGTCCAATAACAACATATTTGGAAGGATTTTTAGGCTAGTATGATTCCACTTGCTGTTCAATACCTGTGTTCAGAAATAAAAGATGATGCACAGTGAACACGCCAGATGGAAAATACATTTATTGGGGGAAGAGGCTTGGTTTTTTGCCACTGTGTGGACTACATTAGACAGTACAGCAAGCCAGTAAAGTAATGATGTGGAAAAAAATTAAAGGTTACAGAAATAAAATTCAGAAGAATGGTGATCTTTCAGTGGAACAGAAGGCAAGGAAATATTCCAGATAAAGGGGGAAGCCAGAAACGAAAAGTAGAATTGTTTTTAAGATACCAACTGCATATGAAAAATAAGAAAAAGACATGAGAGAACTCTGTGACTAAGTAGAATGGGCTGCTAAGTAGAGAGGACACCCCCCCAAAAAAAAAAGATTTCAAAAAAAAAAAAAAACAAAAAAGGGGACTCAAATTGAAGAAGAAGAGAATGAAGGGCAACCCATGACAAATAAAAAATCAAGATTAAAAAATTGGATATAAGTAAGAAGTTTGTTACAGTAAGGGTAAAGAAGCACTGGAACAGGTTGCCCAGGGATGTTGTGGATGCCCTGACCCTGAAGACTTTCAAGCTGAGACTAGACGGGGCTCTGAGCAACCTGATCTAAATGTAGGTGTGCTGTTCATTGCAGGGGAGTGGGATTAGATGACCTTAGAGATTCCTTTCAACTCAAACAATTCTATGATTCTATAAAATTAAAACCATAACCATAACGTAACCATAGAATCCCCATATTTCAAATCACAAATCAAATCTTGTTGCACATGGTTGCATGTGCTTTCAAGTATTCTATTCACTGAAAGAAAGCACTCTTCATTTAGATAAATGAAAATTCATTTAGATAAAATCTAAAATTTCATTCCTCTTTGAGAACTGTAGAGGCCATAGCGATGATGAATGAGCACAATCTTTCTTTGGGAGGAAAACGCAGTACTCAGTTCAGAGAAGTTCATTTCACAACATTAACTGAGAGAAAAGCTAGAGGAAATCGGAGCAGCATCTTATTTTTTCAGTTGTTCAAATTATAAGATGATACACGTTTATGAAATGTGGCCAAGGGTGATAGATCCAAAAGTGATAAACTGAAGATGTTTTGATCAGGTCAGCATGATTGCTTTTATGTATAGGAGCAAGTCAAGCATTGTGTTTTTGTTTTTGCTTTTGTTTTTGTTTTTTAATGAAGTGTGGATAGTTAAAGTAAGTCCATAACAGCAAAAAAATAATTGCTATCTAAATGTTCTAGGAGAACACGATAGCTATCAATGGCCAAAAAATAATCTTCATTTTACACCTATTATATATATGCAGATAAATGTAACATATACATATTAGAAATCATAAAATCATGGTATCACAGGATCATGTGAGTTGGAAGAAACCTTGAAAGGTCATCTAGTCCAATCACTTGGCAATGAACAGGACATCTACAGCTAGATCAGCTTGCACAGGGCCCCATCCAGATCCAACCAGCGGAATGGTTGTGATTGACAGAAGCTGAAGACCTTAGTTATAATCCCTAATGTGTTTCTGAAAGCTACACTGGGATTCTTTAAGCCTTCCTTACGTTCAGAAAAGCTGGCCATCAGCCTGCTGTTCTGTGAATTAGTCTGCAAAGACTCACTGAACATCATGCACATTAGTCTTTACATTTTCGATTATGTTGGAGTTGAATTTGCAACTCCTAGCATTGTTTACATGGTGATGCTGCTACTTTGTCATGGAATTACAAATTTCCTAGTTATGGGAATCAGCAAGTAAGAACCATCTCTCTTGTGGGCAAACCTTAACACGCTAGCAGGATGGAAGAAAATGTCACCGCTGGCATCTTGGAGAAATGTCAAGGTAAACTACTAGCTGATAAGTGGAAGATTTCATTCTGTAAGCATTTGGCCTGAGGCTTCATCAGCCAGACTCAATGAATATTAGAATCAATAAATGCCCAACTATCCATCACAGTCTCAAAGCATGGTTTATTTATCATAATATATAATGTTTATTTAATGAAGAATACCATCAGAATTTTTTATAATAAAACAGGTGGATGCTTCCTCCTTCCCCACTCCTGTAGCCTATTGTTTCAAGTCATAAATACCTGACCTAAATCTTCCTCTCCTCCACTCTAGGGAGGAGACTAGGCTGATGCCGCTAGGCTGACAGTGGTAAAAAATAGGTCAGGTTCAAATTGTTCTGTCTGACACTTTTAATATACAGGGCTTCCATATTTCTGAGTCCCTTATTGCTATTGGTATCCACTTGTGTCTACCAGATATGGTCTTCTAAAGCCTCTCTTTTAAATGACTAGACAATATTCTTTTCATTTTATTCTTTTTTGTTATTTATTTTTTTTTTCCAAATACCTATTGCAGATTGCCTAAACTAATAAACAGAATATGATATTTCTGGGTTAAATTTACAATTATTTCTTTTTACAATTGTTCTATGAAACATTTATCAATAAGATTTTTTTTTTTTAATGGAAAACCAAAAGTTCACTTAAAAGTTTTTTCATTACAAAATGGCTTTGTTGCCTCTTTATGAGAGAAGGGAAAATACAGATAAAGATAGCCACTAGAAGCTGGTATCTAAAATGAGAGGGTGAATTCTCTCATCCTCCCGCAGCCTGTGGTGCTGTGGTATTGCAGCATGGGAAGGATTTCAGGGAGTCTCCAAAGCGTTTTCTTTCAGAAGGAGCTCTGCAGTTGAACCATACATCAAAAAAAAGACCTTCTGCCACCTATTTCTTGTAAGTATGAGATGCATATGGGGTGGTGTTTGACAGGTCACAGCTTGCACTGGGTAACAGGAATGTTAAATAAAATACTCTGACCTGGTATGAGAATGAGCAAACAGCTAGATCACAATCCATCATAGTAAGACACAAGTTTTGCCACTGCTGGGTCAAAGATTCAGCTGTTTGTCAAATAGCATTATAAACCAAATGGACTCTTTTAAACAGAAGAGCTGGATGAAAATAGAGACCGGAAAATGTGAAAACACAACCATTTCACAGAGCAGGATTTAGGCAATCAGCTGTAACAGGCTTTTTTGACAGTCTCAGATTAAAATGGACACATGACCATAAAATATTAATTTAACTCAGTGCTATTTCTGGCAAGAGTATAGGTAGCAGATCTGTAGGTGTTGATACATAGAATCATAGAATCATAGAATCACCAAGGTTGGAAAAGACCTAAAAGATCATCCAGTTCACCTATTCCCAGTAGCTCCCACTAAACCATGTCCCTCAACACAACATCCAGCCTTTCCTTGAACACCCCCAGGGTCGGTGACTCCACCATCTCCCTGGGCAGTCCATTCCAGTGCCTGACCACCCTTTCTGAAAAGTAATACTTCCTAATGTCCAGCCTGAATCTCCCCTGCCGTAGCTTGAAACCATTCCCTCTGGTCCTATCACTAATGACACGAGAGAAGAGGCCGACCCCCAGCTCACTACAGCCTCCCTTCAGGAAGTTATAGAGAGCAATAAGGTCTTCCCTGAGCCTCCTCTTGTCCAGGCTGAACATTCCCAGCTCCTTCAGCCTCTCCTCATATGGCCTGTGTTCCAGACCCCTCACCAGCTTTGTTGCCCTTCTTTGAACACGTTCCAGGGCCTCAATATCTTTCTTGCAGTGAGGGGCCCAAAACTGGACACAGTACTTGAGGTGCGGCCTCACCAGTGCTGAATATAGGGGAACAATCACCTCTCTGCTCCTGCTTGCAACACTGTTTCTGATGCAAGCCAGGATGCCATTGGCCTTCTTGGCCACCTGGGCACACTGTCGGCTCATGTTCAGCCGAGCATCAATCAATACCCCCAGGTCCATTTCCTCTACGCAGTCCTCCAGCCACACCGCCCCAAGCCTGTAGCGTCACCTGGGGTTGTTGTAGCCGAAGTGCATGTGAAAGAATCTCTGAGACACAGTCAGAACCAAGCCCGAGAGCAATACTGCTATGAACAAAGGAACTGCAGAATGATCTCTCCCAACCATGTGTATAGATCCACTAACAAAATTCAAAACCTTGAAATTGTATCAAGCAGATGCAAACAAAGACTACTGCTGGCTATGTTTCTTGCTGATTCTCTTGCTTTATTTTGTGTTTGGGATGATCCGAAGAACCACTCTTCTTTAACATCTGCTGCCTGCCTGCAAATGATGAACTAGATTCCAGACACAATTTCTGCAGGTAACCAGCTGTGATACCCTGCAGTGATTCAGAATACCGAAGTGTTTATGGAGATTTTTGAATTTACATGTTTATGAAGTTTACAGTGTGACATGAGAGCAAATAATTTAATTGATGTTGTTTATTTTGCTGCAACCGTGGCTCTGCAGTGCTCAGTACAGTACAAAATTAGTGTGTACACCTCACTGTAAGGTTGCAAAGCTGTGGTCAAGAGGAAAAATCTTGGGGAGAGAGAATTATGTGAGATCAAGAAGAGCAGTGAACATTTGACACTGTAATGTCAAACATTCATAATACAATGTAATTTAGTGGAAGAATTTAAATTGTTCAAAAATGGTAGGTAATCAGGCAGGGAATGATTTTTACTTGTTTTTATGGAATTAAGTATCCTTCTGGAAGTCAAACATTGAACACAGAAGTGTCTTGCTGCATATAACAGAACAGAAATGGGCTTATATGAGATGTTCCCAAACATCTGTGGCATGTTGTGGTAGGATTTTTGTGTAATTCAACAGCTCCTCATCCTGACTGGGAAAGATGCTGAGAGGATGCATCTGTTGCTATGTGTTCAACACTAATTGATAGCAAGGACTGTGTTTTGACACAGAGTGCATGGAACAGGTTCAGTAGGGTTGTTACTGAAGTTGGGGCTGGCCCTAGGCTTTCCATCAGTTTGTACAGCAACACTCAACATGTGACAATAACTGAGCAGTCTTCAAAGCATTGTTCTACTTTTGATCTTTTCACGGAAACTGTGTGCTTAGAGAAAGTTGGGAATTCTGAGCTGAATCATTGTTTCCAAGTTTTGCCTTAGTCCTTTGATAGTAGGTTGAGAAACACAAGCAACCAACCTTCCCGGAAACTGAAGAAGGAGAAAACAATTTGAAAGAGGAGATGATCCACTTTGTTTTTTTTTTTTTTTTTT